>NW_027459470.1:820000-1120000 GCF_050624435.1 Tenrec ecaudatus
GATCGTCCAAGTGCCCACTTGGAGACATACATAGTCCAAGTGCCCGCTAGGTAACTTAGATAGTCTAAGTGCCCGCTAGTTAACCTACATAGTCCACGGTCCCGCTCGTTAACCTACATAGTCCAAGTGCCCGTTAGGGAACCTAGATAGTCCAAGTGTCCACTAGTTAACCTGCATCGTCCAAGTGCCCGCTAGGTAACCTAGATAGTCCAAGGGCCCACTAGTTAACCAACATCGTCCAAGTGCCCAATAGGGAACCTTCAAAGTCCAAGTGCCCGCTGAGGAACCTACATATTCCAAGTGCCCGATAGGGAACCTATTTATTCCAAGTGCCCGTTAGGGAACATAGATAGTCCATGTGCCCGTAGGGAACCTATATATTCCAAGTGCCCGCTAGGAATCTACATAGTCAATGTGCCAGCTAGGGAACCTGCATTGTCCAAGTGCCCGCTAGTTAACCTAGATAGTCCTAGTGCCCGTTAGTTATCCTAGATAGTCCAAGTGCCCACTAGGAGACATACATAGTCCAAGTGCCCGCTAGGTAACCTAGATAGTCCAGTGTCCGCTAAGGTATGTACATAGTCCAAGTGCCCGCTAGGTAACTTAGATAGTCTAAGTGCCCGCTCGTTAACCTACATAGTCCAAGGTCCCGCTCGTTAACCTACATAGTCAAAGTGCCTGATAGGGAACCTACATAGTCTAAGTGCCCGTTAGGGAACCTAGATAGTCCAAGTGCCCGCTAGGGAACCTGCATCGTCCAAGTGCCCGCTAGTTAACCAAGATCGTCCAAGTGCCCGCTAGTTAACCTACATAGTCCAAGGGCCCGCAAGTTGACCTACATAGTCCAAGGGCCCTCTAGTTAACCTAAATCATTCAAGTGCCCACTAGGGGACGTACATAGTCCAACTGCCCACTAGGTAACCTAGATAGTCCAAGTGTCCGCTAGTTAACCTACATAGTCCAAGTGCCCGCTAGGTAACCTAGATAGCCCAAGGGCCCGCTAGTTAACCAACATAGTCCAAGTGCCCAATAGGGAACCTACAAAGTCCAAGTGCCCGCTGAGGAACCTACATATTCCAAGTGCCCGAAAGGGAACCTATATATTCCAAGTGCCCGATAGGGAACCTAGATAGTCCAAGTGCCCGTAGGGAACCTATATATTCCAAGTGCCCGCTAGGAACCTACATAGTCAATGTGCCAGCTAAGGAACCTGCATTGTCCAAGTGCCTGCTAGTTAACCTAGATAGTCCTAGTGCCCGTTAGTTATCCTAGATAGTCCAAGTGCCCACTAGGGGACGTACATAGTCCAAGTGCCCGCTAGGTAACCTAGATAGTCCAAGTGCCCGCTAGGGTATGTACATAGTCCAAGTGCCCGCTAGGTAACCTAGATAGTCTAAGTGCCCGCTAGTTAAACTACATAGTCCAAGTGCCCGCTAGTTAACCTACATAGTCCACGTGCGCGATAGGGAACCTACATAGTCCAAGTGCCCGCTAAGGGACGTACATAGTCCAAGTGCCCGTTAGGGAACCAGGATAGTCCAAGTGCCCGCTAGTTAATCTAGATAGTCCAAGTTCCCGATAGTTAACCTAGATAGTACAAGTGCCCGCTAGTTAACCTAGATCGTCCAAGTGCCTGCTAGTTAACCTACATAGTCCAAGGGCCCGCTTGTTAACCTACAAAGTCCAAGGTCCGCTACTTGACCTACATAGTCCAAGTGCCCGCTAGTTAACCTACATAGTCCAAGGGCCCTCTAGTTAACCTAGATAGTCCAAGTGCCCGCTAAGGGACGTACATAGTCCAAGTGCCCGCTAGGGAATCTACATAGTCCAAGTGCCCGTTAGGGTACGAGGATAGTCCAAGTGCCCGCTAGTTAATCTAGATAGTCCAAGTGCCCTCTAGTTAACCTAGATAGTACAAGGGCCCGCTTGTTAATCTAGATCTTCCAAGTGTCCGCTAGTTAACCTACATAGTGCAAGGGCCCTCTAGTTAACCTAGATAGTCCAAGTGCCCGCTAGGGGACGTACATAATCCAAAAGCCCGCTAGGTAACCTAGATAGTCCAAGTGCCCGCTAGCTAACCTAGATAGTCCAAGTGCCCGCTCAGTAACCTACATAGTCCAAGTGCCCGTTCATAACCTAGATAGTTCAAGTGCCCACTAGGTAACCTAGACAGTCCAAGTTCCCGCTAGGTAACCTACATAGTCCAAATGCCCGCTAGTTAACCTACATAGCCCTGGGTCCGATAGTTAACCTAGATAGTCCTATTGCCCGTTAGTTAACCTTGATCGTCCAAGTGCCCACTTGGAGACATACATAGTCCAAGTGCCCGCTAGGTAACTTAGATAGTCTAAGTGCCCGCTAGTTAACCTACATAGTCCACGGTCCCGCTCGTTAACCTACATAGTCCAAGTGCCCGTTAGGGAACCTAGATAGTCCAAGTGTCCACTAGTTAACCTGCATCGTCCAAGTGCCCGCTAGGTAACCTAGATAGTCCAAAGGCCCACTAGTTAACCAACATCGTCCAAGTGCCCAATAGGGAACCTTCAAAGTCCAAGTGCCCGCTGAGGAACCTACATATTCCAAGTGCCCGATAGGGAACCTATTTATTCCAAGTGCCCGTTAGGGAACATAGATAGTCCATGTGCCCGTAGGGAACCTATATATTCCAAGTGCCCGCTAGGAATCTACATAGTCAATGTGCCAGCTAGGGAACCTGCATTGTCCAAGTGCCCGCTAGTTAACCTAGATAGTCCTAGTGCCCGTTAGTTATCCTAGATAGTCCAAGTGCCCACTAGGAGACATACATAGTCCAAGTGCCCGCTAGGTAACCTAGATAGTCCAGTGCCCGCTAAGGTATGTACATAGTCCAAGTGCCCGCTAGGTAACTTAGATAGTCTAAGTGCCCGCTAGTTAACCTACATAGTCCAAGGTCCCGCTCGTTAACCTACATAGTCAAAGTGCCTGATAGGGAACCTACATAGTCTAAGTGCCCGTTAGGGAACCTAGATAGTCCAAGTGCCCGCTAGGGAACCTGCATCGTCCAAGTGCCCGCTAGTTAACCAAGATCGTCCAAGTGCCCGCTAGTTAACCTACATAGTCCAAGGGCCCGCAAGTTGACCTACATAGTCCAAGGGCCCTCTAGTTAACCTAAATCATTCAAGTGCCCACTAGGGGACGTACATAGTCCAACTGCCCACTAGGTAACCTAGATAGTCCAAGTGTCCGCTAGTTAACCTACATAGTCCAAGTGCCCGCTAGGTAACCTAGATAGCCCAAGGGCCCGCTAGTTAACCAACATAGTCCAAGTGCCCAATAGGGAACCTACAAAGTCCAAGTGCCCGCTGAGGAACCTACATATTCCAAGTGCCCGAGAGGGAACCTATATATTCCAAGTGCCCGATAGGGAACCTAGATAATCCAAGTGCCCGTAGGGAACCTATATATTCCAAGTGCCCGCTAGGAACCTACATAGTCAATGTGCCAGCTAGGGAACCTGCATTGTCCAAGTGCCTGCTAGTTAACCTAGATAGTCCTAGTGCCCGTTAGTTATCCTAGATAGTCCAAGTGCCCACTAGGGGACGTACATAGTCCAAGTGCCCGCTAGGTAACCTAGATAGTCCAAGTGCCCGCTAGGGTATGTACATAGTCCAAGTGCCCGCTAGGTAACCTAGATAGTCTAAGTGCCCGCTAGTTAAACTACATAGTCCAAGTGCCCTCTAGTTAACCTACATAGTCCACGTGCGCGATAGGGAACCTACATAGTCCAAGTGCCCGCTAAGGGACGTACATAGTCCAAGTGCCCGTTAGGGAACCAGGATAGTCCAAGTGCCCGCTAGTTAATCTAGATAGTCCAAGTTCCCGATAGTTAACCTAGATAGTACAAGTGCCCGCTAGTTAACCTAGATCGTCCAAGTTCCTGCTAGTTAACCTACATAGTCCAAGGGCCCGCTTGTTAACCTACAAAGTCCAAGGTCCGCTACTTAACCTACATAGTCCAAGTGCCCGCTAGTTAACCTACATAGTCCAAGGGCCCTCTAGTTAACCTAGATAGTCCAAGTGTCCGCTAGGGGACGTTCATAATCCAAATGCCCGCTAGGTAACCTAGATAGTCCAAGGGCCCGTTAGCTAACCTAGATAGTCCAAGTGCCCGCTAGGTAACCTACATAGTCCAAGTGCCCGTTCGTTAACCTAGATAGTTCAAGTCCCGCTAGGTAACCTAGAGAGTCCAAGTTCCCGCTAGGTTACCTACATAGTCCAAGTGCCTGCTAGTTAACCTACATAGCCCAGGGCCCTCTAGTTAACCTAGATAGTCCTATTGCCCGTTAGTTAACCTAGATAGTCCAAGTGCCCACTAGGGGACGTACATAGTCCAAGTGGCCGCTAGGTAACATAGATAGTCCAGTGCCCGCAAAGGTATGTACATAGTCCAAGTGGCCGCTAGGTAACCTAGATAGTCCAGTGCCCGCTAAAGTATGTACATAGTTCAAGTGCCCGCTAGGTAACTTAGATAGTCCAAGTGCCCGCTAGTTAACCTAGATATTCCAAGGGCCCGCTTGTTAGCCTAGATCGTCCAAGTGCCCGCTAGTTAACCTACATAGTCCAAGGGCCCGCAAGTTGACCTACATAGTCCAAGGGCCCTCTAGTTAACTTAAATCATCCAAGTGCCCACTAGGGGACGTACATAGTCCTACTGCCCACTAGGTAACCTAGATAGTCCAAGTGTCTGCTAGTTAACCTACATAGTCCAAGTGCCCGCTAGGTAACCTAGATAGTCCAAGGGCCCGCTAGTTAACCAACATAGTCCAAGTGCCCAATAGAGAACCTACAAAGTCCAAGTGCCCGCTGAGGAACCTACATATTCCAAGTGCCCGATAGGGAACCTATATATTCCAAGTGCCTGTTAGGGAACCTAGATAGTCCAAGTGCCCGTAGGGAACCTATATATTCCAAGTGCCCGCTAGGAACCTACATAGTCAATGTGCCAGCTAGGGAACCTGCATTGTCCAAGTGCCTGCTAGTTAACCTAGATAGTCCTGGTGCCCGTTAGTTATCCCACATAGTCCAAGTGCCCACTAGGGGACGTACATAGTCCAAGTGCCCGCTAGGTAACCTAGATAGTCCAAGTGCCCGCTAGGGTATGTACATAGTCCAAGTGCCCGCTAGGTAACGTAGACAGTCTAAATGCCCGCTAGTTAACCTACATAGTCCAAGTGCCCGCTAGTTAACCCACATAGTCCACGTGCGCGATAGGGAACCTACATAGTCCAAGTGCCCGCTAAGGGACGTACATAGTCCAAGTCCCCGCTAGGGAACCTACATAGTCCAAATGCCCGTTAGGAAACCAGGATAGTCCAAGTGCCCGCTAGTTAATCTAGATAGTCCAAGTGCCCGCTAGTTAACCTAGATAGTACAAGTGCCCGCTAGTTAACCTAGATCATCCAAGTGCCCGCTAGTTAACCTACATAGTCCAAGGGCCCGCTTGTTAACCTACATAGTCCAAGGTCCGCTACTTAACCTAGATAGTCCAAGTGCCCGCTAGGTAACCTACATAGTCCAAGTGCCCGTTCATTAACCTAGATAGTTCAAGTGCCCGCTAGGTAACCTAGACAGTCCAAGTTCCCGCTAGGTTACCTACATAGTCCAAGTGCCCGCAAGTTAACCTACATAGCCCAGGGTCCGCTAGTTAACCTACATAGTCCTATTGCCCGTTAGTTAACCTAGATAGTCCAAGTGCCCACTAGGAGACGTACATAGTCCACGTGGTCGCTAGGTAACCTAGATAGTCCAGTGCCCGGTAAGGTATGTACATAGTCCAAGTGCCCGCTAGTTACCCTAGATAGTACAAGTGCCCGCTAGTTAACCTAGATCGTCCAACTGCCCTCTAGTTAACCTACATAGTCCAATGGCCCGCTTGTTAACCTGCATAGTCCAAGGTCCGCTACATAACCTAGATAGTCCAAGTGTCCGCTAGTTAACCTACATAGTCCAAGGGCCCTCTAGTTAACCTAGATAGTCCAAGTGCCCGCTAGGGGATGTACATAATCCAAATGCCCGCTAGGTAACCTAGATAGTCCAAGTGCCCGTTATCTAACCTAGATAGTCCAAGTGCCCGCTAGGTAACCTACATAGTCCAAGTGCCCGTTTGTTAACCTAGATAGTTCAAGTGCCCGCTAGGTAACCTAGACAGTCCAAGTACCCGCTAGGTAACCTACATAGTCCAAGTGCCCGCTAGTTAACCTACATAGCCCAGGGCCCGCTAGTTAACCTAGATAGTCCTATTGCCCGTTAGTTAACCTAGATAGTCCAAGTGCCCACTAGGGGACGTACATAGTCCAAGTGGCCGCTAGGTAACCTAGATAGTCCAGTGCCCGCAAAGGTATGTACATAGTTCAAGTGCCCGCTAGGTAACTTAGATAGTCCAAGTGCCCGCTAGTTAACCTAGATATTCCAAGGGCCCGCTTGTTAGCCTAGATCGTCCGAGTGCCCGCTAGTTAACCTACATAGTCCAAGGGCCCGCAAGTTGACCTACATAGTCCAAGGGCCCTCTAGTTAACTTAAATCATCCAAGTGCCCACTAGGGGACGTACATAGTCCTACTGCCCACTAGGTAACCTAGATAGTCCAAGTGTCCGCTAGTTAACCTACATAGTCCAAGTGCCCGCTAGGTAACCTAGATAGTCCAAGGGCCCGCTAGTTAACCAACATAGTCCAAGTGCCCAATAGAGAACCTACAAAGTCCAAGTGCCCGCTGAGGAACCTACATATTCCAAGTGCCCGATAGGGAACCTATATATTCCAAGTGCCTGTTAGGGAACCTAGATAGTCCAAGTGCCCGTAGGGAACCTATATATTCCAAGTGCCCGCTAGGAACCTACATAGTCAATGTGCCAGCTAGGGAACCTGCATTGTCCAAGTGCCTGCTAGTTAACCTAGATAGTCCTGGTGCCCGTTAGTTATCCCACATAGTCCAAGTGCCCACTAGGGGACGTACATAGTCCAAGTGCCCGCTAGGTAACCTAGATAGTCCAAGTGCCCGCTAGGGTATGTACATAGTCCAAGTGCCCGCTAGGTAACGTAGACAGTCTAAATGCCCGCTAGTTAACCTACATAGTCCAAGTGCCCGCTAGTTAACCCACATAGTCCACGTGCGCGATAGGGAACCTACATAGTCCAAGTGCCCGCTAAGGGACGTACATAGTCCAAGTCCCCGCTAGGGAACCTACATAGTCCAAATGCCCGTTAGGAAACCAGGATAGTCCAAGTGCCCGCTAGTTAATCTAGATAGTCCAAGTGCCCGCTAGTTAACCTAGATAGTACAAGTGCCCGCTAGTTAACCTAGATCATCCAAGTGCCCGCTAGTTAACCTACATAGTCCAAGGGCCCGCTTGTTAACCTACATAGTCCAAGGTCCGCTACTTAACCTAGATAGTCCAAGTGCCCGCTAGGTAACCTACATAGTCCAAGTGCCCGTTCATTAACCTAGATAGTTCAAGTGCCCGCTAGGTAACCTAGACAGTCCAAGTTCCCGCTAGGTTACCTACATAGTCCAAGTGCCCGCAAGTTAACCTACATAGCCCAGGGTCCGCTAGTTAACCTACATAGTCCTATTGCCCGTTAGTTAACCTAGATAGTCCAAGTGCCCACTAGGAGACGTACATAGTCCACGTGGTCGCTAGGTAACCTAGATAGTCCAGTGCCCGGTAAGGTATGTACATAGTCCAAGTGCCCGCTAGTTACCCTAGATAGTACAAGTGCCCGCTAGTTAACCTAGATCGTCCAACTGCCCTCTAGTTAACCTACATAGTCCAATGGCCCGCTTGTTAACCTGCATAGTCCAAGGTCCGCTACATAACCTAGATAGTCCAAGTGTCCGCTAGTTAACCTACATAGTCCAAGGGCCCTCTAGTTAACCTAGATAGTCCAAGTGCCCGCTAGGGGATGTACATAATCCAAATGCCCGCTAGGTAACCTAGATAGTCCAAGTGCCCGTTATCTAACCTAGATAGTCCAAGTGCCCGCTAGGTAACCTACATAGTCCAAGTGCCCGTTTGTTAACCTAGATAGTTCAAGTGCCCGCTAGGTAACCTAGACAGTCCAAGTACCCGCTAGGTTACCTACATAGTCCAAGTGCCCGCTAGTTAACCTACATAGCCCAGGGCCCGCTAGTTAACCTAGATAGTCCTATTGCCCGTTAGTTAACCTAGATAGTCCAAGTGCCCACTAGGGGACGTACATAGTCCAAGTGGCCGCTAGGTAACCTAGATAGTCCAGTGCCCGCAAAGGTATGTACATAGTTCAAGTGCCCGCTAGGTAACTTAGATAGTCCAAGTGCCCGCTAGTTAACCTAGATATTCCAAGGGCCCGCTTGTTAGCCTAGATCGTCCGAGTGCCCGCTAGTTAACCTACATAGTCCAAGGGCCCGCAAGTTGACCTACATAGTCCAAGGGCCCTCTAGTTAACTTAAATCATCCAAGTGCCCACTAGGGGACGTACATAGTCCTACTGCCCACTAGGTAACCTAGATAGTCCAAGTGTCCGCTAGTTAACCTACATAGTCCAAGTGCCCGCTAGGTAACCTAGATAGTCCAAGGGCCCGCTAGTTAACCAACATAGTCCAAGTGCCCAATAGAGAACCTACAAAGTCCAAGTGCCCGCTGAGGAACCTACATATTCCAAGTGCCCGATAGGGAACCTATATATTCCAAGTGCCTGTTAGGGAACCTAGATAGTCCAAGTGCCCGTAGGGAACCTATATATTCCAAGTGCCCGCTAGGAACCTACATAGTCAATGTGCCAGCTAGGGAACCTGCATTGTCCAAGTGCCTGCTAGTTAACCTAGATAGTCCTGGTGCCCGTTAGTTATCCCACATAGTCCAAGTGCCCACTAGGGGACGTACATAGTCCAAGTGCCCGCTAGGTAACCTAGATAGTCCAAGTGCCCGCTAGGGTATGTACATAGTCCAAGTGCCCGCTAGGTAACGTAGACAGTCTAAATGCCCGCTAGTTAACCTACATAGTCCAAGTGCCCGCTAGTTAACCCACATAGTCCACGTGCGCGATAGGGAACCTACATAGTCCAAGTGCCCGCTAAGGGACGTACATAGTCCAAGTCCCCGCTAGGGAACCTACATAGTCCAAATGCCCGTTAGGAAACCAGGATAGTCCAAGTGCCCGCTAGTTAATCTAGATAGTCCAAGTGCCCGCTAGTTAACCTAGATAGTACAAGTGCCCGCTAGTTAACCTAGATCATCCAAGTGCCCGCTAGTTAACCTACGTAGTCCAAGGGCCCGCTTGTTAACCTACATAGTCCAAGGTCCGCTACTTAACCTAGATAGTCCAAGTGCCCGCTAGGTAACCTACATAGTCCAAGTGCCCGTTCATTAACCTAGATAGTTCAAGTGCCCGCTAGGTAACCTAGACAGTCCAAGTTCCCGCTAGGTTACCTACATAGTCCAAGTGCCCGCAAGTTAACCTACATAGCCCAGGGTCCGCTAGTTAACCTACATAGTCCTATTGCCCGTTAGTTAACCTAGATAGTCCAAGTGCCCACTAGGAGACGTACATAGTCCACGTGGTCGCTAGGTAACCTAGATAGTCCAGTGCCCGGTAAGGTATGTACATAGTCCAAGTGCCCGCTAGTTACCCTAGATAGTACAAGTGCCCGCTAGTTAACCTAGATCGTCCAACTGCCCTCTAGTTAACCTACATAGTCCAATGGCCCGCTTGTTAACCTGCATAGTCCAAGGTCCGCTACATAACCTAGATAGTCCAAGTGTCCGCTAGTTAACCTACATAGTCCAAGGGCCCTCTAGTTAACCTAGATAGTCCAAGTGCCCGCTAGGGGATGTACATAATCCAAATGCCCGCTAGGTAACCTAGATAGTCCAAGTGCCCGTTATCTAACCTAGATAGTCCAAGTGCCCGCTAGGTAACCTACATAGTCCAAGTGCCCGTTTGTTAACCTAGATAGTTCAAGTGCCCGCTAGGTAACCTAGACAGTCCAAGTACCCGCTAGGTTACCTACATAGTCCAAGTGCCCGCTAGTTAACCTACATAGCCCAGGGCCCGCTAGTTAACCTAGATAGTCCTATTGCCCGTTAGTTAACCTAGATAGTCCAAGTGCCCACTAGGGGACGTACATAGTCCAAGTGGCCGCTAGGTAACCTAGATAGTCCAGTGCCCGCAAAGGTATGTACATAGTTCAAGTGCCCGCTAGGTAACTTAGATAGTCCAAGTGCCCGCTAGTTAACCTAGATATTCCAAGGGCCCGCTTGTTAGCCTAGATCGTCCGAGTGCCCGCTAGTTAACCTACATAGTCCAAGGGCCCGCAAGTTGACCTACATAGTCCAAGGGCCCTCTAGTTAACTTAAATCATCCAAGTGCCCACTAGGGGACGTACATAGTCCTACTGCCCACTAGGTAACCTAGATAGTCCAAGTGTCCGCTAGTTAACCTACATAGTCCAAGTGCCCGCTAGGTAACCTAGATAGTCCAAGGGCCCGCTAGTTAACCAACATAGTCCAAGTGCCCAATAGAGAACCTACAAAGTCCAAGTGCCCGCTGAGGAACCTACATATTCCAAGTGCCCGATAGGGAACCTATATATTCCAAGTGCCTGTTAGGGAACCTAGATAGTCCAAGTGCCCGTAGGGAACCTATATATTCCAAGTGCCCGCTAGGAACCTACATAATCAATGTGCCAGCTAGGGAACCTGCATTGTCCAAATGCGCGCTAGTTAACCTAGATAGTCCTAGTGCCCGTTAGTTATCCCACATAGTTCAAGTGCCCACTAGGGGACGTACATAGTCCAAGTGCCCGCTAGGTAACCTAGATAGTCCAAGTGCCCGCTAGGGTATGTACATAGTCCATGTGCCCGCTAGGTAACGTAGATAGTCTAAATGCCCGCTAGTTAACCTACATAGTCCAAGTGCCCGCTAGTTAATCCACATAGTCCACGTGCGCGATAGGGAACCTACATAGTCCAAGTGCCCGCTAAGGGACGTACATAGTCCAAGTGCCCGCTAGGGAACCTACATAGTCCAAATGCCCGTTAGGAAACCAGGATAGTCCAAGTGCCCGCTAATTAATCTAGATAGTCCAAGTGCCCGCTAGTTAACCTAGATAGTACAAGTGCCCGCTAGTTAACCTAGATCATCCAAGTGCCCGCTAGTTAACCTACGTAGTCCAAGGGCCCGCTTGTTAACCTACATAGTCCAAGGTCCGCTACTTAACCTAGATAGTCCAAGTGCCCGCTAGGTAACCTACATAGTCCAAGTGCCCGTTCATTAACCTAGATAGTTCAAGTGCCCGCTAGGTAACCTAGACAGTCCAAGTTCCCGCTAGGTTACCTACATAGTCCAAGTGCCCGCAAGTTAACCTACATAGCCCAGGGTCCGCTAGTTAACCTACATAGTCCTATTGCCCGTTAGTTAACCTAGATAGTCCAAGTGCCCACTAGGATACGTACATAGTCCAAGTGGTCGCTAGGTAACCTAGATAGTCCAGTGCCTGCTAAGGTATGTACATAGTCCAAGTGCCCGCTAGTTACCCTAGATAGTACAAGTGCCCGCTAGTTAACCTAGATCGTCCAACTGCCCTCTAGTTAACCTACATAGTCCAATGGCCCGCTTGTTAACCTGCATAGTCCAAGGTCCGCTACATAACCTAGATAGTCCAAGTGTCCGCTAGTTAACCTACATAGTCCAAGGGCCCTCTAGTTAACCTAGATAGTCCAAGTGCCCGCTAGGGGACGTACATAATCCAAATGCCCGCTAGGTAACCTAGATAGTCCAAGTGCCCGTTATCTAACCTAGATAGTCCAAGTGCCCACTAGGTAACCTACATAGTCCAAGTGCCCGTTTGTTAACCTAGATAGTTCAAGTGCCCGCTAGGTAACCTAGACAGTCCAAGTTCCCGCTAGGTTACCTACATAGTCCAAGTGCCCGCTAGTTAACCTACATAGCCCAGGGTCCGCTAGTTAACCTAGATAGTCCTATTGTCCGTTAGTTAACCTAGATAGTCCAAGTGCCCACTAGGGGACTTACATAGTCCAAGTGGCCGCTAGGTAACCTAGATACTCCAGTGACCGCTAAGGTATGTACATAGTCCAAGTGCCCGCTAGGTAACCTAGATAGTCTAAGTGCCTGATAGGGAACCTACATAGTCCAAGTGCCCGTTAGGGAACCTAGATAGTCCAAGTGTCCGCTAGGGACCTGCATCGTCCAAGTGCCCGCTAGTTAACCTAGATCGTCCAAGTGCCCGCTGGTTAACCTAGATAGTCCAAGGGCCCGCTAGTTAACCAACATAGTCCAAGTTTCCAATAGGGAACCTACAAAGTCCATGTGCCCGCTGAGGTACCTACATATTCCAAGTGCCCGATAGGGAACCTATATATTCCAAGGTCCCGCTCGTTAACCTACATAGTCCTAGTGCCTGATAGGGAACCTACATAGTCCAGGTGCCCGTTAGGGAACCTAGATAGTCCAAGTGCCCGCTAGGGAACCTGCATCGTCCAAGTGCCCGCTAGTTAACCAAGATCGTCCAAGTGCCCGCTAGTTAACCTACATAGTCAAAGGGCCCGCAAGTTGACCTACATAGTCCAAGGGCCCTATAGTTAACCTAAATCATCCAAGTGCCCACTAGGGGACGTACATAGTACTCTGCCCACTAGGTAACCTAGATAGTCCAAGTGTCCGCTAGTTAACCTACATAGTCCAAGTGCCCGCTAGTTAACCTACATAGTCCACGTGCGCGATAGGGAACCTACATAGTCCAAGTGCCCGCTAAGGGACATACATAGTCCAAGTGCCCGCTAGTTAACTTAGATACTACAAGTGCCCGCTAGTTAACCTAGATCGTCCAAGTGCCCGCTAGTTAACCTACATAGTCCAAGGGCCCGCTTGTTAACCTACATAGTACAAGGTCCGCTACTTAACCTAGATAGTCCAAGTGCCCGCTAGTTAACCTACATAGTCCAAGGGCCCTCTAGTTAACCTAGATAGTCCAAGTGCCCGCTAGGGGACGTTCATAATCTAAATGCCCGCTAGGTAACCTAGATAGTCCAAGTGCCCGTTAGCTAACCTAGATAGTCCAAGTCCCCGCTAGGTAACCTACATAGTACAAGTGCCCGTTTGTTAACCTAAATAGTTCAAGTGCCCGCTAGGTAACCTAGACAGTCCAAGTGGCCGCTAGGTAACCTAGATACTCCAGTGACCGCTAAGGTATGTACATAGTCCAAGTGCCCGCTAGGTAACCTAGATTGTCTAAGTGCCTGATAGGGAACCTACATAGTTCAAGTGCCCGTTAGGGAACCTAGATAGTCCAAGTGTCCGCTAGGGACCTGCATCGTCCAAGTGCCCGCTAGTTAACCTAGATCGTCCAAGTGCCCGCTAGGTAACCTAGATAGTCCAAGTGCCCGCTAGGGTATGTACATAGTCCAAGTGCCTTCTAGGTAACCTAGATATTCTAAGTGCCCGCTAGTTAACCTACATAGTCCAAGTGCCCGCTAGTTAACCTAAATAGTCCACGAGCGCAATAGGGAACCTACATAGTCCAAGTGCCCGCTAAGGGACGTACATAGTCCAAGTGCCCGCTAGGGAATCTACATAGTCCAAGTGCCCGTTAGGGAACCAGGATAGTCCAAGTGCCCGCTAGTTAATCTAGATAGTCCAAGTGCCCGCTAGTTAACCTAGATAGTACAAGTGCCCGCTAGTTAACCTACATAGTCCAAGGGCCCGCTAGTTAACCTACATAGTCCAAGGGCCCGCTACTTGACCTACATAGTCCAAGGGCCCGCAAGAAGACCTACATAGTACAAGGGCCCTCTAGTTATGCTAGATCGTCCAAGTGCCCACTAGGGGACGTACATAGTCCAACTGCCCACTAGGTAACCTAGATAGTCCAAGTGTCCGCTAGTTAACCTACATAGTCCAAGTGCCCGCTAGTTAACCTACATAGTCCACGTGCGCGATAGGGAACCTACATAGTCCAAGTGCCCGCTAAGGGACGTACATAGTCCAAGTGCCCGCTAAGGAACCTACATAGTCCAAGTGCCCGCTAGGGAACCTTGATAGTCCAAGTGCCCGCTAGGGAACCTGCATCATCCAAGTGCCCGGTAGTTAATCTAGATAGTCCAAGTGCCCGCTCGTTAACCTAGATAGTCCAAGTCCCCGTAGTTAACCTAGATCGTCCAAGTGCCCGCTAGTTAACCTACATAGTCCAAGGGCCCGCAAGTTGACCTACATAGTCCGAGGGCCCTCTAGTAAACGTAAATCATCCAAGTGCCCACTAGGGGACATACATAGTCCACTGCCCACTAGGTAACCTAGATAGTCCAAGTGTCCGCTAGTTAACCTACATAGTCCAAGTGCCCGCTAGTTAACCTACATAGTCCAAGTGCCCGTTAGGGGACCAGGATAGTCCAAGTGCCCGCTAGTTAATCTAGATAGTCCAAGTGCCCGCTAGTTAACCTAGATCGTCCAAGTGCCCGCTAGTTAACCTACATTGTCCAAGGGCCCGCTTGTTAACCTACATAGTCCAAGGTCCGCTACTTAACCTAGATAGTCCAAGTGCCCGCTAGTTAACCTACATAGTCCAAGGGCCCTCTAGTTAACCTAGATAGTCCAAGTGCCCGCTAGGGGACGTTCATAATCCAAATGCCCGCTAGGTAACCTAGAGAGTCCAAGCGCCCATTACCTAACCTAGATAGTCCAAGTGCCCGCTAGGTAACCTACATAGTCCAAGTGCCCGTTCGTTAACCTAGATAGTTCAAGTGCCCGCTAGGTAACCTAGACAGTCCAAGTTCCCGCTAGGTTACCTACATAGTCCAAGTGCCCGCTAGTTAACCTACATAGCCCAGGGCCCGCTAGTTAACCTAGATAATCCTTTTGCCCATTATTTAACCTAGATAGTCCAAGTGCCCACTAGGGGACGTACATAGTCCAAGTGGCCGCTAGGCAACCTAGATAGTCCAGTGCCCGCTAAGGTATGTACATAGTCCAAGTGCCCGCTAGGTAACGTAGAAAGTCTAAGTGCCCGCTAGTTAACCTACATAGTTCAAGTGCCGGATCGGGAACCTACATATTCCAAGTGCCCGTTAGGGAACCTAGATATTCCAAGTGCCCGCTAGGGAATCTGCATCGTCCAAGAGCCCGCTAGTTAACCTAGATCGTCCAAGTGCCCGCTAGTTAACCTACATAGTCCAAGGGCCCCCAAGTTGACCTACATAGTCCAAGGGCCCTCTAGTTAACCTAGATCGTCCAAGTGCCCACTAGGGGACGTACATAGTCCAACTGCCCACTAGGTAACCTAGATAATCCAAGTGTCCACTAGTTAACCTACATAGTCCAAGTGCCCGCTACGTAACCTAGATAGTCCAAGGGCCGGCTAGTTAACCAACATAGTCCAAGTGCCCAATAGGGAACCTTCAAAGTCCAAGTGCCCGCTGAGGAACCTACATATTCCAAGTGCCCGATAGGGAACCTATTTATTCCAAAGACCCGTTAGGGAAACTAGATAGTCCAAGTACCCGTAGGGAATCCATATATTCCAAGTGCCCGCTAGGAACCTAAATAGTCAATGTGCCAGCTAGGGAACCTGCATTGTCCAAGTGCCCGCTAGTTAACCTAGATAGTCCTAGTGCCCGTTAGTTATCCTAGATAGTCCAAGTGCCCACTAGGGGACGTACATAGTCCAAGTGCCCGCTAGGTAACCTAGATAGTCAAAGTGCCCGCTAGGGTATGTACATAGTCCAAGTGCATGCTAGGTAACCTAGTTTTTCTAAGTGCCCGCTAGTTAACCTAAATAGTCCACGAGCGCAATAGGGAACCTACATTGTCCAAGTGCCCGCTAAGGGACGTACATAGTCCAAGTGCCCGCTAGGGAATCTACATAGTCCAAGTGCCCGTTAGGGAACCAGGATAGTCCAAGTGCCCGCTAGTTAATCTAGATAGTCCAAGTGCCCGCTAGTAAACCTAGATAGTACAAGTGCCCGCTAGTTAACCTAGATCGTCCAAGAGCCCGCTAGTTAACCTACATAGTCCAAGGGCCCGCTAGTTGACCTACATAGTCCAAGGGCCCGCAAGAAGACCTACATAGTCCAAGGGCCCTCTAGTTAACCTAGATCGTCCAAGTGCCCACTAGGGGACGTACATAGTCCAACTGCCCACTAGGTAACCTAGATAGTCCAAGTGTCCACTAGTTGACCCACATAGTCCAAGTGCCCGCTAGGTAACCTAGATAGTCCAAGGGCCCGCTAGTTAACCAACATAGTCCAAGTGCCCAATAGGGAACCTAAAAAGTCCAAGTGCCCGCTGAGGAACCTACATATTCCAAGTGCACGATAGGGAACCTATATATTCCAATTGCCCGTTAGGGAACCTAGATAGTCCAAGTGCCCGTAGGGAACCTAGATAGTCCAAGTGCACGTAGGAAACCTATATATTCCAAGTGCCTGATAGGAACCTACATAATCAATGTGCCCGCTAGGGAACCTGCATTATCCTAGTGCCCACTAGTTAACCTAAATTGTCCTAGTGCCCGTTAGTTATCCTAGATAGTTCAAGTGCCCACTAGGGGACGTACATAGTCCAAGTGCCCGCTAGGTAACCTAGATAGTCCAAGTGCCCGCTAGGGTATGTACATAGTCCAAGTGCCCGTTAGGGGACCAGGATAGTCCAAGTGCCCTCTAGTTAATCTAGATACTCCAAGTGCCCGCTAGTTAACATAGATCGTCCAAGTGCCCGCTAGTTAACCTACATAGTCCAAGGGTCCGCTTGTTAACCTACATAGTCCAAGGTCCGCTACTTAACCTAGATAGTCCAAGTGCCCGCTAGTTAACCTTGATACTCAAAGTGCCCGTAGTTAACCTAGATCGTCCAAGTGCCCGCTAGTTAACCTACATAGTCCAAGGGCCCGCTAGTTAACCTACATAGTCCAAGGTCCGCTAGTTAACCTAGATAGTCCAAGAGCCCGCTAGTTAACCAACATAGTCCAAGTGCCCAATAGGGAACCTTCAAAGTCCAAGTTCCCGCTGAGGAACCTACATATTCCAAGTGCCCGATAGGGAACCTATTTATTCCAAAGACCCGTTAGGGAAACTAGATAGTCCAAGTACCCGTAGGGAATCCATATATTCCAAGTTCCCGCTAGGAACCTAAATAGTCAATGTGCCAGCTAGGGAACCTGCATTGTCCAAGTGCCCGCTAGTTAACCTAGATAGTCCTAGTGCCCGTTAGTTATCCTAGATAGTCCAAGTGCCCACTAGGGGACGTACATAGTCCAAGTGCCCGCTAGGTAACCTAGATAGTCAAAGTGCCCGCTAGGGTATGTACATAATCCCAGTGCCTGCTAGGTAACCTAGATATTCTAAGTGCCCGCTAGTTAACCTACATAGTCCAAGTGCCCGCTAGTTACCCTAAATAGTCCACGAGCGCAATAGGGAACCTACATAGTCCAAGTGCCCGCTAAGGGACGTACATAGTCCAAGTGCCCGTTAGGAAATCTACATAGTCCAAGTGCCCATTAGGGAACCAGGATAGTCCAAGTGCCCGCTAGTTAATCTAGATAGTCCTAGTGCCCACTAGTAAACCTAGATATTACAAGTGCCCGCTAGTTAACCTACATAGTCCAAGGGCCCGCAAGAAGACCTACATAGTCCAAGGGCCCTCTAGTTAACCTAGATCGTCCAAGTGCCCACTAGGGGACGTACATAGTCCAACTGCCCACTAGGTAACCTAGATAGTCCAAGTGTCCACTAGTTGACCCACATAGTCCAAGTGCCCGCTAGGTAACCTAGATAGTCCAAGGGCCCGCTAGTTAACCAACATAGTCCAAGTGCCCAATAGGGAACCTAAAAAGTCCAAGTGCCCGCTGAGGAACCTACATATTCCAAGTGCCCGATAGGGAACCTATATATTCCAATTGCCCGTTAGGGAACCTAGATAGTCCAAGTGCCCGTAGGGAACCTAGATAGTCCAAGTGCACGTGGGAAACCTATATATTCCAAGTGCCCGATAGGAACCTACATAATCAATGTGCCCGCTAGGGAACCTGCATTATCCTAGTGCCCACTAGTTAACCTAAATTGTCCTAGTGCCCGTTAGTTATCCTAGATACTCCAAGTGCCCACTAGGGGACGTACATAGTCCAAGTGCCCGCTAGGTAACCTAGATAGTCCAAGTGCCCGCTAGGGTATGTACATAGTCCAAGTGCCCGTTAGGGGACCAGGATAGTCCAAGTGCCCTCTAGTTAATCTAGATACTCCAAGTGCCCGCTAGTTAACATAGATCGTCCAAGTGCCCGCTAGTTAACCTACATAGTCCAAGGGTCCGCTTGTTAACCTACATAGTCCAAGGTCCGCTACTTAACCTAGATAGTCTAAGAGCCCGCTAGTTAACCTAGATACTCAAAGTGCCCCTAGTTAACCTAGATCGTCCAAGTGCCCGCTAGTTAACCTACATAGTCCAAGGTCCGCTAGTTATCCTAGATAGTCCAAGAGCCCGCTAGTTAAACTACATAGTCCAAGGGCCCTCTAGTTAACCTACATAGTCCAAGGGGCCTCTAGTTAACCTACATAGTCCAAGTGCCCGATAGGGGACGTATATAGCCCAAGTGCCCGCTATATAACCAAGATAGTCCAGTACCGGCTAGGGTATGTACATAGTCCAGGTGTCCGCTAGGTAACCTAGATAGTATATGTGCCCGCTACTTAACCTACATAGTCCAAGGTCCCGCTCGTTAACCTACATAGTCCAAGTGCCTGATAGGGAACCTACATAGTCCAAGTGCCCGTTAGGGAACCTAGATAGTCCAAGTGCCCGCTAGGGAACCTGCATCGTCCTAGTGCCCGCTATTTATCCTAGATCATACAAGTGCCCGCTAGTTAACCTACATAGTCCAATGGCCCGCAAGTTGACCTATATAGTCCAAGGGCCCTCTAGTTAACCTAGATCGTCCAAGTGCCCACGAGGGGACCTACATAGTCCAACTGCCCACTAGGTAACCTAGATAGTCCAAGTGCCCGTTAGCTAACCTAGATAGTCCAAGTGCCCGCTAGGTAACCTACATAGTCCAAATGCCCGTTCGTTAACCTAGATATTTCAAGTGCCCGCTAGGTAACCTAGACAGTCCAAGTTCCCGCTAGTTTACCTACATAGTCCAAGTGCCCGCTAGTTAACCTACATAGCCCAGGGTCCGCTAGTTAACCTAGATAGTCCTATTGCCCGTTAGTTAACCTAGATAGTCCAAGTGCCCACTTGGGGACGTACATAGTCCAAGTAGCCGCTAGGTAACCTAGATAGTCCAGTTCCCGCTAAGGTATGTACATTGCCAAGTGCCCGCTAGGTAACGTAGATAGTCTAAGTGCCCGCTAGTTAACCTACATAGTCCAAGTGCCCGCTAGTTAACCTAGATTGTCCAAGTGCCCGCTAGTTAACCTAGATTGTCCAAGTGCCCGCTAGTTAACCTAGATACTCCAAGTGCCCGCTAGTTAACCTAGATCATCCAATCATCCAAGTGCCCGCTAGTTAACCTACATAGTCCAAGGGCACGCTAGTTAACCTACATAGTCCAAGGACCGCTAGTTAACCTAGATAGTCCAAGAGCCCGCTAGTTAAACTACATAGTCCAAGGGCCCTCTAGTTAACCTAGATCGTCCAAGTGCCCACTAGGGGACGTACATAGTCCAACTGCCCACTAGGTAACCTAGATAGTCCAAGTGTCCGATAGTTAACCTACATAGTCCAAGGGCCCTCTAGTTAACCTAGATAGTCCAAGTGCCCGCTAGGGGACGTATATAATCCAAATGCCCGCTAGGTAACCTAGATAGTCCAAGTGCCCGCTAGGTAACCTAGATAGTCCAAGGGCCCTCGAGTTAACCTAGATCATCCAAGTGCACACTAGGGGACGTACATAGTCCAACTGCCCACTAGGTAACCTAGATAGTCCAAGTGTATGATAGTTAACCTACATAGTCCAAGTGCCCGCTAGGTAACCTAGATAGTCCAAGGGCCCGCTAGGCAACCAACATAGTCCAAGTGCCCACTAGTTAACCTAGATAGTCCAACTGCCCACTAGGTAACCTAGATAGTCCAAGTGTTCGATAGTTAACCTACATAGTCCAAGTGCCCGCTAGGTAACCTAGATAGTCCAAGGGCCCACTAGTTAACCAACATAATCCAAGTGCCCAATAGGGAACCAACAAATCCAAGTGCCCGATGAGGAACTTACATATTCCAAGTGCCCGATAGGGAACCTATATATTCCAAGTGCCCGTTTGGGAACCTAGATAGGCCAGTGCCCGTAGGGAACCTATATATTCCAAGTGCCCGCAAGGAACCTACATAGTCAATGTGCCCGCTAGGGAACCAGCATTGTCCAAGTGCCCGCTAGTTACCTAGATAGTCCAAGTGGCCGCTAGTTAACCTAGATTGTCCAAGTGCCAGCTAGTTAACCTTGGTGGTCCAATTGCTCTCTATTTAACCTACATAGTCCAAGGGCCCGCAAGTTAACCTAGATATTCCAAGTGCCCGCTAGTTAACCAAGATCGTCCAATTGTCCGCTAGTTAACCTACATAGTCCAAGTTCCCGTTAGGTATCCTAGATAGTCCAAGTGCCCGCTAGGTAACCTACATAGTCCAAGTGCCCGCTAGGTAACCTAGATATTCCAAGTTCCTGTTAGCTAACCTAGGTAGTCCAAGTGCCCGCGAGGTAACCTACATAGTCCCAGTGCCGATTCATTAACCTAGATTGTCCAAGTGCCCGCTAGGTAACCTAGACTGTCCAAGTGCCCGCTTTGTTACCGACATAGTCCAAGTGCCCGTTCGTTAACCTATATAGTCCAAGTGCCCGCTAGTTAACCTACATAGTCCAAGTTCCCGTTAGGTAACCTAGATAGTCCAAGGGCCCGCTAGGTAACCTACATAGTCCAAGTAACCACTAGGTAACCTAGATATTCCAAGGTCCTTTTAGCTAACCTAGATAGTCCAAGTGCCCGCTAGGTAAACTACATAGTCCAAGTGCTCATTCGTTAACCTAGATAGTCCAAGTGCCCGCTAGTTAACCTAGACTGTCCAAGTGCCCGCTAGGTTACCTACATAGTCCAAGTACCCGTTCGTTAACCTAGATAATCCAATTGCCCCCTAGGTAACCTACATACTCCCAGCGCCCGCTTGGTAACCTAGATAGTCCAAGTGACCGTTAGGTAACCTAGATAGTCCAAGTGCCCGCTAGGTAACCTACATAGTCCAAGTGCCCGCTAGAAAACCTAGATAGTCCATGTGCCCGCTAGGTAACCTAGATAGTCCAAGTGCCCGCTAGGTAACCTACTAAGTCCAAGTGCCTGCTAGGTAATCTATATACTCCAAATGCCCGCTAGGGCACCCATATAGTCCAATTGCCCGCTAATTTACCTATATAGTCCATGTGCCCGTTAGCTAACCTAGATAGTCCATGGGTCATCTAGTTAACCTACATAGTTGAAGGGCCCGCTAGGTAACCTAGCTAATCCCAGTGTCCGCTAGTTAAGCTAGATGGTCCAAGTGCCCGATAGTTAACCTACATAGTGCAAGGGCCCGCTAGTTAACCCAGATCGTCCAATTGTCCGCTAGTTAACTTACATAATCCAAGGCGCCGCTAGTTGACCTAGATAGACCAAGTGCCCGCTAGTTAACCTAGATAGTCCTAGTGCCCGTTAGTTATCCTAGATAGTCCAAGTGCCCACTAGGGGACGTACATAGTCCAAGTGCCCGCTAGGTAACCTAGATAGTCCATGTGCCCGCTAGGGTATGTACATAGTCCAAGTGCCCGCTAGGTAACTTAGATAGTATAAGTGCCCGCTAGTTAACCTACATAGTCCACGTGCGCGATAGGGAACCTACATAGTCCAAGTGCCCGCTAAGGGACATACATAGTCCAAGTGCCCGCTAGGGAACCTGTATAGTCCAAGTTCCCCTTAGGGAACCAGGATAGTCGAAGTGCCCGCTAGTTAACCTAGATAGTACAAGTGCCTGCCAGTTAACCTAGATCGTCCAAGTGCCCGCTAGTTAACCTACATAGTCCAAGGACCCGCTTGATAACCTTCATAGTTCAAGGTCCCCTACTTAACCTAGATAGTCCAAGTGCCCGCTAGTTAACCTACATAGTCCAAAGGGCCCTCTACTTAACCTAGATAGTCCAATGCCCGCTAGGGGACGTACATAATCCAAGTGCCCGCTAGATAACCTAGATAGTCCAAGTGCCCGTTAGCTAACCTAGATAGTCCAAGTGCCCGATAGGGAACCTATATATTCCAAGTGCCCGTTAGGGAACCTAGATAGTCCAAGTGCCCGTAGGGAACCTATATATTCCAAGTGCCCGCTAGGAACCGACATAGTAAATGTGCCCGCTAGGGAACCTAGATAGTCCAAGTGCCCGCTAGTTAACCTAGATCGTTCAAGTGCCCGCTTGTTAACCTACATAGTCCAAGGGCCCGCATGTTAACCAACATAGTCCAAAGTCCGCTACTTAACCTAGATAGTTCAAGTGCCCGCTAGTTAACCTACATAGTCCAAGGGCCCTCTAGTTAACCTAGATAGTCCAAGTGCCCGCTAGAGGACGTACATAGTCCAAGTGCCCGCTATGTAACATAGATAGTCCAGTGCCGGCTAGGGTATGTACATAGTCCAGGTGCCCGCTAGGTAACCTAGATAGTCTAAGTGCCCGCTACTTAACCTACATAGTCCAACGTCCCGCTCGTTAACCTACATAGTCCAAGTGCTTGATAGGGAACCTACATAGTCCAAGTACCCGCTAAGGTACATACATAGTCCAAGTGCCCGCTAGGGAACCTATATAGTCCAAGTGCCCGTTAGGGAACCAGGATAGTCCAAGTGCCCGCTAGTTAACCTAGATAGTATTCTTGCCCGCTAGTTAACCTAGATCGTCCAAGTGCCTGCTAGTTAACCTACATAGTCCAAGGGCCCGCTTGTTAACCTACATAGTTCAAGGTCCGCTACTTAACCTAGAACGTCCAAGTGCCCGCTAGTTAACCTACATATTCAAGGGCCCGCTAGTTGACCTACATAGTCCAAGGGCCCCCTCTTTTACCTAGATCGTCCAAGTGCCTGCTAGGGGACGTACATAGTCCAACTGCCCACTAGGTAACCTAGATAGTCCAAGTGTCCGCTAGTTAACCTACATAGTCCAAGTGCCTGCTAGGTAACCTAGATAGTCCAAGGGCCCGCTAGTTAACCTACATAGTCCAAGTGCCCGCTGAGGAACCTACATATTCCAAGTGCCCGATAGGGAACCTATATATTCCAAGTGCCCGTTAGGGAACCTAGATAGTCCAAGTGCCCGTAGGGAACCTTGATAGTCCAAGTGCACGTAGGAATCCTATATATTCCATGTGCCCGCTAGGAACCTACATAGTAAATGTGTCCGCTATGGAACCAAGATAGTCCAAGTGCCCGATAGTTAACCTAGATCATTCAAGTGCCCGCTAGTTAACCTACTTAGTCCAAGGGCCTGCTTGTTAACCTACATAGTCCAAAGTCCGCTACTTAACCTAGATAGTCCAAGTGCCCGCTAGTTAACCTATATACTCCAAGGGCACTCTAGTTAACGTAGATAGTCCAAGTGCCCGCTAGGGGACATACATAGTCCAAGTGCCCGCTAGGGAACCTATATAGTCCAAGTGCCCGTTAGGGAACCAGGATAGTCCAAGTGCCCGCTAGTTAACCTAGATAGTACAAGTGCCCGCTAGTTAACTTAGATCGTCCAAGTGCCCGCTAGTTAACCTAGATTGTCCAAGTGCCCGCTAGGGGACGTACATAGTCCAACTGCCCACTAGGTAACCTAGATAGTCCAAGTGTCCGCTAGTTAACCTACATAGTCCAAGTGCCTGCTAGGTAACCTAGATATTTCAAGGGCCCGTTAGTTAACCTACATAGTCCAAGTGCCCAATAGGGAACCTACATATTCCAAGTGCCCGCTGAGGAACCTACATATTCCAAGTGCCCGATAGGGAACCTATATATTCCAAGTGCTTGTTAGGGAACCTAGATAGTCCAAGTGCCCGTAGGGAACCTAGAGAGTCCAAGTGCACATAGGAAACGTATATATTCCAATTGCCCGCTAGGATCCTACATAGTAAATGTGCCTGCTAGGGAACCGAGATAGTTCAAGTGCCCGCTAGTTAACCTAGATCGTTCAAGTGCCCGCTAGTTAACCTACATAGTCCAAGGGCCCGCTTGTTAACCTACATAATCCAAAGTCCGCTACTTTACCTAGATAGTCCAAGTGCCCGCTAGTTAACCTACATAGTCCAAGGGCCCTCTAGTTAACGTAGATAGTCCAAGTGCCCGCTAGGGGACATACATAGTCCAAGTGCCCGCTAGGGAACCTATATAGTCCAAGTGCCCATTAGGGAACCAGGATAGTCCAAGTGCCCGCTAGTTAACCTAGATAGTACAAGTGCCTGCTAGTTAACCTAGATCGTCCAAGTGCCCGCTAGTTAACCTACATAGTCCAAGGGCCTGCTTGTTAACCTACATAGTTCAAGGTCCGCTACTTAACCTAGATAGTCCAAGTGCCCGCTAGTTAACCTACATAGTCCAAAGGGCCCTCTACTTAACCTAGATAGTCCAAGTGCCCGCTAGGGGACGTACATAGTCCAATCCCCGCTAGGTAACCTAGATAGTCCAAGTGCCCGTTAGCTAACCTAGATAGTCCAAGTGCCCGCTAGGTAACCTACATAGTCCACGTGCCCGTTCGTTAACCTAGATAGTTCAAGTGCCCGCTAGGTAACCTAGGCAGTCCAAGTTCCCGCTAGATTACCTACATTGTCCAAGTGAGTGCTAGTTAACCTGATAGTTCAAGTGCCTGCTAGTTAACCTACATAGTCCAAGTGCCCGCTAGTTAACCTACATAGCCCAGGGCCCGCTAGTTAACCTAGATAGTCCTATTGCCCGTTAGTTAACCTAGATAGTCCAAGTGCCCACTAAGGGACGTACATAGTCCAAGTGCCCGCTAGGGAATCTACATAGTCCAAGTGCCAGCTAGGGAACCTGCATTGTCCAAGTGCCCGCTAGTTAACCTAGATAGTCCTAGTGCCCGTTAGTTATCCTAGATAGTCCAAGTGCCCACTAGGGGACGTACATAGTCCAAGTGCCCGCTAGGTAACCTAGATAGTCAAAGTGCCCGCTAGGTTATGTACATAATCCCAGTGCCTGCTAGGTAACCTAGATATTCTAAGTGCCCGCTAGTTAACCTACATAGTCCAAGTGCCCGCTAGTTACCCTAAATAGTCCACGAGCGCAATAGGGAACCTACATAGTCCAAGTGCCCGCTAAGGGACGTACATAGTCCAAGTGCCCGCTAGGGAATCTACATAGTCCAAGTGCCCGTTAGGGAACCAGGATAGTCCAAGTGCCCGCTAGTTAATCTAGATAGTCCTAGTGCCCACTAGTAAACCTAGATAGTACAAGTGCCCGCTAGTTAACCTACATAGTCCAAGGGCCCGCAAGAAGACCTACATAGTCCAAAGGCCCTCTAGTTAACCTAGATCGTCCAAGTGCCCACTAGGGGACGTACATAGTCCAACTGCCCACTAGGTAACCTAGATAGTCCAAGTGTCCACTAGTTGACCCACATAGTCCAAGTGCCCGCTAGGTAACCTAGATAGTCCAAGGGCCCGCTAGTTAACCAACATAGTCCAAGTGCCCAATAGGGAACCTAAAAAGTCCAAGTGCCCGCTGAGGAACCTACATATTCCAAGTGCCCGATAGGGAACCTATATATTCCAATTGCCCGTTAGGGAACCTAGATAGTCCAAGTGCCCGTAGGGAACCTAGATAGTCCAAGTGCACGTGGGAAACCTATATATTCCAAGTGCCCGATAGGAACCTACATAATCAATGTGCCCGCTAGGGAACCTGCATTATCCTAGTGCCCACTAGTTAACCTAAATTGTCCTAGTGCCCGTTAGTTATCCTAGATAGTCCAAGTGCCCACTAGGGGACGTACATAGTCCAAGTGCCCGCTAGGTAACCTAGATAGTCCAAGTGCCCGCTAGGGTATGTACATAGTCCAAGTGCCCGTTAGGGGACCAGGATAGTCCAAGTGCCCCCTAGTTAATCTAGATACTCCAAGTGCCCCCTAGTTAACATAGATCGTCCAAGTGCCCGCTAGTTAACCTACATAGTCCAAGGGTCCGCTTGTTAACCTACATAGTCCAAGGTCCGCTACTTAACCTAGATAGTCTAAGTGCCCGCTAGTTAACCTAGATACTCAAAGTGCCCCTAGTTAACCTAGATCGTCCAAGTGCCCGCTAGTTAACCTACATAGTCCAAGGTCCGCTAGTTAACCTAGATAGTCCAAGAGCCCGCTAGTTAAACTACATAGTCCAAGGGCCCTCTAGTTACCCTACATAGTCCAAGGGGCCTCTAGTTAACCTACATAGTCCAAGTGCCCGATAGGGGACGTATATAGCCCAAGTGCCCGCTATATAACCAAGATAGTCCAGTGCCGGCTAGGGTATGTACATAGTCCAGGTGTCCGCTAGGTAACCTAGATAGTATATGTGCCCGCTACTTAACCTACATAGTCCAAGGTCCCGCTCGTTAACCTACATAGTCCAAGTGCCTGATAGGGAACCTACATAGTCCAAGTGCCCGTTAGGGAACCTAGATAGTCCAAGTGCCCGCTAGGGAACCTGCATCGTCCTAGTGCCCGCTATTTATCCTAGATCATACAAGTGCCCGCTAGTTAACCTACATAGTCCAATGGCCCGCAAGTTGACCTATATAGTCCAAGGGCCCTCTAGTTAACCTAGATCGTCCAAGTGCCCACTAGGGGACGTACATAGTCCAACTGCCCACTAGGTAACCTAGATAGTCCAAGTGCCCGTTAGCTAACCTAGATAGTCCAAGTGCCCGCTAGGTAACCTACATAGTCCAAATGCCCGTTCGTTAACCTAGATATTTCAAGTGCCCGCTAGGTAACCTAGACAGTCCAAGTTCCCGCTAGTTTACCTACATAGTCCAAGTGCCCGCTAGTTAACCTACATAGCCCAGGGTCCGCTAGTTAACCTAGATAGTCCTATTGCCCGTTAGTTAACCTAGATAGTCCAAGTGCCCACTTGGGGACGTACATAGTCCAAGTAGGCGCTAGGTAACCTAGATAGTCCAGTTCCCGCTAAGGTATGTACATTGCCAAGTGCCCGCTAGGTAACGTAGATAGTCTAAGTGCCCGCTAGTTAACCTACATAGTCCAAGTGCCCGCTAGTTAACCTAGATTGTCCAAGTGCCCGCTAGTTAACCTAGATTGTCCAAGTGCCCGCTAGTTAACCTAGATACTCCAAGTGCCCGCTAGTTAACCTAGATCATCCAATCATCCAAGTGCCCGCTAGTTAACCTACATAGTCCAAGGGCACGCTAGTTAACCTACATAGTCCAAGGACCGCTAGTTAACCTAGATAGTCCAAGAGCCCGCTAGTTAAACTACATAGTCCAAGGGCCCTCTAGTTAACCTAGATCGTCCAAGTGCCCACTAGGGGACGTACATAGTCCAACTGCCCACTAGGTAACCTAGATAGTCCAAGTGTCCGATAGTTAACCTACATAGTCCAAGGGCCCTCTAGTTAACCTAGATAGTCCAAGTGCCCGCTAGGGGACGTATATAATCCAAATGCCCTCTAGGTAACCTAGATAGTCCAAGTGCCCGCTAGGTAACCTAGATAGTCCAAGGGCCCTCTAGTTAACCTAGATCATCCAAGTGCACACTAGGGGACGTACATAGTCCAACTGCCCACTAGGTAACCTAGATAGTCCAAGTGTACGATAGTTAACCTACATAGTCCAAGTGCCCGCTAGGTAACCTAGATAGTCCAAGGGCCCGCTAGGCAACCAACATAGTCCAAGTGCCCACTAGTTAACCTAGATAGTCCAACTGCCCACTAGGTAACCTAGATAGTCCAAGTGTTCGATAGTTAACCTACATAGTCCAAGTGCCCGCTAGGTAACCTAGATAGTCCAAGGGCCCACTAGTTAACCAACATAATCCAAGTGCCCAATAGGGAACCAACAAATCCAAGTGCCCGATGAGGAACTTACATATTCCAAGTGCCCGATAGGGAACCTATATATTCCAAGTGCCCGTTTGGGAACATAGTCAATGTGCCCGCTAGGGAACCAGCATTGTCCAAGTGCCCGCTAGTTACCTAGATAGTCCAAGTGGCCGCTAGTTAACCTAGATTGTCCAAGTGCCAGCTAGTTAACCTTGGTGGTCCAATTGCTCTCTATTTAACCTACATAGTCCAAGGGCCCGCAAGTTAACCTAGATATTCCAAGTGCCCGCTAGTTAACCAAGATCGTCCAATTGTCCGCTAGTTAACCTACATAGTCCAAGTTCCCGTTAGGTATCCTAGATAGTCCAAGTGCCCGCTAGGTAACCTACATAGTCCAAGTGCCCGCTAGGTAACCTAGATATTCCAAGTTCCTGTTAGCTAACCTAGGTAGTCCAAGTGCCCGCGAGGTAACCTACATAGTCCCAGTGCCGATTCATTAACCTAGATTGTCCAAGTGCCCGCTAGGTAACCTAGACTGTCCAAGTGCCCGCTTTGTTACCGACATAGTCCAAGTGCCCGTTCGTTAACCTATATAGTCCAAGTGCCCGCTAGTTAACCTACATAGTCCAAGTTCCCGTTAGGTAACCTAGATAGTCCAAGGGCCCGCTAGGTAACCTACATAGTCCAAGTAACCACTAGGTAACCTAGATATTCCAAGGTCCTTTTAGCTAACCTAGATAGTCCAAGTGCCCGCTAGGTAAACTACATAGTCCAAGTGCTCATTCGTTAACCTAGATAGTCCAAGTGCCCGCTAGTTAACCTAGACTGTCCAAGTGCCCGCTAGGTTACCTACATAGTCCAAGTACCCGTTCGTTAACCTAGATAATCCAATTGCCCCCTAGGTAACCTACATACTCCCAGCGCCCGCTTGGTAACCTAGATAGTCCAAGTGACCGTTAGGTAACCCAGATAGTCCAAGTGCCCGCTAGGTAACCTACATAGTCCAAGTGCCCGCTAGAAAACCTAGATAGTCCATGTGCCCGCTAGGTAACCTAGATAGTCCAAGTGCCCGCTAGGTAACCTACTAAGTCCAAGTGCCTGCTAGGTAATTTATATACTCCAAATGCCCGCTAGGGCACCCATATCGTCCAATTGCCCGCTAATTTACCTATATAGTCCATGTGCCCGTTAGCTAACCTAGATAGTCCATGGGTCATCTAGTTAACCTACATAGTTGAAGGGCCCGCTAGGTAACCTAGCTAATCCCAGTGTCCGCTAGTTAAGCTAGATGGTCCAAGTGCCCGATAGTTAACCTACATAGTGCAAGGGCCCGCTAGTTAACCCAGATCGTCCAATTGTCCGCTAGTTAACCTACATAATCCAAGGCGCCGCTAGTTGACCTAGATAGACCAAGTGCCCGCTAGTTAACCTAGATAGTCCTAGTGCCCGTTAGTTATCCTAGATAGTCCAAGTGCCCACTAGGGGACGTACATAGTCCAAGTGCCCGCTAGGTAACCTAGATAGTCCATGTGCCCGCTAGGGTATGTACATAGTCCAAGTGCCCGCTAGGTAACTTAGATAGTCTAAGTGCCCGCTAGTTAACCTACATAGTCCACGTGCGCGATAGGGAACCTACATAGTCCAAGTGCCCGCTAAGGGACATACATAGTCCAAGTGCCCGCTAGGGAACCTGTATAGTCCAAGTTCCCCTTAGGGAACCAGGATAGTCGAAGTGCCCGCTAGTTAACCTAGATAGTACAAGTGCCTGCCAGTTAACCTAGATCGTCCAAGTGCCCGCTAGTTAACCTACATAGTCCAAGGACCCGCTTGATAACCTTCATAGTTCAAGGTCCCCTACTTAACCTAGATAGTCCAAGTGCCCGCTAGTTAACCTACATAGTCCAAAGGGCCCTCTACTTAACCTAGATAGTCCAATGCCCGCTAGGGGACGTACATAATCCAAGTGCCCGCTAGATAACCTAGATAGTCCAAGTGCCCGTTAGCTAACCTAGATAGTCCAAGTGCCCGATAGGGAACCTATATATTCCAAGTGCCCGTTAGGGAACCTAGATAGTCCAAGTGCCCGTAGGGAACCTATATATTCCAAGTGCCCGCTAGGAACCGACATAGTAAATGTGCCCGCTAGGGAACCTAGATAGTCCAAGTGCCCGCTAGTTAACCTAGATCGTTCAAGTGCCCGCTTGTTAACCTACATAGTCCAAGGGCCCGCTTGTTAACCGACATAGTCCAAAGTCCGCTACTTAACCTAGATAGTTCAAGTGCCCGCTAGTTAACCTACATAGTCCAAGGGCCCTCTAGTTAACCTAGATAGTCCAAGTGCCCGCTAGAGGACGTACATAGTCCAAGTGCCCGCTATGTAACCTAGATAGTCCAGTGCCGGCTAGGGTATGTACATAGTCCAGGTGCCCGCTAGGTAACCTAGATAGTCTAAGTGCCCGCTACTTAACCTACATAGTCCAACGTCCCGCTCGTTAACCTACATAGTCCAAGTGCTTGATAGGGAACCTACATAGTCCAAGTACCCGCTAAGGTACATACATAGTCCAAGTGCCCGCTAGGGAACCTATATAGTCCAAGTGCCCGTTAGGGAACCAGGATAGTCCAAGTGCCCGCTAGTTAACCTAGATAGTATTCTTGCCCGCTAGTTAACCTAGATCGTCCAAGTGCCTGCTAGTTAACCTACATAGTCCAAGGGCCCGCTTGTTAACCTACATAGTTCAAGGTCCGCTACTTAACCTAGAACGTCCAAGTGCCCGCTAGTTAACCTACATATTCAAGGGCCCGCTAGTTGACCTACATAGTGCAAGAGCCCCCTATTTTACCTAGATCGTCCAAGTGCCTGCTAGGGGACGTACATAGTCCAACTGCCCACTAGGTAACCTAGATAGTCCAAGTGACCGTTAGTTAACCTAGATAGTCCAAGTGCCCGCTAGGTAACTTATATAGTCCACGTGCCCGTTCGTTAACCTAGAGAGTTCAAGTGCCCGCTAGGTAACCTAGGCTGTCCAAGTTCCCGCTAGATTGCCTACATAGTCCAAGTGAGCGCTAGTTAACCTGATAGTTCAAGTGCCTCCTAGTTAACCTACATAGTCCAAGTGCCCGCTAGTTAACCTACATAGCCCAGGGCCCGATAGTTAACCTAGATAGTCCTATTGCCCGTTAGTTAACCTAGTTTGTCCAGTGCCCACTAGAACGTACATAGTCCAAGTGGCCGCTAGGTAACCTAGATAGTTTAAGTGACCGCTACTTAACCTACATAGTCCAACGTCCCGCTCGTTAACCTACATAGTCCAAGTGCTTGATAGTTTGTCCACTGCCGGCTAGGGTATGTACATAGTCCAGGTGCCCGCTAGGTAACCTAGACAGTTTAAATGCCCGCTACTTAACCTACATAGTCCAACGTCCCGCTCGTTAACCTACATAGTCCAAGTGCTTGATAGGGAACCAACATAGTCCAAGTGCCCGCTAAGGGACATACATAGTACAAGTGCCCGCTATTGAACCTATATAGTCCAAGTGCCCGTTAAGGAACCAGGATAGTCCAAGTGCCTGCTAGTTAAACTAGATCGTCCAAGTGCCCGCTAGTTAACCTACATAGTTCAAGGTCCGCTAGTTAACCTAGATACTCCAAGTGCCCGCTAGTTAACCTAGATCGTCTAAGTGCCCGCTAGTTAACCTACATAGTCCAAGGTCCGCTAGTAAACCTAGATAGTCCAAGTGCCCGCTATTTAAACTACATAGTCCAAGGGCCCTCTACTTAACCAAGATAGTCCACGTGCCCGCTAGGGTATGTACATTGTTCAATTGCCGGCTAGGTAATCTAGATAGTCCAAGTGCCCGCTAGTTAACCTTGATCGTCCAAGTGCCCGCTAGTTAACCTACATAGTCCAAGGGCCCGCAAGGTAACCTAGATAATCCAATTTCCTGTTAGCTAACCTAGATAGTCCAAGTGCCCGCTAGGTAACCTACATAGTACAAGTGCCCATTCATTAACCTAGATAGTCCAAGTGCTCGCTAGGTAACCTAGACTGTCCAGTGCCCGCTAGGTTACCTAGATAGTCCAAGTGCCCGCTAGTTTACCTAGATAGTCCTAGTGCACGTTAGTTATCCTAGATCGTCCAAGTGCCCACTAGGGGACGTACACAGTCCAAGTGCCCCCTAGGTAACCTAGATAGTCCAAGTGCCCGCTAGGATATGTACGTAGTCCAAGTGCCCGCTAGTTAACCTACATAGTCTAAGGGCTCGTAAATTAACCTATATAGTCGAAGTGCGCGCTAGGGAACCTACATAGTCCAAGTTCCCGTTAGGGAACCAGGATAGTCCAAGTGCCCGCTAGTTAACCTAGATAGTATAAGTGCCTGCTAGTTAACCTAGATCGTCCAAGTGCCCGCTAGTTAACCTACATAGTCCAAGGGCCCGCTTGTTAACCTACATAGTCCAACGGGCCCTCTACTTAACCTAGATAGTCCAAGTGCCCGCTAGGGGACGTACATAGTCCAAGTGCCCGCTAGGTAACCTAGATAGTCCAAGTGCCCGTTAGCTAACCCAGATAGTCCAAGTGCACGCTAGGTAACCTACATAGTCCACGTGCCCGTTCGTTAACCTAGATAGTTCAAGTGCCCGCTAGGTAACCTAGGCTGTCCAAGTTCCCGCTAGATTACCTACATAGTCCAAGTGAGCGCTAGTTAACCTGATAGTTCAAGTGCCTGCTAGTTAATCTACATAGTCCAAGTGCCCGCTAGTTAACCTACATAGTTCAGGGCCCGCTAGTTAACCTAGATAGTCCTATTGCCCGTTAGTTAACCTAGATTGTCCAAGTGCCCACTAGGGGACGTACATAGTCCAAGTGGCCGCTAGGTAACCCAGATAGTCCAGTGCCCGCTAAGGTATGTACATAGTCCAAGTGCCGGCTAGGTAACCTAGATAGTCTATGTGCCAGTTGGTTAACCTACATAGTCCAAGTGCCCGCTTGTTAACCTAGATAGTCCAATTGCCCGCTAGTTAACCTAGATACTCCAAATGCCTGCTAGTTAACATAGATCGTCCAAGTGCCCGCTAGTTAACGTACATAGTCCAAGGGCCCGCTAGTTAACCTACATAGTCCAAGGTCCGTTAGTAAACCTAGATAGTCCAAGTGCCCGCTAGTTAAACTACATAGTCCAAGGGCCCTCTAGTTAACCTAGATAGTGCACGTGCCCGCTAGGGTATGTACATAGTTCAATTGCCCGCTAGGTAACCTAGATAGTCCAAGTGCCCGCTAGTTAACCTTGATCGTCCAAGTGCCCGTTAGTTAACCTACATAGTCCAAAGGCCCGCAAGATAACCTAGATAATCCAATTTGCTGTTAGCTAACCTAGATATTCCAAGTGCCCGCTAGGTAACCTAGACTGTCCAGTGCCCGCTAGGTTACCTACATAGTCCAAGTGCCCGCTAGGTAACCTAGATAGTCCAAGTGCCCGCTAGTTTACCTAGAGAGTCCTAGTGCACGTTAGTTATCCTAGATAGTCCAAGTGCCCACTAGGGGACGTACACAGTCCAAGTGCCCCCTAGGTAACCTAGATAGTCTAAGTGCCCGCTAGTTAACCTACATAGTCCAAGAGCCCGCAAGTTAACCTACATAGTCCAAGTGCGCGATAGGGAACCTACATAGTCCAAGTGCCCACTAAGGGACGTACATAGTCCAAGTGCCCGCTAGGGAACCTACAAAGTAAAGTGCCCACTAGTTAACCTAGATAGTCCAAGTTCCTGCTAGTTAACCTAGATCGTTCAAGTGCCCGCTAGTTAACCTACATAGTCCAAGGGCCCGCTTGTTAAACTACATAGTCCAAAGTCCGCTACTTAACCTAGATAGTCCAAGGGCCCGCTAGTTAACCTACATAGTCCAAGGGCCCTCTACTTAACCTAGATAGTCCAAGTGCCCGCTAGGGGACGTACATAGTCCAAGTGCCCGCTATGTAACCTAGATAGTCCAGTGCCGGCTAGGGTATGTACATAGTCCAAGTGCTCGCTAGGTAACCTAGATAGTCTAAGTGCCCGCTACTTAACCTACATAGTCTAAAGTCCCGCTCGTTAACCTACATAGTCCAAGTGCCCGCTAGGGAACCAGCATTGTCCAAGTGCCTGCTAGTTAACCTAGATCGTCCAAGTGCCCGCTAGTTAACCTACATAGTCCAAGGGCCCGCTAGTTGACCTATATAGTCCAAGGGCCCTCTAGTTAACCTAGATCTTCCAAGTGCCCGCTAGGGGACGTACATAGTCCACCTGCCCACTAGGGAACCTAGATAGTCCAAGTGTCCGCTAGTTAACCTACATAGTCCTAGTGCCTGCTATGTAACCTAGATAGGCCAAGGGCCCGCTAGTTAACCTACATAGTCCAAGTGCCCAATAGGGAACCTACATTGTCCAAGTGCCCGCTGAGGAACCTATATATGCCAAGTGCCCGATAGGGAACCTATATATTCCAAGTGCCCGTTAGGGAACCTAGATAATCCAAGTGCCCGTAGGGAACCTAGATAGTCCAAGTGCACGTAGGAAACCTATATATTCCAAGTGCCCGCTAGGAACCTACATAGTAAATGTGCCGCTAGGGAACCTAGATATTCCAAGTGCCCGCTAGTTAACCTAGATCGTTCAAGTGCCCTCTTGTTAACCTACATAGTCGAAGGGCCCGCTTGTTAACCTACATAGTACAAAGTCCGCTACTTAACCTAGATAGTTCAAGTGCCCGCTAGTTAACCTACATAGTCCAAGGGCCCTCTAGTTAACCTAGATAGTCCAAGTGCCCGCTAGAGGACGTACATAGTCTAAGTGCCCGCTATGTAACCTAGATAGTCCAGTGCCGGCTAGGGTATGTACATAGTCCAGGTGCCCCCTAGGTAACCTAGATAGTCTAAGTGCCCGCTACTTAACCTACATAGTCCAACGTCCCGCTCATTAACCTACATAGTCCAAGTGCTTGATAGGGAACCTACATAGTCCAAGTGCCCGCTAAGGGATATACATAGTCCAAGTGCCCGCTAGGGAAACTATATAGTCCAAGGCCCTTTAGGGAAGCAGGATAGTCCAAGTGCCCGCTAGTTACCTAGATAGTACAAGCGCCCGCTAGTTAACCTAGATCGTCCAAGTGCCCGCTAGTTAACCTACATTGTCCAAGGGCCCGCTTGTTAACCTACATAGTTCAAGGTCCGCTACTTAACGTAGAACGTCCAAGTGCCCACTAGTTAACCTACATATACCAAAGGGCCCGCTATTTGACCTACATAGTCCAAGGGCCCTCTAGTTAACCTAGATCGTCCAAGTGCCCGCTAGGGGACGTACATAGTCCAACTGCCCACTAGGTAACCTAGATAGTCCAAGTGCCCGCTAGGTAACCTAGATAGTCCAAGTGCCCGTTAGCTAACCTATATAGTTCAAGTGCCTGCTATTTAAACTACATAGTCCAAGGGCCCTCTACTTAACCTAGATAGTCCACGTGCCCGCTAGGGTATGTACATTGTTCAATTGCCCGCTACGTAATCTAGATAGTCCAAGTGCCTGCTAGTTAACCTTGATCGTCCAAGTGCCCGCTAGTTAACCTACATAATCCAAGGGCCCGCAAGGTAACCTAGATAATCCAATTTCCTGTTAGCTAACCTAGATAGTCCAAGTTCCCGCTAGGTAACCTACATAGTACAAGTGCCCATTCATTAACCTAGATAGTCCAAGTGCTCGCTAGGTAACCTAGACTGTCCAGTGCCCGCTAGGTTACCTACATAGTCCAAGTTCCCGCTACGTAACCTAGATAGTCCAAGTGCCCGCTAGTTTACCTAGATAGTCCTAGTGCACGTTAGTTATCCTAGATAGTCCAAATGCCCACTAGGGGACGTACACAGTCCAAGTGCTCCCTAGGTAACCTAGATAGTCCAAGTGCCCGCTAGGATATGTACGTAGTCCAAGTACCTGCTAGGTAACCTAGATAGTCTAAGTGCCCGCTAGTTAACCTACATAGTCCAAGGGCTCGTAAGTTAACCTATATAGTCGAAGTGCCCGCTAGGGAACCTACATAGTCCAAGTGCCCGTTAGGGAACCAGGATAGTCCAAGTGCCCGCTAGTTAACCTAGATAGTATAAGTGCATGCTAGTTAACCTAGATCGTCCAAGTGTCCGCCAGTTAACCTACATAGTCCAAGGGCCCGCTTGTTAACCTACATAGTCCAACGGGCCCTCTACTTAACCTAGATATTCCAAGTGCCCGCTAGGGGACGTACATAGTCCAAGTGCCCGCTAGGTAACCTAGATAGTCCAAGTGCCCGTTAGCTAACCTAGATAGTCCAAGTGCCCGCTAGGTAACCTACATAGTCCACGTGCCCGTTCGTTAACCTAGATAGTTCAAGTGCCCGCTAGGTAACCTAGGCTGTCCAAGTTCCCGCTAGATTACCTACATAGTCCAAGTGAGCGCTAGTTAACCTGATATTTCAAGTGCCTGCTAGTTAACCTACATAGTCCAAGTGTCCGCCAGTTAACCTACATAGTCCAAGGGCCCGCTTGTTAACCTACATAGTCCAACGGGCCCTCTACTTAACCTAGATATTCCAAGTGCCCGCTAGGGGACCTACATAGTCCAAGTGGCCGCTAGGTAACCTAGATAGTCCAGTGCCCGCTCAGGTATGTACATAGTCGAAGTGCAGGCTAGGTAACCTAGATAGTCTATGTGCCCGTTGGTTAACCTACATAATCCAAGTGCCCGCTAGTTAACCTAGATAGTCCAATTGCCCGCTAGTTAACCTAGATACTCCAAGTGCCCGCTAGTTAACATAGATCGTCCAAGTGCCCGCTAGTTAGCCTACATAGTCCAAGGGCCCGCTAGTTAACCTACATAGTCCAAGGTCCGCTAGTAAACCTAGATAGTCCAAGTGCCCGCTAGTTAAACTACATAGTCCAAGGGCCCTCTAGTTAACCTAGATAGTGCACGTGTCCGCTAGGGTATGTACATAGTTCAATTGCCCGCTAGTAAACCTACATAGTCCAAAGGCCCGCAAGGTAACCTAGATAATCCAATTTCCTGTTAGCTAACCTAGATAGTCCAAGTGCCCGCTAGGTAACCTAGACTGTCCAGTGCCCGCTAGGTTACCTACATAGTCCAAGTGCCCGCTAGGTAACCTAGATAGTCCAAGTGCCCGCTAGTTTACCTAGAGAGTCCTAGTGCACGTTAGTTATCCTAGATAGTCCAAGTGCCCACTAGGGGACGTACACAGTCCAAGTGCCCCCTAGGTAACCTAGATAGTCTAAGTGCCCGCTAGTTAACCTACATATTCCAAGGGCCCGCAAGTTAACCTACATAGTCCAAGTGCGCGATAGGGAACCTACATAGTCCAAGTGCCCACTAAGGGACGTACATAGTCCAAGTGCCCGCTAGGGAACCTACATAGTAAAGTTCCCCCATAGTTAACCTAGATAGTCCAAGTTCCTGCTAGTTAACCTAGATCGTTCAAGTGCCCGCTAGTTGACCTACATAGTCCAAGGGCCCGCTTGTTAAACTACATAGTCCAAAGTCCGCTCTTTAACCTAGATAGTCCAAGTGCCCACTAGGGAACGTATATAGTCCAAGTGCCCGCTATGTAACCTAGATAGTCCAGTGCCAGCTAGGGTATGTACATAGTCCAGGTGCCCGCTAGGTAACCTAGATAGTCTAAGTGCCCGCTACTTAACCTACATAGTCCAAAGTCCCGCTCGTTAACCTACAGAGTCCAAGTGCTTGATAGGGAACCTACATAGTCCAAGTGCCCGCTAGGGAACCAGCATTGTCCAAGTGCCTGCTAGTTAACCTAGATCGTCCAAGTGCCCGCTAGTTAACCTACATAGTCCAAGGGCCCGCTAGTTGACCTACATAGTCCAAGGGCCCTCTAGTTAACCTAGATCTTCCAAGTGCCCGCTAGGGGACGTACATAGTCCACCTGCCCACTAGGGAACCTAGATAGTCCAAGTGTCCGCTAGTTAACCTACATAGTCCAAGTGCCTGCTAGGTAACCTAGATAGGCCAAGGGCCCGCTAGTTAACCTACATAGTCCAAGTGCCCAATAGGGAACCTACATAGTCCAAGTGCCCGCTGAGGAACCTACATATTCCAAGTGCCCGATAGGGAACCTATATATTCCAAGTGCCCTCTAGGGAACCTAGATAGTCCAAGTGCCCGTAGGGAACCTAGATAGTCCAAGTGCACGTAGGAAACCTATATATTCCAAGTGCCCGCTAGGAACCTACATAGTAAATGTGCCGCTAGGGAACCTAGATATTCCAAGTGCCCGCTAGTTAACCTAGATCGTTCAAGTGCCCTCTTGTTAACATACATAGTCCAAGGGCCCGCTTGTTAACCTACATAGTCCAAAGTCCGCTACTTAACCTAGATAGTTCAAGTGCCCGCTAGTTAACCTACATAGTCCAAGGGCCCTCTAGTTAACCTAGATAGTCCAAGTGCCCGCTAGAGGACGTACATAGTCTAAGTGCCCGCTATGTAACCTAGATAGTCCAGTGCCGGCTAGGGTATGTACATAGTCCAGGTGCCCCCTAGGTAACCTAGATAGTCCAAGTGCCCGCTAATTAACCTACATAGTCCAAGGGCCCGCTTGTTAACCTACATAGTTCAAGGTCCGCTACTTAACCTAGAACGTCCAAGTGCCCGCTAGTTAACCTACATATACCAAAGGGCCCGCTAGTTGACCTACATAGTCCAAGGGCCCTCTAGTTAACCTAGATTGTCCAAGTGCCCGCTAGGGGACGTACATAGTCCAACTGCCCACTAGGTAACCTAGATAGTCCAAGTGTCCGCTAGTTAACCTACATAGTCCAAGTGCCTGCTAGGTAACCTAGATAGTCCAAGTGCCCGCTAGTTAATCTAGATAGTCCAAGTGCCCACTAGTTAACCTAGATAGTACAAGTGCCCGCTAGTTAACCTACATAGTCCAATGGGCCCTCTACTTAACCTAGATAGTCCAAGGGCCCGCTAGGGGACATACATAGTCCAAGTGCCCGCTAGGTAACCTAGATAGTCCAAGTGCCCGTTAGCTAACCTAGCTAGTCCAAGTGCCCCCTAGGTAACCTACATAGTCCAAGTGCCCGTTCGTTAACCTAGATAGTTCAAGTGCCCGCTATGTAACCTAGGCAGTCCAAGTTCCCGCTAGATTACCTACATAGTCCAAGTGAGCGCAAGTTAACCTGATAGTTCAAGTGCCTGCTAGTTAACCTACATAGCCCAAGTGCCCGCTAGTTAACCTATATAGCCCAGGGCCCGCTAGTTAACCTAGATAGTCCTATTGCCCGTTAGTTAACCTAGATAGTCCAAGTGCCCACTAGGGGACGTACATAGTCCAAGTGGCCGCTAGGTAACCTAGATAGTCCAGTGCCCGCTAAGGTATGTACATAGTCCAAGTGCCCGCTAGGTAACCTAGATAGTCTATGTGCCCGTTGGTTAACCTACATAGTCCAAGTGCCCGCTAGTTAACCTAGATACTCCAAGTGCCCGCTAGTTAACCTAGATACTCCAAGTGCCCGCTAGTTAACCTAGATCATCAAAGTGCCCGCTAGTTAACCTACATAGTCCAAGGGCCCGGTAGTTAACCTACATAGTCCAAGGTCCGCTAGTAAACCTAGATAGACCAAGTGCCCGCTAGTTAAACTACATAGTCCAAGGGCCCTCTAGTTAACCTAGATAGTCCACCAGCCCGCTAGGGTATGTACATAGTTCAATTGCCCGCTAGGTAACCTAGATGGTCCAAGTGTCTGCTAGTTAACCTACATAGTCAAAGTGCCTACTTGGTAACCTAGATAGTCCAAGGACCCACTAGTTAACCTACATAGTCCAAGTGCCCCATAGGGAATATACATAGACCAAGTGCCCGCTGAGGAACCTACATAGTCCAAGTCCCCATAGGGAACCTACATATTCCAAGTGCCCAAAGTGAACCTATATAATCCAAGTGCCCGCAAGGGAAACTGCATTTTCCAAGTGCCCGCTAGTTAACCTAGATAGTCCAAGTGCCCGCTAGGGAACCTACATAGTCCAAGTGCGCGCTAGGGAACCTACATACTCCAAGGGCCCGCTAGTTAACCTACATAGTCCAAGGTCTGTTAGTTAACCTAGATATTCAAAGTGCCCGCTAGGTAACCTAGACAGTCCAAGTGCCCGCTAGGTTACCTACATAGTCCTAGTGCCCGTTCGTTAACCTAGATAGTCCAAGTGCCCGCTAGGTAACCTACTTAGTCCAAGGGCCCGCTAGGTAACCTAGACAGACAAAGTGCCCGTTAGGTAACCTAGATAGTCCAAGTGCCTGCTAGGTAACCTGCATTGTCCATGTTCCCTCTAGGTAACCTAGATAGTCCAAGTGCCCGTTACCTAACCTAGATAGTCCAAGTGCCAGCTAGGCAACATACATAGTCCAAGTGCCCGTTCGTTAACCTAGAAGTCCAAGTGCCCGCTATGTAACCTAGACAGTCCAAGTGCCCACTAGGTTACCTGCATAGCCAAGTGCCCGTTCGTTAACCTAGATAGTGCAAATGCCCACTAGGGAACATATATAGTCCAAGTTCCCGCTAGGTAACCTACATAGTGCAAGTGTCTGCTAGGTAACCTACATAGTCCAAGTGCCCGCTAGGGAAGGTACATAGTCCAAGTGCCCGCTAGGTAACCTAGAGAGTGCAAGTGCCTGCTAGTTAACCTAGATCGTCCAAGTGCCCGCTAGTTAACCTACATAGTCCAAGGGCCCGCTTGTTAACCTACATAGTCCAAAGGGCCCTCTACTTAACCTAGATAGTGCAAGTGCCCACTAGGGGACGTACATAGTCCAAGTGCCCGCTAGGTAACCTAGATAGTCCAAGTGCCCGTTAGCTAACCTAGATAGTTCAAGTGCCCGCTAGGTAACCTACATAGTCCACGTGCCCGTTCGTTAACCTAGATAGTTCAAGTGCCCGCTAGGTAACCTAGGCTGTCCAAGTACCCGCTAGATTACCTACATAGTCCAAGTGAGCGCTAGTTAACCTGATATTTCAAGTACCTGCTAGTTAACCTACATAGTCCAGGGCCCGCTAGTTAACCTAGATAGTCCTATTGCCCGTTAGTTAACCTAGATTGTCCAAGTGCCCACTAGGACGTACATAGTCCAAGTGGCCGCTAGGTAACCTAGATAGTCCACTGCCGGCTAGGGTATGTACATAGTCCAGGTGCCCGCTAGGTAACCTAGATAGTCCAGTGCCCGCTACTTAACCTACATAGTCCAACGTCCCGCTCGTTAACCTACATAGTCCAAGTGCTTGATAGGGAACCAACATAGTCCAAGTGCCCGCTAAGGGACATACATAGTACAAGTGCCCGCTCTTGAACCTATATAGTCCAAGTGCCCGTTAGGGAACCAGGATAGTCCAAGTGCCTGCTAGTTAACCTAGATAGTACAAGTGCCCGCTAGTTAACCTAGATCGTCCAAGTGCCCGCTAGTTAACCTACATTGTACAAGGGCCCGCTTGTTAACCTACATAGTTCAAGGTCCGCTAGTTAACCTAGATACTCCAAGTGCCCGCTAGTTAACCTAGATCGTCCAAGTGCCCGCTAGTTAACCTAGATATTCCAAGTGCCCGCTAGTTAACCTAGATCGTCCAAGTGAATGCTAGTTAACCTACATAGTCCAAGTTCCCGCTAGGTAACCTAGACTGTCCAGTGCCCGCTAGGTTACCTACATAGTCCAAGTTCCCGCTAGGTAACCTAGATAGTCCAAGTGCCCACTAGTTTACCTAGATAGTCCTAATGCACGTTAGTTATCCTAGATAGTCCAAGTGCCCACTAGGGGACGTACACAGTCCGAGTGCCCCCTAGGTAACCTAGATAGTCCAAGTGCACGCTAGGATATGTACATAGTCCAAGTGCCCGCTAGTTAACCTAGATAGTATAAGTGCCTGCTAGTTAACCTAGATCGTCCAAGTGCCCGCTAGTTAACCTACATAGTCCAAAGGGCCCTCTACTTAACCTAGATAGTCCAAGTGCCCGCTAGGGGATGTACATAGTCCAAGTGCCCGCTAGGTAACCTACATAGTCCACGTGCCCGTTCGTTAACCTAGATAGTTCAAGTGTCCGCTAGGTAACCTAGGCAGTCCAACTTCCCGCTAGATTAACTACATAGTCCACGTGAGCGCTAGTTAACCTGATAGTTCAAGTGCCTGCTAGTTAACCTACATAGTCCATGTGCCCCCTAGTTAACCTACATAGCCCAGGGCCCGCTAGTTAACCTAAATAGTCCTATTGCCCGTTAGTTAACCTAGACAGTCCAAGTGCCCAATAGGGGACGTACATAGTCCAAGTGGCCGCTAGGTAACCTAGATAGTCCAGTGCCCGCTAAGGTATGTACATAGTCCAAGTGCCCGCTAGGTAACCTATATAGTCTATGTGCCCGTTAGTTAACCTACATAGTCCAAGTGCCCGCTAGTTAACCTAGATATTCCAAGCGCCCGCTAGTTAACCTAGATCGTCCAAGTGCCCGCTAGTTAACCTACATAGTCCAAGGTCCGCTAGTAAACCTAGATAGTCCAAGTGCCTGCTAGTTAAACTACATAGTCCAAGGGCTCTCTACTTAACCCAGATAGTCCACGTGCCCGCTAGGGTATGTACATAGTTCAATTGCCTGTTAGGTAACCTAGATAGTCCAAGGGCCCGCTAGTTAACCTTGATCGTCCAAGTGCCCGCTAGTTAACCTACATAGTCCAAGGGCCCGCAAGGTAACCTAGATAATCCAATTTCCTGTTAGCTAACCTAGATAGTCCAAGTGCCCGCTAGGTAACCTACATAGTACAAGTGCCTATTCATTAACCTAGATAGCAAGTGCCCGCTAGGTAACCTAGACTGTCCAGTGCCCGCTAGGTTACCTACATAGTCCAAGTTCCCGCTAGGTAACCTAGATAGTCCAAGTGCCCGCTAGTTTACCTAGATAGTCCTAATGAACGTTAGTTATCCTAGATAGTCCAAGTGCCCACTAGGGGACGTACACAGTCCGAGTGCCCCCTAGGTAACCTAGATAGTCCAAGTGCCCGCTAGGATATGCACATAGTCCAAGTGCCTGCTAGGTAACCTAGATAGGCTAAGGGCCCGCTAGTTAACCTACATAGTCCAAGGGCTCGCAAGTTAACCTACATAGCCCAAGTGCCCGCTAGGGAACCTATATAGTCCACGTGCCCGTTCGTTAACCTAGATAGTCCAAGTGCCCATTGGGTAACCTACATAGTCCAAGTGCCACCTGGTAACCTGGAGAGTCCAAGTGCCCGCTAGTTAACCTACATTGTCCAAGTGCCTTCTAGGGAGCCTACATAGTCCACGTGACCGCTAAGGAACCTACATAGTCCAAGTGCCCGTTAGCTAACCTAGATAGTACAAGTGCCGGCTAGGTAACCTACATAGTCCAAGTGCCCGTTCGTTAACCTAGATAATCCAAGTGTCCGCTAGGTAACCTAGACAGTCCAAGTACCCGATAGTTACCCTACATAGTCCAAGTGCCCGTTAGTTAACCTAGATAGTCAAAGTGCCTGCTAGGTAACCTAGATAGTCCAAGTGCCCGTTAGGTAACCTACATAGTCCAAGTGCCCGCTAGGTAACCTAAATAGTCCAAATGCCCACTAGGGAAACTACATAGTCCAAGTGCCCGCTAGTTAACCTAGATAGTCAAAGTGCCTGCTAGTAAACCTACATAATCCATGGGCCCGCTAGTTAACCTAGATCGTGCAAGTGTCTGCTACTTAACCTACATAGTCCAAGTGCCCGCTAGTTAACCTAGATAGTCCAAGTGCCCGCTAGGGATCCGTCATAATCCAAGTGCCTTCTAGGTAACCTACATAGTCCAAGGGCCTGCTAGGTAACCTAGATAGTCCAAGTGCCCGCTAGTTAACCTACATAGTCCAAGGGCCCGCGAATTAACCTACATTGTCCAAGGTATGCTAGGTAACTTAGATAGTCAAAGTGCCCGCTAGATAACCTAGACAGTCCAAGTGCCCTCTAGGTTACCTACATAGTCCAAGTGCCCGTTCGTTAACCTAGATAGTCCAAGTGCCTGCTAGGTAACCTACATAGTCCAAGGGCCGGCTAGGTAACCTAGACAGACAAAGTGCCCATTAGGTAACCTATATAGTCCAAGTGCCTGCTAGGTAACTTACATTGTCCATGTTCCCTCTAGGTAACCTAGATAGACCAAGTGCCCGTTACGTAACCTAGATAGTCCAAGTGCCCGCTAGGCAACATACATAGTCCAAGTGCCCGTTCGTTAACCTAGAAGTCCAAGTGCCCGCTATATAACCTAGACAGTCCAAGTGCCCGCTAGGTTACCTGCATAGTCCAAGTGCCCGTTCGTTAACATAGATAGTCCAAGTGCCCACTAGGGAACCTATATAGTCCAAGTGCCCGCTAGGTAACCTACATAGTGCAAGTGTCTGCTGGGTAACCTACATAGTCCAAGTGCCCGCTAGGTAACCTAGATAGTCCAAGTGCCCGCTAGTTAACCAGGATCATCAAAGTGCCCTCTAGTTAACTTACATAGTCTAAAGGCCTGCTAGTTGACCTACATAGACCAAGGGCCTGCTAGTTAACCTAGATAGTCCAAGTGCCCTCTAGTTAATCTACATAGTCCAAGTTCCCGCTAGGTAACCTAGACAGTCCAAGTGACCACTAGGTTACCTACATAGTCTAAGTGCCCTTTCGTTAACCTCCATAGTCCAAGTGCCCACTAGGTAACGTAGATAGCCCAAGTGCCCGCTAGGGAACGTACATAGTCCAAGTGCCCACTAGGTAACCTAGACAGTCCAATTGCCCCCTAGTTAACCTAGACAGTCCAAGTACCCGATAGGGAACCTACATAGTCCAAGTGCGCGCTAGGGAACCTACATACTCTAAGGGCCCGCTAGTTAACCTACATAGTCCAAGGTCTGTTAGTTAACCTAGATATTCAAAGTGCCCGCTAGGTAACCTAGACAGTCCAAGTGCCCGCTAGGTTACCTACATAGTCCTAGTGCCCGTTCGTTAACCTAGATAGTCCAAGTGCCCGCTAGGTAACCTACTTAGTCCAAGGGCCCGCTAGGTAACCTAGACAGACAAAGTGCCCGTTAGGTAACCTAGATAGTCCAAGTGCCTGCTAGGTAACCTGCATTGTCCATGTTCCCTCTAGGTAACCTAGATAGTCCAAGTGCCCGTTACCTAACCTAGATAGTCCAAGTGCCCGCTAGGCAACATACATAGTCCAAGTGCCCGTTCGTTAACCTAGAAGTCCAAGTGCCCGCTATGTAACCTAGACAGTCCAAGTGCCCACTAGGTTACCTGCATAGCCAAGTGCCCGTTCGTTAACCTAGATAGTGCAAATGCCCACTAGGGAACCTATATAGTCCAAGTTCCCGCTAGGTAACCTACATAGTGCAAGTGTCTGCTAGGTAACCTACATAGTCCAAGTGCCCGCTAGGGAAGGTATATAGTCCAAGTGCCCGCTAGGTAACCTAGAGAGTGCAAGTGCCTGCTAGTTAACCTAGATCGTCCAAGTGCCCGCTAGTTAACCTACATAGTCCAAGGGCCCGCTTGTTAACCTACATAGTCCAAAGGGCCCTCTACTTAACCTAGATAGTGCAAGTGCCCACTAGGGGACGTACATAGTCCAAGTGCCCGCTAGGTAACCTAGATAGTCCAAGTGCCCGTTAGCTAACCTAGATAGTTCAAGTGCCCGCTAGGTAACCTACATAGTCCACGTGCCCGTTCGTTAACCTAGATAGTTCAAGTGCCCGCTAGGTAACCTAGGCTGTCCAAGTTCCCGCTAGATTACCTACATAGTCCAAGTGAGCGCTAGTTAACCTGATATTTCAAGTACCTGCTAGTTAACCTACATAGTCCAGGGCCCGCTAGTTAACCTAGATAGTCCTATTGCCCGTTAGTTAACCTAGATTGTCCAAGTGCCCACTAGGACGTACATAGTCCAAGTGGCCGCTAGGTAACCTAGATAGTCCACTGCCGGCTAGGGTATGTACATAGTCCAGGTGCCCGCTAGGTAACCTAGATAGTCCAGTGCCCGCTACTTAACCTACATAGTCCAACGTCCCGCTCGTTAACCTACATAGTCCAAGTGCTTGATAGGGAACCAACATAGTCCAAGTGCCCGCTAAGGGACATACATAGTACAAGTGCCCGCTCTTGAACCTATATAGTCCAAGTTCCCGTTAGGGAACCAGGATAGTCCAAGTGCCTGCTAGTTAACCTAGATAGTACAAGTGCCCGCTAGTTAACCTAGATCGTCCAAGTGCCCGCTAGTTAACCTACATTGTACAAGGGCCCGCTTGTTAACCTACATAGTTCAAGGTCCGCTAGTTAACCTAGATACTCCAAGTGCCCGCTAGTTAACCTAGATCGTCCAAGTGCCCGCTAGTTAACCTACATTGTACAAGGGCCCGCTTGTTAACCTACATAGTTCAAGGTCCGCTAGTTAACCTAGATACTCCAAGTGCCCGCTAGTTAACCTAGATCGTCCAAGTGCCCGCTAGTTAACCTACATAGTCCAAGGGCCCGCTAGTTAACCTACATAGTCCAAGGTCCGCTAGTAAACCTAGATAGTCCAAGTGCCCGCTATTTAAACTACATAGTCCAAGGGCCCTCTACTTAACCTAGATAGTCCACGTGCCCGCTAGGGTATGTACATTGTTCAATTGCCCGCTAGGTAATCTAGATAGTCCAAGTGCCCGCTAGTTAACCTTGATCGTCCAAGTGCCCGCTAGTTAACCTACATAATCCAAGGGCCCGCAAGGTAACCTAGATAATCCAATTTCCTGTTAGCTAACCTAGATAGTCCAAGTGCCCGCTAGGTAACCTACATAGTACAAGTGCCCATTCATTAACCTAGATAGTCCAAGTGCTCGCTAGGTAACCTAGACTGTCCAGTGCCCGCTAGGTTACCTACATAGTCCAAGTTCCCGCTAGGTAACCTAGATAGTCCAAGTGCCCGCTAGTTTACCTAGATAGTCCTAGTGCACGTTAGTTATCCTAGATAGTCCAAGTGCCCCCACTAGGGGACGTACCCAGTCCAAGTGCCCCCTAGGTAACCTAGATAGTCCAAGTGCCCGCTAAGATATGTACGTAGTCCTAGTGCCTGCTAGGTAACCTAGATAGTCTATGTGCCCGCTAGTTAACCTACATAGTCCAAGGGCTCGTAAGTTAACCTATATAGTCGAAGTACCCGCTAGGGAACCTACATAGTCCAAGTGCCCGTTAGGGAACCAGGATAGTCCAAGTGCCCGCTAGTTAACCTAGATAGTATAAGTGCCTGCTAGTTAACCTAGATCGTCCAAGTGCCCGCTAGTTAACCTACATAGTCCAAGGGCACGCTTGTTAACCTACATAGTCCAACGGGCCCTCTACTTAACCTAGATAGTCCAAGTGCCCGCTAGGGGACGTACATATTCCAAGTGCCCGCTAGGTAACCTAGATAGTCCAAGTGCCCGTTAGCTAACCTAGATAGTCCAAGTGCCCGCTAGGTAACTTATATAGTCCACGTGCCCGTTCGTTAACCTAGAGAGTTCAAGTGCCCGCTAGGTAACCTAGGCTGTCCAAGTTCCCGCTAGATTACCTACAAAATCCAAGTGAGCGCTAGTTAACCTGATAGTTCAAGTGCCTGCTAGTTAACCTACATAGTCCAAGTGCCCGCTAGTTAACCTACATAGTCCAGGGCCCGCTAGTTAACCTAGATAGTCCTATTGCCCGTTAGTTAACCTAGATAGTCCAAGTGCCCACTAGGGGACGTACATAGTCCAAGTGGCCGTTAGGTAACCTAGATAGTCCAGTGCCCGCTAAGGTATGTACATAGTCCATGTGCCGGCTAGGTAACCTAGATAATCTATGTACCCGTTGGTTAACCTACATAGTCCAAGTGCCCGCTAGTTAACCTAGATACTCCAAGTGCCCGCTAGTTAACATAGATCGTCCAAGTGCCCGCTAGTTAACCTACATAGTCCAAGGGCCCGCCAGTTAACCTACATAGTCCAAGGTCCGCTAGTAAACCTAGATAGTCCAAGTGCCCTCTAGTTAAACTACATAGTCCAAGGGCCCTCTAGTTAACCTAGATAGTGCACGTGCCCGCTAGGGTATGTACATAGTTCAATTGCCCGCTAGGTAACCTAGATAGTCCAAGTGCCCGCTAGTTAACCTTGATCGTCCAAGTGCCCGCTAGTTAACCTACATAGTCCAAAGGCCCGCAAGGTAACCTAGATAATCCAATTTCCTGTTAGCTAACCTAGATAGTCCAAGTGCCCGCTAGGTAACCTAGACTGTCCAGTGCCCGCTAGGTTACCTACATAGTCCAAGTGCCCGCTAGGTAACCTAGATAGTCCAAGTGCCCGCTAGTTTACCTATAGAGTCCTAGTGCACGTTAGTTATCCTAGATAGTCCAAGTGCCACTAGGGGACGTACACAGTCCAAGTGCCCCCTAGGTAACCTAGATAGTCTAAGTGCCCGCTAGTTAACCTACATAGTCCAAGGGCCCGCAAGTTAACCTACATAGTCCAAGTGCGCGATAGGGAACCTACATAGTCCAAGTGCCCACTAAGGGACGTACATAATCCAAGTGCCCGCTAGGGAACCTATATAGTAAAGTGCCCGCTAGTTAACCTAGATAGTCCAAGTTACTGCTACTTAACCTAGATCGTTCAAGTGCCCGCTAGTTAACCTACATAGTCAAAGGGCCCGCTTGTTAAACTACATAGTCCAAGGGCCCTCTAGAAAACCTAGATAGTCCAAGTGCCCGCTAGGGGACGTACATAGTCCAATTTCCCGCAATGTAACCTAGATAGTCCAGTGCCGGCTAGGGTATGTACATAGTCCAGTTGCCCGCTAGGTAATCTAGATAGTCTAAGTGCCCGCTACTTAACCTACATAGTCCAAAGTCCCGCTCGTTAACCTACAGAGTCCAAGTGCTTGATAGGGAATCTACATAGTCCAAGTGCCCGCTGAGGAACCTACATATTCCAAGTGCCCGATAGGGAACCTATATATTCCAAGTGCCCGTTAGGGAACCTAGATAGTCCAAGTGCCCCTAGGGAACCTAGATAGTCCAAGTGCACGTAGGAAACCTATATATTCCAAGTGCCCGCTAGGAACCTACATAGTAAATGTGCCGCTAGGGAACCTAGATATTTCAAGTGCCCGCTAGTTAACCTAGATCGTTCAAGTGCCCTCTTGTTAACATACATAGTCCAAGGGCCCGCTTGTTAACCTACATAGTCCAAAGTCCGCTACTTAACCTAGATAGTTCAAGTGCCCGCTAGTTAACCTACATAGTCCAAGGGCCCTCTGGTTAACCTAGATAGTCCAAGTGCCCGCTAGAGGACGTACATAGTCCAAGTGCCCGCTATGTAACCTAGATAGTTCAGTGCCGGCTAGGGTATGTACATAGTCCAGGTGCCCCCTAGGTAACCTAGATAGTCTAAGTGCCCGCTACTTAACCTACATAGTCCAACGTCCCGCTCATTAACCTACATAGTCCAAGTGCTTGATAGGGATCCTACATAGTCCAAGTGCCCGCTAAGGGATATACATAGTCCAAGTGCCCGCTAGGGAACCTATATTGTCCAAGTACCCTTTAGGGAAGCAGGATAGTCCAAGTGCCCGCTAGGTACCTAGATAGTACAAGTGCCCGCTAGTTAACCTACATAGTCCAGGGGCCGCTTGTTAACCTACATAGTCCAAGGGCCCGCTTGTTAACCTACATAGTTCAAGGTCCGCTACTTAACCTAGAACGTCCAAGTGCCCGCTAGTTAACCTACATATACCAAAGGGCCCGCTAGTTGACCTACATAGTCCAAGGGCCCTCTAGTTAACCTAGATCATCCAAGTGCCTGCTAGGGGACGTACATAGTCCAACTGCCCACTAGGTAACCTAGATAGTCCAAGTGTCCGCTAGTTAACCTACATAGTCCAAGTGCCTGCTAGGTAACCTAGATAGTCCAAGTGCCCGCTAGTTAATCTAGATAGTCCAAGTGCCCACTAGTTAACCTAGATAGTACAAGTGCCCGCTAGTTAACCTAGATAGTATAAGTGCCTGCTAGGTAACCTAGATAGTCCAAGTGCCCGCTAGTTTACCTAGAGGGTCCTAGTGCAAGTTAGTTATCCTAGATAGTCCAAGTGCTCACTAGGGGACGTACACAGTCCAAGTGCCCCCTAGGTAACCTAGATAGTCTAAGTGCCCGCTAGTTAACCTACATAGTCCAAGGGCCCGCAAGTTAACCTACATAGTCCAAGTGCGCGATAGGGAACCTACATAGTCCAAGTGCCCACTAAGGGACGTACATAGTCCAAGTGCCCGCTAGGGAACCTACATAGTAAAGTGCCCGCTAGTTAACCTACATAATCCAAGGGCCCGCTAGTTGACCTACATAGTCCAAGGGCCCTCTAGTTAACCTAGATCTTCCAAGTGCCCGCTAGGGGACGTACATAGTCCACCTGCCCACTAGGGAACCTAGATAGTCCAAGTGTCCGCTAGTTAACCTACATAGTCCTAGTGCCTGCTAGGTAACCTAGATAGTCCAAGTGCCCGCTAGTTAACCTAGATAGTGCAAGTGCCCGCTAGTTAACCTAGATAGTATAAGTGCCTGCTAGTTAACCTAGATCGTCAAAGTGCCCGCTAGTTAACCTACATAGTCCAACTGGCCCTCTACTTAACCTAGATAGTCTAAGTGCCCGCTAGGGGACGTACATAGTCCAAGTGCCCGCTAGGTAACCTAGATAGTCCAAGTGCCCGTTAGATAACCTAGCTAGTCCAAGTGCCCGCTAGTTAACCTACATAGTCCAAGTGCCCGTTCGTTAACCTAGATAGTTCAAGTGCCCGCTAGGTAACCTAGGCAGTCCACGTTCCCGCTAGATTACCTACATAGTCCAAGTGAGCGCTAGTTAACCTGATAGTTCAAGTGCCTGTTAGTTAACCTACATAGTCCAAGTGCCCGCTAGTTAACCTATATAGCCCAGGGCCCGCTAGTTAACCTAGATAGTCCTATTACCCGTTAGTTAACCTAGATAGTCCAATTGCCCACTAGGGGACGTACATAGTCCAAGTGGCCGCTAGGTAACCTAGATAGTCCAGTGCCCGCTAAGGTATGTACATAGTCCAAGTGCCCGCTAGGTAACCTAGATAGTCTATGCGCCCGTTGGTTAACCTACATAGTCCAAGTGCCCGCTAGTTAACCTAGATAGTCCAAGTGCCCGCTAGTTAACCTAGATACTCCATGTGCCCGCTAGTTAACCTAGATCGTCAAAGTGCCCGCTAGTTAACCTACATAGTCCAAGGGCCCGGTAGTTAACTTATATAGTCCAAGGTCCGCTAGTAAACCTAGATAGACCTAGTGCCCGCGAGTTAAACTACATAGTCCAAGGGCCCTCTAGTTAACCTAGATAGTCCACCAGCCCACTAGGGTATGGACATAGTTCAATTGCCCGCTAGGTAACCTAGATAGTCCAAGTGTCTGCTAATTAAGCTACATAGTCAATGTGCCTACTGGGTAACCTAGATAGTCCAAGGACCCACTAGTTAACCTACATAGTCCAAGTGCCCGATAGGGAATATACATAGACCAAGTGCCCGCTGAGGAACCTACATAGTCCAAGTGCCCGTAGTGAACCTATATAATCCAAGTGCCCGTAAGGGAAACTGCATTTTCCAAGTGCCCGCTAGTTAACCTAGATAGTCCAAGTGCCCGCTAGTTAACCTTGATCGTCCAAGTGCCCACTAGTTAACTTACAAAATACAAGTGCCCATTCATTAACCTAGATAGTCCAAGTGCCCGCTAGGTAACCAAGACTGTCCAGTGCCCGCTAGGTTACGTACATAGTCCAAGTGCCCGCTAGGTAACCTAGATAGTCCAAGTGGCCGCTAGGTTACCTAGATAGTCCTACTGCACGTTAGTTAATCTAGTTAGTCCAAGTGCCCACTAGGGGACGTACACAGTCCAAGTGCCCCCTAGGTAACCTAGATAGTCCAAGTGCCCGCTAGGGTATGTACATAGTCCAAGTGCCTGTTAGGTAACCTAGATAGTCTAAGCGCCCGCTAGTTAACCTATATAGTCCAAGGGCCCGCAAGTTAACCTACATAGTCCAAGTCGCGATAGGGAACCTACATAGTCCAAGTGCCCAGTAAGGGACGTACATAGTCCAAGGGCCCGCTAGGGAACCTACATAGTAAAGTGCCCGCTAGTTAACCTAGATAGTCCAAGTTCCTGCTAGTTAACCTAGATCGTTCAAGTGCCCGCTAGTTAACCAACATAGTCCAAGGGCCCAATAGGGAACCTACATAGTCCAAGTGCCCGCTGAGGAACCTACATATTACAAGTGCCCGATAGGGAACCTATATATTCCAAGCGCCCGTTAGGGAACCTAGATAGTCCAAGTGCCCGTAGGGAACCTAGATAGTCCAAGTGCACGTAGGAAACCTATATATTCCAAGTGCCCGATAGGAACCTACATAGTAAATGTGTCCGGTAGGGAACCTAGATAGTCCAAGTGCCCGCTAGTTAACCTAAATCGTTCAAGTGCCCGCTAGTTAACCTACATAGTCCAAGGGCCCGCTTGTTAACCTACAGCGTCCAAAGTCCGCTACTTAACCTAGATAGTCCAAGGGCCCGCTAGTTAACCTACATAGTCCAAGGGCCCTCTAGTTAACCTAGATAGTCCAAGTGCCCGCTAGGGGACGTACATAGTCCAAGTACCCACTATTTAACCTAGATAGTCCAGTGCTGGCTAGGGTATGTACATAGTCCAGGTGCCCGCTAGGTAACCTAGATAGTCTAAGTGCCCGCTACTTAACCTACATAGTCCAAGGTCCCGCTCGTTAACCTACATAGTCCAAGTGCTTGATAGGTAACCTACATAGTCCAAGTGCGTGTTAGGGAACCTAGATAGTCCAAGTGCCCGCACGGGAACCTGCATCGTCCAAGTGCCCGCTAGTTTACCTAGATCGTCCAAGTGCGCTAGTTAACCTACATAGTTCAAGGGCCCGCTAGTTGACCTACATAGTCCAAGGGCCCACTAGTTAACTTATATCGTCCAAGTGCCCGCTAGAGGACGTACATAATCCAACTGCCCACTAGGTAACCTAGATAGTCCAAGTGTCCGCTAGTTAACCTACATAGTCCTAGTGCCTGCTAGGTAACCTAGATAGTCCAAGTGCCCGCTAGTTAACCTAGATAGTCCAAGTGCCCGCTAGTTAACCTAGATAGTATAAGTGCCTGCTAGTTAACCTAGAGCGTCAAAGTGCCCGCTAGTTAACCTACATAGTCCAACGGGCCCTCTACTTAACCTAGATAGTCTAAGTGCCCGCTAGGGGACGTACATAGTCCAAGTGCCCGCTAGGTAACCTAGATAGTCCAAGTGCCCGTTAGCTAACCTAGCTAGTCCAAGTGCCCGCTAGTTAACCTACATAGTCCAAGTGCCCGTTCGTTAACCTAGATAGTTCAAGTGCCCGCTAGGTAACCTAGGCAGTCCAAGTTCCCGCTAGATTACCTACATAGTCCAAGTGAGCGCTAGTTAACCTGATAGTTCAAGTGCCTGCTAGTTAACCTACATAGTCCAAGTGCCCGCTAGTTAACCTATATAGCCCAGGGCCCGCTAGTTAACCTAGATAGTCCTATTGCCCGTTAGTTAACCTAGATAGTCCAATTGCCCACTAGGGGACGTACATAGTCCAAGTGGCCGCTAGGTAACCTAGATAGTCCAGTGCCCGCTAAGTTATGTATATAGTCCAAGTGCCCGCTAGGTAACCTAGATAGTCTATGTGCCCGTTGGTTAACCTACATAGTCCAAGTGCCCGCTAGTTAACCTAGATAGTCCAAGTGCCCGCTAGTTAACCTAGATACTCCATGTGCCCGCTAGTTAACCTAGATCGTCAAAGTGCCCGCTAGTTAACCTACATAGTCCAAGGGCCCGGTAGTTAACTTATATAGTCCAAGGTCCGCTAGTAAACCTAGATAGACCTAGTGCCCGCTAGTTAAACTACATAGTCCAAGGGCCCTCTAGTTAACCTAGATAGTCCACCAGCCCACTAGGGTATGGACATAGTTCAATTGCCCGCTAGGTAACCTAGATAGTCCAAGTGTCTGCTAGTTAAGCTACATAGTCAAAGTGCCTACTGGGTAACCTAGATAGTCCAAGGACCCACTAGTTAACCTACATAGTCCAAGTGCCCGATAGGGAATATACATAGACCAAGTGCCCGCTGAGGAACCTACATAGTCCAAGTGCCCGTAGTGAACCTATATAATCCAAGTGCCCGCAAGGGAAACTGCATTTTCCAAGTGCCCGCTAGTTAACCTAGATAGTCCAAGTGCCCGCTAGTTAACCTTGATCGTCCAAGTGCCCACTAGTTAACTTACATAATACAAGTGCCCATTCATTAACCTAGATAGTCCAAGTGCCCGCTAGGTAACCAAGACTGTCCAGTGCCCGCTAGGTTACGTACATAGTCCAACTGCCCGCTAGGTAACCTAGATAGTCCAAGTGGCCGCTAGGTTACCTAGATAGTCCTACTGCACGTTAGTTAATCTAGTTAGTCCAAGTGCCCACTAGGGGACGTACACAGTCCAAGTGCCCCCTAGGTAACCTAGATAGTCCAAGTGCCCGCTAGGGTATGTACATAGTCCAAGTGCCTGTTAGGTAACCTAGATAGTCTAAGCGCCCGCTAGTTAACCTATATAGTCCAAGGGCCCGCAAGTTAACCTACATAGTCCAAGTCGCGATAGGGAACCTACATAGTCCAAGTGCCCAGTAAGGGACGTACATAGTCCAAGGGCCCGCTAGGGAACCTACATAGTAAAGTGCCCGCTAGTTAACCTAGATAGTCCAAGTTCCTGCTAGTTAACCTAGATCGTTCAAGTGCCCGCTAGTTAACCAACATAGTCCAAGGGCCCAATAGGGAACCTACATAGTCCAAGTGCCCGCTGAGGAACCTACATATTACAAGTGCCCGATAGGGAACCTATATATTCCAAGTGCCCGTTAGGGAACCTAGATAGTCCAAGTGCCCGTAGGGAACCTAGATAGTCCAAGTGCACGTAGGAAACCTATATATTCCAAGTGCCCGATAGGAACCTACATAGTAAATGTGTCCGGTAGGGAACCTAGATAGTCCAAGTGCCCGCTAGTTAACCTAAATCGTTCAAGTGCCCGCTAGTTAACCTACATAGTCCAAGGGCCCGCTTGTTAACCTACAGCGTCCAAAGTCCGCTACTTAGCCTAGATAGTCCAAGTGCCCGCTAGTTAACCTACATAGTCCAAGGGCCCTCTAGTTAACCTAGATAGTCCAAGTGCCCGCTAGGGGACGTACATAGTCCAAGTACCCACTATTTAACCTAGATAGTCCAGTGCTGGCTAGGGTATGTACATAGTCCAGGTGCCCGCTAGGTAACCTAGATAGTCTAAGTGCCCGCTACTTAACCTACATAGTCCAAGGTCCCGCTCGTTAACCTACATAGTCCAAGTGCTTGATAGGTAACCTACATAGTCCAAGTGCGTGTTAGGGAACCTAGATAGTCCAAGTGCCCGCACGGGAACCTGCATCGTCCAAGTGCCCGCTAGTTTACCTAGATCGTCCAAGTGCGCTAGTTAACCTACATAGTTCAAGGGCCCGCTAGTTGACCTACATAGTCCAAGGGCCCACTAGTTAACTTATATCGTCCAAGTGCCCGCTAGAGGACGTACATAATCCAACTGCCCACTAGGTAACCTAGATAGTCCAAGTGTCCGCTAGTTAACCTACATAGTCCTAGTGCCTGCTAGGTAACCTAGATAGTCCAAGTGCCCGCTAGTTAACCTAGATAGTCCAAGTGCCCGCTAGTTAACCTAGATAGTATAAGTGCCTGCTAGTTAACCTAGAGCGTCAAAGTGCCCGCTAGTTAACCTACATAGTCCAACGGGCCCTCTACTTAACCTAGATAGTCTAAGTGCCCGCTAGGGGACGTACATAGTCCAAGTGCCCGCTAGGTAACCTAGATAGTCCAAGTGCCCGTTAGCTAACCTAGCTAGTCCAAGTGCCCGCTAGTTAACCTACATAGTCCAAGTGCCCGTTCGTTAACCTAGATAGTTCAAGTGCCCGCTAGGTAACCTAGGCAGTCCAAGTTCCCGCTAGATTACCTACATAGTCCAAGTGAGCGCTAGTTAACCTGATAGTTCAAGTGCCTGCTAGTTAACCTACATAGTCCAAGTGCCCGCTAGTTAACCTATATAGCCCAGGGCCCGCTAGTTAACCTAGATAGTCCTATTGCCCGTTAGTTAACCTAGATAGTCCAATTGCCCACTAGGGGACGTACATAGTCCAAGTGGCCGCTAGGTAACCTAGATAGTCCAGTGCCCGCTAAGTTATGTATATAGTCCAAGTGCCCGCTAGGTAACCTAGATAGTCTATGTGCCCGTTGGTTAACCTACATAGTCCAAGTGCCCGCTAGTTAACCTAGATAGTCCAAGTGCCCGCTAGTTAACCTAGATACACCATGTGCCCGCTAGTTAACCTAGATCGTCAAAGTGCCCGCTAGTTAACCTACATAGTCCAAGGGCCCGGTAGTTAACTTATATAGTCCAAGGTCCGCTAGTAAACCTAGATAGACCTAGTGCCCGCTAGTTAAACTACATAGTCCAAGGGCCCTCTAGTTAACCTAGATAGTCCACCAGCCCACTAGGGTATGGACATAGTTCAATTGCCCGCTAGGTAACCTAGATAGTCCAAGTGTCTGCTAGTTAAGCTACATAGTCAAAGTGCCTACTGGGTAACCTAGATAGTCCAAGGACCCACTAGTTAACCTACATAGTCCAAGTGCCCGATAGGGAATATACATAGACCAAGTGCCCGCTGAGGAACCTACATAGTCCAAGTGCCCGTAGTGAACCTATATAATCCAAGTGCCCGCAAGGGAAACTGCATTTTCCAAGTGCCGGCTAGTTAACCTAGATAGTCCAAGTGCCCGCTAGTTAACCTTGATCGTCCAAGTGCCCGCTATTTAACTTACATAATACAAGTGCCCATTCATTAACCTAGATAGTCCAAGTGCCCGCTAGGTATCCAAGACTGTCCAGTCCCCGCTAGGTTACCTACATAGTCCAAGTGCCCGCTAGGTAACCTAGATAGTCCAAGTGGCCGCTAGGTTACCTAGATAGTCCTACTGCACGTTAGTTAATCTAGTTAGTCCAAGTGCCCACTAGGGGACGTACACAGTCCAAGTGCCCCCTAGGTAACCTAGATAGTCCAAGTGCCCGCTAGGGTATGTACATAGTCCAAGTGCCTGTTAGGTAACCTAGATAGTCTAAGTGCCCGCTAGTTAACCTATATAGTCCAAGGGCCCGCAAGTTAACCTACATAGTCCAAGTCGCGATAGGGAACCTACATAGTCCAAGTGCCCACTAAGGGACGTACATAGTCCAAGGGCCCGCTAGGGAACCTACATAGTAAAGTGCCCGCTAGTTAACCTAGATAGACCAAGTTCCTGCTAGTTAACCTAGATCGTTCAAGTGCCCGCTAGTTAACCTACATAGTCCAAGGGTCCGCTTGTTAACCTACATAGTCCAAAGTCCGCTACTTAACCTAGATAGTCCAAGTGCCCACTAGGGGACGTACATAGTCCAAGTGCCCGCTATGTAACCTAGATAGTCCAGTGCCGGCTAGGGTATGTACATAGTCCAGGTGCCCGCTAGGTAACCTAGATAGTCTAAGTGCCCGCTACTTAACCTACATAGTCCAATGTCCCGCTCGTTAACCTACAGAGTCCAAGTGCTTGATAGGGAACCTACATAGTCCAAGTGCCCGTTAGGGAAACTAGATAGTCCAAGTGCCCGCTTGGGAACCTGCATCGTCCAAGTGCCCACTAGTTAACCTAGATCGTCCAAGTGCCCGCTACTTAACCTACATAGTCCAAGGGCCCGCTAGTTGACCTACATAGTCCAAGGGCCCTCTAGTTAACCTAGATCGTCCAAGTGCCGCTGGGGGACGTACATAATCCAACAGCCCACTAGGTAACCTAGATAGTCTATGTGCCCGTTGGTTAACCTACATAGTCCAAGTGCCCGCTAGTTAACCTAGATAGTCCAAGTGCCCGCTAGTTAACCTAGATACTCCATGTGCCCGCTAGTTAACCTAGATCGTCAAAGTGCCCGCTAGTTAACCTACATAGTCCAAGGGCCCGGTAGTTAACTTATATAGTCCAAGGTCCGCTAGTAAACCTAGATAGACCAAGTGCCCGCTAGTTAAACTACATAGTCCAAGTGCCTGCTAGGTAACCTACATAGTCCAAGGGCCCTCTAGTTAACCTACATAGTCCAAGGGCCCATTAGGGAACCTACATCGTCCAACTGCCCGCTGAGGAACCTATATATTCCAAGTGCCCGTTAGGGAACCTAGATAGTCCATGTGACCGTAGGGAACCTCGATAGTCCAAGTGCACGTAGGAAACCTATATATTCCAAGTGCCCGCTAGGAACCTACATAGTAAATGTGCCCGCTAGGGAACATGCATTGTCCAAGTGCCCGCTAGTTAACCTAGATATTCCAAGTGCCCGCTAGATAACCTAGATCGTCCAAGTGTCTGCTAGTTAACCTACATAGTCCAAGTTTCCGTTAGGTAACCTAGATAGTCCAAGTGCCCGCTAGTTAACCTAGACTGTCCAAGTGCCCGCTAGGTTACCTATATAGTCCAAGTGCCCGTTCGTTAACCTAGATAATCCAAGTGCCCGCTAGGTAACCTACATAGTCCCAGCGCACGCTAGATAATCTAGATAGTCCAAGTGCCCGTTAGGTAACCTACATAGTCCAAGTGCCCGCTAGGTAACCTACATAGTCCAAGTGCCCGCTCGAAAACCTAGATAGTCCATTTGCCCGCTAGGTAACCTAGATAGTCCAAGTGCCCGGTAGGTAACCTACAAAGTCCATGTGCCTGCTAGTAATCTATATAGTCCAAATGCCCACTAGGGCACCCACATAGACCAAGTGCCCGCTAATTAACCTATATAGTCCAAGCGCACGTTAGCTAACCTAGATAGTCCAAGGGTCAACTAGTTAACCTACATAGTTCAAGGGCCCACTAGGTAACCTAGCTAATCCAAGTGCCCGCTAGTTAACCTATATCGTCCAAGAGCCCGATAGTTAACCTATATACTGCAAGGGCCCGCTAGTTAACCTAGATCGTCCAAGTGTCTGCTATTAAACCTACATAGTCCAAGGGCCCGCTAGTTGACCTAGATAGACCAAGTGCCCGCTAGTTAATCTAGATAGTCCGAGTGCCCGTTAATTATCCTTGATAGTCCTAGTGCTCACTAGGGGACATACATAGTCCAAGTGCCCGCTAGGTAACCTAGATAGTCCATGTGCCCGCTAGGGTATGTACATAGTCCAAGTGCCCGCTAGGTAACCTAGATAGTCTAAGTGCCGGCTAGTTAACCTACATAGTCCAAGGGCACGCTAGTTAACCTACATAGTCCAAGTGCCCGCTAAGGGACGTACATAGTCCAAGTGCCCGCTAGGTAACATACATAGTCCAAGTGCCCGCTATGTAACGTAGATACTCCAAGTGCCTGCTAGGGAACGTACATAGTCCAAGTGCCCGCTAGGTAACCTAGATAGTCCAATTGCCCACTAGTTAACCTACATAGTCCAAGTGCACGCTAGAGAACCTGCATCATCCAAGTGCCCGGTAGTTAATCTAGATAGTCCAAGTGCCCGCTCGTTAACCTAGATAGTCCAAGTGCCCGGTAGTTAACCTAGATCGTCCAAGTGCCCGATAGTTAACCTACATAGTCCAAGGGCCCGCTTGTTAGCCTACATAGTCCAAGGTCCGCTACTTAACCTAGATAGTCCAAGTGCCCGCTAGTTAACCTACATAGTCCAAGGGCCCTCTAGTTAACCTAGATAGTCCAAGGGCCCGCTAGGTAACCTAGATAGTCCAAGTGCCCGTAAGCTAACCTAGATAGTGCAAGTGCCCGCTAGTTAACCTAGATAGTCCAAGTGCCCGCTAGTTAAACTACATAGTCAAAGGGCCCTCTAGTTAACCTAGTTAGTCCATGTTCCCGCTAGGGTATGTACATAGTTCAAGTGCCTGCTAAGTAACCTAGATATTCCAAGTGTCTGCTAGTTAACCTACATAGTCCAAGTGCCCGATAGGTAACCTAGATAGTCCAAGGACCCACTGGTTAACCTACATAGTCCAAGTGCCCGATAGGGAACCTACATAGTCCAAGTGCGCACTGAAAAATTTACATAGTCCAAGTGCCCAATAGGGAACCTACATATTCCAAGTGCCCGTTAGGGAACCTAGATAGTCCAAGTGCCCGTAGGGAACCTATATATTCCATGTGCCCGCTTGGGAACCTGCATTGTCCAAGTGCCCGCTAGTTAACCTAGACAGTCCAGGTGCCCGCTAGGTACCCTAGACTGTCCAGTGCCCGCTAGGTTACCTACATAGTCCAAGTGCCCGCTAGTTAACCTACATAGTCCAAGGGTCCGCTAGTTAACCTACATAGTCCAAGAACCCGCAAGTTAACCTAGACAGTCCAAGTGCCCCCTAATTAAACTACATAGTCCAATGGCCCGCAAGGTAACCTAGATATTCCAATTTCCTATTAGCTAACCTAGACAGTCCAAGTGCCCGCTAGGTAGCCTAGACTGTCCAGTGCCCGCTAGGTTACCTACATAGTCCAAGTGCCCGCTAGGTAACCTAGATAGTCCAAGTGCCCGCTAGGGGACGTACATAGTCCAAGTGCCCGCTAGGTAACCTAGATAGTCTAAGTGCCCGCTAGTTAACCTACATAGTCCAATGGCCCGCAAGTTAACCTACATAGTCCAAGTGCGCGATAGGGAACCTACATAGTCCAAGTGCCCGCTAATGGACGTCCATAGTCTAAGTGCCCGCTAGGGAACCTACATAGTCCAAGTGCAGTTATTAAACCAAGATAGTCCAAGGGCCCGCTAGGGAACCTGCTTCATCCAAGTGCCCGCTAGTTAATCTAGATAGTCCAAGTGCCCGTTAGTTAACCTAGATAGTCCAAGTGCCCGGTAGTTAACCTAGATCGTCTAAGTGCCCGCTAGTTAACATACATAGTCCAAAGGCCCGCTTGTTAACCTACATAGTCCAAGGTCCGCTACTTAACGTAGATAGTCCAAGTGTCCGCTAGTTAACCTACATAGTCCAAGTGCCCTCTAGTTAACCTAGATAGTCCAAGTGCCCGCTAGGGGACGTACATAGTCCAAGTGCCCTCTAGTTAACCTAGATAGTCCAAGTGCCCGCTAGGGGACATACATAGTCCAAGTGCCCGTTTGTTATCCTAGATAGTCCAAGTGCCCACTAGGTAACCTAGACAGTCCAAGTTCCCGCTAGGTTACCTACATAGTCCAAGTGACCGCTAGTTAACCTGATAGTTCAAGTGCCTGCTAGTTAACCTACATACCCCAGGGCCTGCTAGTTAACCTAGATCGTTCAAGTGCCCGCTAGTTAACCTAGATAGTCCATGTTCCTGCTAGTTAACCTTGATCGTCCAAGTGCCCACTAGTTAACCTACATAGTCCAAGTGCCCGATAGGGAACCTAAATATTCCAAGGGCCTGTTAGGGAACCTAGATAGTCCAAGTGCCCGTAGGGAACATATATAGTCCAAGTGCCCACTAGGGAACCTACATAGTCAAAGTGCCCGCTAGGGAACCTGCATTGTCCAAGAGCCCGCTAGTTAATCTACATAGTCCAGAACCCGCTAGTTTACCTAGATAGTCCAAGTGCCCGCTAGATAACCTACATAGTCCAAGTGCCCGCTGGGTAACCTACATAGTCCCAGCGCACGCTAGATAATCTAGATAGTCCAAGTGCCCGTTAGGTAACCTACATAGTCCAAGTGCCCGCTAGGTAACCTACATAGTCCAAGTGCCCGCTCGAAAACCTAGATAGTCCATTTGCCCGCTAGGTAACCTAGATAGTCCAAGTGCCCGGTAGGTAACCTACAAAGTCCATGTGCCTGCTAGTAATCTATATAGTCCAAATGCCCACTAGGGCACCCACATAGACCAAGTGCCCGCTAATTAACCTATATAGTCCAAGCGCCCGTTAGCTAGCCTAGATAGTCCAAGGGTCAACTAGTTAACCTACATAGTTCAAGGGCCCACTAGGTAACCTAGCTAATCCAAGTGCCCGCTAGTTAACCTATATCGTCCAAGAGCCCGATAGTTAACCTATATACTGCAAGGGCCCGCTAGTTAACCTAGATCGTCCAAGTGTCTGCTATTAAACCTACATAGACCAAGTGCCCGCTAGTTAATCTAGATAGTCCGAGTGCCCGTTAATTATCCTTGATAGTCCTAGTGCTCACTAGGGGACATACATAGTCCAAGTGCCCGCTAGGTAACCTAGATAGTCCATGTGCCCGCTAGGGTATGTACATAGTCCAAGTGCCCGCTAGGTAACCTAGATAGTCTAAGTGCCGGCTAGTTAACCTACATAGTCCAAGGGCACGCTAGTTAACCTACATAGTCCAAGGGCACGCTAGTTAACCTACATAGTCCAAGTGCCCGCTAAGGGACGTACATAGTCCAAGTGCCCGCTAGGTAACATACATAGTCCAAGTGCCCGCTATGTAACGTAGATACTCCAAGTGCCTGCTAGGGAACGTACATAGTCCAAGTGCCCGCTAGGTAACCTACATTGTCCAAGTGCCCGCTAGAGAACCTGCATCATCCAAGTGCCCGGTAGTTAATCTAGATAGTCCAAGTGCCCGCTCGTTAACCTAGATAGTCCAAGTGCCCGGTAGTTAACCTAGATCGTCCAAGTGCCCGCTAGTTAACCTACATAGTCCAAGGGCCCGCTTGTTAGCCTACATAGTCCAAGGTCCGCTACTTAACCTAGATAGTCCAAGTGCCCGCTAGTTAACCTACATAGTCCAAGGGCCCTCTAGTTAACCTAGATAGTCCAAGTGCCCGCTAGGTAACCTAGATAGTCCAAGTGCCCGTAAGCTAACCTAGATAGTGCAAGTGCCCGCTAGTTAACCTAGATAGTCCAAGTGCCCGCTAGTTAACCTAGATAGTCCAAGGGCCCGCTAGTTAACCTACATAGTCCAAGAACCCGCAAGTTAACCTAGACAGTCCAAGTGCCCCCTAATTAAACTACATAGTCCAATGGCCCGCAAGGTAACCTAGATATTCCAATTTCCTGTTAGCTAACCTAGACAGTCCAAGTGCCCTCTAGGTAGCCTAGACTGTCCAGTGCCCGCTAGGTTACCTACATAGTCCAAGTGCCCGCTAGGTAACCTAGATAGTCCAAGTGCCCGCTAGGGGACGTACATAGTCCAAGTGCCCGCTAGGTAACCTAGATAGTCTAAGTGCCCGCTAGTTAACCTACATAGTCCAATGGCCCGCAAGTTAACCTACATAGTCCAAGTGCGCGATAGGGAACCTACATACTCCAAGTGCCCGCTAATGGACGTCCATAGTCTAAGTGCCCGCTAGGGAACCTACATAGTCCAAGTGCAGTTATTAAACCAAGATAGTCCAAGGGCCCGCTAGGGAACCTGCTTCATCCAAGTGCCCGCTAGTTAATCTAGATAGTCCAAGTGCCCGTTAGTTAACCTAGATAGTCCAAGTGCCCGGTAGTTAACCTAGATCGTCTAAGTGCCCGCTAGTTAACATACATAGTCCAAAGGCCCGCTTGTTAACCTACATAGTCCAAGGTCCGCTACTTAACGTAGATAGTCCAAGTGTCCGCTAGTTAACCTACATAGTCCAAGAGCCCTCTAGTTAACCTAGATAGTCCAAGTGCCCGCTAGGGGACGTACATAGTCCAAGTGCCCTCTAGTTAACCTATATAGTCCAAGTGCCCGCTAGGGGACATACATAGTCCAAGTGCCCGTTTGTTATCCTAGATAGTCCAAGTGCCCACTAGGTAACCTAGACAGTCCAAGTTCCCGCTAGGTTACCTACATAGTCCAAGTGACCGCTAGTTAACCTGATAGTTCAAGTGCCTGCTAGTTAACCTACATACCCCAGGGCCTGCTAGTTAACCTAGATCGTTCAAGTGCCCGCTAGTTAACCTAGATAGTCCAAGTTCCTGCTAGTTAACCTTGATCGTCCAAGTGCCCACTAGTTAACCTACATAGTCCAAGTGCCCGATAGGGAACCTACATAGTCCAAGTGCCCGCTGAGGAATCTACATAGTCCAAGTGCCCGATAGGGAACCTAAATATTCCAAGGGCCTGTTAGGGAACCTAGATAGTCCAAGTGCCCGTAGGGAACATATATAGTCCAAGTGCCCACTAGGGAACCTACATAGTCAAAGTGCCCGCTAGGGAACCTGCATTGTCCAAGAGCCCGCTAGTTAATCTACATAGTCCAGAACCCGCTAGTTTACCTAGATAGTCCAAGTGCCCGCTAGATAACCTACATAGTCCAAGTGCCCGCTGGGTAACCTACATAGTCCCAGCGCACGCTAGATAATCTAGATAGTCCAAGTGCCCGTTAGGTAACCTACATAGTCCAAGTGCCCGCTAGGTAACCTACATAGTCCAAGTGCCCGCTCGAAAACCTAGATAGTCCATTTGCCCGCTAGGTAACCTAGATAGTCCAAGTGCCCGGTAGGTAACCTACAAAGTCCATGTGCCTGCTAGTAATCTATATAGTCCAAATGCCCACTAGGGCACCCACATAGACCAAGTGCCCGCTAATTAACCTATATAGTCCAAGCGCCCGTTAGCTATCCTAGATAGTCCAAGGGTCAACTAGTTAACCTACATAGTTCAAGGGCCCACTAGGTAACCTAGCTAATCCAAGTGCCCGCTAGTTAACCTATATCGTCCAAGAGCCCGATAGTTAACCTATATACTGCAAGGGCCCGCTAGTTAACCTAGATCGTCCAAGTGTCTGCTATTAAACCTACATAGTCCAAGGGCCCGCTAGTTGACCTAGATAGACCAAGTGCCCGCTAGTTAATCTAGATAGTCCGAGTGCCCGTTAATTATCCTTGATAGTCCTAGTGCTCACTAGGGGACATACATAGTCCAAGTGCCTGGTAGGTAACCTAGATAGTCCATGTGCCCGCTAGGGTATGTACATAGTCCAAGTGCCCGCTAGGTAACCTAGATAGTCTAAGTGCCGGCTAGTTAACCTACATAGTCCAAGGGCACGCTAGTTAACCTACATAGTCCAAGGGCACGCTAGTTAACCTACATAGTCCAAGTGCCCGCTAAGGGACGTACATAGTCCAAGTGCCCACTAGGTAACATACATAGTCCAAGTGCCCGCTATGTAACGTAGATACTCCAAGTGCCTGCTAGGGAACGTACATAGTCCAAGTGCCCGCTAGGTAACCTAGATAGTCCAATTGCCCACTAGTTAACCTACATAGTCCAAGTGCACGCTAGAGAACCTGCATCATCCAAGTGCCCGGTAGTTAATCTAGATAGTCCAAGTGCCCGCTCGTTAACCTAGATAGTCCAAGTGCCCGGTAGTTAACCTAGATCGTCCAAGTGCCCGCTAGTTAACCTACATAGTCCAAGGGCCCGCTTGTTAGCCTACATAGTCCAAGGTCCGCTACTTAACCTAGATAGTCCAAGTGCCCGCTAGTTAACCTACATAGTCCAAGGGCCCTCTAGTTAACCTAGATAGTCCAAGTGCCTGCTAGGTAACCTAGATAGTCCAAGTGCCCGTAAGCTAACCTAGATAGTGCAAGTGCCCGCTAGTTAACCTAGATAGTCCAAGTGCCCGCTAGTTAAACTACATAGTCAAAGGGCCCTCTAGTTAACCTAGTTAGTCCATGTTCCCGCTAGGGTATGTACATAGTTCAAGTGCCTGCTAAGTAACCTAGATATTCCAAGTGTCTGCTAGTTAACCTACATAGTCCAAGTGCCCGATAGGTAACCTAGATAGTCCAAGGACCCACTAGTTAACCTACATAGTCCAAGTGCCCGATAGGGAACCTACATAGTCCAAGTGCGCACTGAAAAATTTACATAGTCCAAGTGCCCGTTAGGGAACCTAGATAGTCCAAGTGCCCGTAGGGAACCTATATATTCCATGTGCCCGCTTGGGAACCTGCATTGTCCAAGTGCCCGCTAGTTAACCTAGACAGTCCAGGTGCCCGCTAGGTACCCTAGACTGTCCAGTGCCCGCTAGGTTACCTACATAGTCCAAGTGCCCGCTAGTTAACCTACATAGTCCAAGGGCCCGCTAGTTAACCTACATAGTCCAAGAACCCGCAAGTTAACCTAGACAGTCCAAGTGCCCCCTAATTAAACTACATAGTCCAATGGCCCGCAAGGTAACCTAGATATTCCAATTTCCTGTTAGCTAACCTAGACAGTCTAAGAGCCCTCTAGGTAGCCTAGACTGTCCAGTGCCCGCTAGGTTACCTACATAGTCCAAGTGCCCGCTAGGTAACCTAGATAGTCCAAGTGCCCGCTAGGGGACGTACATAGTCCAAGTGCCCGCTAGGTAACCTAGATAGTCTAAGTGCCCGCTAGTTAACCTACATAGTCCAATGGCCCGCAAGTTAACCTACATAGTCCAAGTGCGCGATAGGGAACCTACATAGTCCAAGTGCCGGCTAATGGACGTCCATAGTCTAAGTGCCCGCTAGGGAACCTACATAGTCCAAGTGCAGTTATTAAACCAAGATAGTCCAAGGGCCCGCTAGGGAACCTGCTTCATCCAAGTGCCCGCTAGTTGATCTAGATAGTCCAAGTGCCCGTTAGTTAACCTAGATAGTCCAAGTGCCCGGTAGTTAACCTAGATCGTCTAAGTGCCCGCTAGTTAACATACATAGTCCAAAGGCCCGCTTGTTAACCTACATTGTCCAAGGTCCGCTACTTAACGTAGATAGTCCAAGTGTCCGCTAGTTAACCTACATAGTCCAAGAGCCCTCTAGTTAACCTAGATAGTCCAAGTGCCCGCTAGGGGACGTACATAGTCCAAGTGCCCTCTAGTTAACCTAGATAGTCCAAGTGCCCGCTAGGGGACATACATAGTCCAAGTGCCCGTTTGTTATCCTAGATAGTCCAAGTGCCCACTAGGTAACCTAGACAGTCCAAGTTCCTGCTAGGTTACCTACATAGTCCAAGTGACCGCTAGTTAACCTGATAGTTCAAGTGCCTGCTAGTTAACCTACATACCCCAGGGCCTGCTAGTTAACCTAGATCGTTCAAGTGCCCGCTAGTTAACCTAGATAGTCCAAGTTCCTGCTAGTTAACCTTGATCGTCCAAGTGCCCACTAGTTAACCTACATAGTCCAAGTGCCCGATAGGGAACCTACATAGTCCAAGTGCCCGCTGAGGAATCTACATAGTCCAAGTGCCCGATAGGGAACCTAAATATTCCAAGGGCCTGTTAGGGAACCTAGATAGTCCAAGTGCCCGTAGGGAACATATATAGTCCAAGTGCCCACTAGGGAACCTACATAGTCAAAGTGCCCGCTAGGGAACCTGCATTGTCCAAGAGCCCGCTAGTTAATCTACATAGTCCAGAACCCGCTAGTTTACCTAGATAGTCCAAGTGCCCGCTAGATAACCTACATAGTCCAAGGGGCCGCTAGTTAACCTAGATATTCCAAGTGCCCGCTAGTTAACCTAGATCGTCCAAGAGTCTGCTAGTTAACCTACATAGTCCAAGTTCCCGTTAGTTAACCTAGATAGTCCAAGTGCCCGAAAAGTAACCTACATAATCCATGTGCCCGCTAGGTATCCTAGATATTCCAAGTTCCTTTTAGCTAACCTAGATAGTCCAAGTGCCTGCTAGGTAACCTACATAGTCCAAGTGCCCATTCCTTAACCTAGATAGTCCAAGTGCCCACTAGGTAACCTAGACAGTCCAAGTTCCCGCTAGGTTACCTACATAGTCCAAGTGACCGCTAGTTAACCTGATAGTTCAAGTGCCTGCTAGTTAACCTACATAGTCCAAGTGCCCGCTAGTTAACCTACATAACCCAGGGCCTGCTAGTTAACCTAGATAGTCCAAGGCCCGCTAGTTAACCTACATAGTCCAAGTGCCCGCTGAGGAACCTATATAGTCCAAGTGCCCGATAGGGAACCTAGACAGTCCAAGTGCCCATAGGGAACCTATATAGTCCAAGTGCCCGCTAGGGAACCTACATAGTCAAAGTGCCCGCTAGGGAACCTGCATTGTACAAGTGCACGCTAGTTAACCTAGATCGTCCAAGTGCCCGCTAGTTAACCTAGATAGTCCAAGTTCCAGCTAGTTAACCTTGATCGTCCAAGTGCCCGCTAGTTAACCTACAAAGTCAAGTGCCCGATAGGGAACCTCCATAGTCCAAGTGCTCGCTGAGGAACCTACATAGTCCTAGTGCCCGATAGGGAACCTACATATTCCAAGTGCCTGTTAGGGAACCTCGATAGTCCAAGAGCCCGCTAGGGAACCTACAGAGTCAAAGTGCCCGTTAGGGAACCTAGATAGTCCAAGTGCCCGCTAGGGAACCTGCATCATCCAAGTGCCCGGTAGTTAATCTAGATAGTCCAAGTGCCCGCTAGTTAACCTACCTAGTCCAAGGGCCCTCGAGTTAACCTAGATAGTCCAAGTGCCCGCTAGGGGACGTACATAGTCCAAGTGCCCGCTAGGTAACCTAGATAGTCCAAGTGCCCGCTAGTTAAACTACATAGTCCAAGGGCCCTCTAGTTAACCTAGATAGTCCACGTGCCCGCTAACATATGTACATAGTTCAAGTGCCCGCTAGGTAACCTAGACAGTCCAAGAGTCTGCTAGTTAACCTACATAGTCCAAGTGCCCGCTAGGTAACCTACATAGTCCAAAGACCCACTAGTTATCCTACATAGTCCAAGTGCCCGATAGGGAACCTCCATAGTCCAAGTGCCCACTGAGAAACTTACATAGTCCAAGTGCCCGGTAGGGAACCTACATATTCCAAGTGTGTGGACGCCATTACAAGATGGCGCTGGACCGCGCCCTTATCTTCAGGGTTAGTGATAACAAGTTATGCCACGCATGCGCTCAGTCTGGACTTTGACGCAGGAGAGCTTTGCGCCTATCTGAGAGAGCCCCGTCACCCCGAAGCATATATAAGCCAGGGTTTTTAGCCTGCCCGGGGTCTTCCATAGCTGAACTCGGATCTAGAGGCAGCTCTCAATAAACTCCGCTTATCACGCTATCAGAAGGATCCTGGTCAATTTGTCTCGTCGTGTGTCGCGTTCATCCTCTTATCTTCCGCCGTGGGAGGGTCGCGCGTGACAGCTGGTGCCGAAAACCCGGGATTTCGAGTCCTTAACAAGGCGACGAGACGGTTGAGTGGAGACCCCCGAAAGGGAGGATTCAGAACTGATCAGCGCTGCGGAGAGGGTGAGTTCTGCAAGGCCACTGCTGTGTGAATGTTTATCCGTTACGGCTGCGGCGGCCTTGGCTGAGTGTGGGAGAGAGTGCTGCTTCTGCTTTCGGTTTAGACCGAGAAGAAAATCCTGTGCTTAAGTCCCGTGTAGATAAACGGGCGACATGGGAAATGTTCCAATAAAACAGATGGTTAAAACTTTGCAGCAAATCTTGCTAGCTCGTAAACTGAAGATATCAGAAGGCACGCTTAGCAAATTTGTGAGGGAAATAGACCAGATTGCACCATGGTTTCTAACAACGGGCTCTCTGACTGTCCCATGTTGGGACAAGTTGGGAAGAGACATTGATCGAGCAAAAGAAGAGGGACAGATAAGACCGGGAACGAGACCGGTCTGGAAACTAGTTAGAAGTTGCTTAGTGGACGAAGCTTGTGCAGAAGTGATACGTCAGGGGCAGCGTGAGTGGATTGACTTTCAAGACAGCATGTCAGAAGCAGGACAGGAACACACCCGAGGAAACAGGACGTCCGAAAAGGACGATCCGGGAATAGATCGATCTAAAAGGAAAAAATACAGGAGCTCAAAATTGGAGACAAATACGGAGTCAGAGGAAACCTCCGTGACCGGCTCGGAATCAGAGACCGGAGAGGAAACGGAGACAAAACAGCCAAAAACAGGAGGGACCACAAGAGAGAGGGGGGCTGCCGCGCGGGCACGGCAGGAAGCCCCTACTGAGATTAAGCTTAAAGACAAATCCAAAGTGCCAGGAAGTATTTATCCCTGGAAGGAATTAGGGGCTTTAGGCCTTACCGAAAGTGATGAGGAGGAATTGGAGGAGGCGGCGGCTGCATATGACAGAGGGAGGTACGATGAGTTTGCTGCTATTAAGTCTATACCTCCGGCACCTCAGATACCTCCCCCCTATAGCTCAGGGGGACAAAATTATTCTCTTTTGACGCCGAAGAGCCAACGGATGCTTAGTCAGATGTTCCCGGTTTTTGAAAATGCCAACCAACAGCGATATCATGAACCTTTAGATTATAAAATTGTCAAGGAATTGGCCGAGGCAGTAAGATCTTACGGAGTCAATGCTAATTACACACAATCTTTAATAAATCGTGTCTGTGCACATTGTATGACTCCTACTGACTGGTGTTCAGTCACCAAGGCGGTCCTAACCACAGGACAGTACCTAGAGTGGAAGTCTATGTGGATGGAAAACAGCATGACCCAAGCAAGACAAAATGCAGCCAGGGGCATGCCTCAGCAGGCTTGGACATATGAGATGCTAACAGGAAATGGTCAATGGGTAAACAATCAGACAGGTTACCCTATAGATGTATACCAACAAATTAATTTAGCCACCGGAAAGGCCTGGAAAGCGCTGCCCAATAGGGGAGAAGTAAGAGGGAACCTTACAAAAATAATACAAGGCCCTACGGAGCCATTTTCAGATTTTGTGGCTAGAATGCTAGAAGCAGCAGGAAAAATTGTGGGGAGTGGTGAGAACCTGGCCTATACCCCATCCAGTAAATAGACAAGCCCCAGTTCTCCCAGTATTTTTTGCTCAAAAATGTGATAGATTGGGAGTCCCTTGTAGTCCTGCTGTGAGTAAAGTATCAAAATTTTATAATGTCACAAATTTTACTTTAGTTAATAGCTTATGTTTCCATATCGTAAAAAATTCTTCCAGTAATCAGTGCATAAATTTGAGAAAGATAAATGTTACAACATGGCTTGATCCTGAAGTTACCCCAGGGTCGACTGTCAAGGTAGAGGTCGATCAAGAAGGCGAGATGATTTTTAGTGGCTCGCCCCCAGCCCCGCAACTAGGCGAATGGTCGACACCAGCAACTCCGCCGGTGACGCGTGTCGAGACATATGTCTGGCAAGAAGAATTGCTGGCACCAGTAGAGACGGGTGAAGAACATGAGGAAAGAACTCGATGCAATGGTACTCTGGAAAGAGTGAGGGTATTCCCTCCCTGTCGTCCTAGAGAAAGATTTCCACCAGAGTTTGAAAACTGTGACCCAGGGGTACAGGATAAATTGTATTTATCTAAACTAAACCTCAATTTTTCCCCAAAATTATATAACAGCACCCAGAATGTGAGCAAGAATACATGGCCGTGGCATCAGTGGATTCTAAATAACAGATTGAATGCTGCCACTATTATGTCCCCTTTTGCTGGCTTGTTGGGAAGCGTCATACGTCTCAAAAGAGCTAATGTAGTTATTGTGGGAAATATGGCAAACGTTAGTGAAGGCTTGAGTTATAGCCATAATTATATTTATGATTATAATCCAGTTTGCGTAAAAAGTCCTTTTTTATTTTTAGTTTTTAATGATACATGTATTATAAATGATGTTGTTAGTTGCAATAGTAGTAAATGTAGATGTAAAATTAGAGAGTGTTGGTCTGGAAACCGAACGCATAATGCTATGGTCATTCGCATTCCCACCTTAGTTCCTATACCTGTGGAAGCGGATCCGAATCAATTCCCCATTACTACTCTATTGAGACATAAAAGAGATTTTGGCATAACAGCTGCAATTGTTACAGCAATAGCGATATCAGCAACAGCGGCCGTAACTGCGGGTATCGCTATGGCCAATCAAGTGCAGACAGCTAAAGTTATAAATGAAGTTGTGGAAAAAACCGCGGATGCACTAATGGAAGCCCGCAATGCCCAAGCTCATTCAGCGGCGGGAATAATTCTGTTGAATCAAAAAACGGATTTATTGCAACAAGAAATTGAGCAACTTACCAGCTTGGTACAACTGAGCTGTGTATTATCAACACCTGCGGTTTGTGTCACCCCTATTGTATATAATGAATCAAGCAGCATTATTAAAAACATTTCAGATTTTTTGACAGGCCAATGGAGTGAAGAGCTGGAAGCGATACAGGACCAGATGTTGTTGAAGATTTTGAAATTGAATGGCACACGTACTAAGCCTATCACGCTTGGAGATTACACCTCTTGGTTGTCCTCTGCTTTTTCCTATTTCAAGGAGTAGGTGGGAACATTTTTATTTTTGGGCTTAATCTGCTTCGGTGGCATAATTCTTCTCTGGATGATTTGCAAGCTCAAGCGCAATCAGGCTAGCAAAAAGCGTGTGATATTACAAGCCCTCATGGCTCTTGAAAAGGGCGAGCAGCCAGAGATTTGGCTTTCCCTCCTCAAGCGCTAGACCATGCGCAAGCTGAGTCCGCAGCCAAAGACGGGAAAGACCAGTGGGACATGGTACCAACCTAAGACAGGAGCCTGCCGCTAGAGGGCAGGAGTTCCGATGACGGGTAAGGACCATGTGGCATGCTAGGTCACCTAAGACAGGCGGGATTCCAAAATCTTATTATATAAAAAGGGAGGAGATGTGGACGCCATTACAAGATGGCGCTGGACCGCGCCCTTATCTTCAGGGTTAGTGATAACAAGTTATGCCACGCATGCGCTCAGTCTGGACTTTGACGCAGGAGAGCTTTGCGCCTATCTGAGAGAGCCCCGTCACCCCGAAGCATATATAAGCCAGGGTTTTTAGCCTGCCCGGGGTCTTCCATAGCTGACCTCGGATCTAGAGGCAGCTCTCAATAAACTCCGCTTATCACGCTATCAGAAGGATCCTGGTCAATTTGTCTCGTCGTGTGTCGCGTTCATCCTCTTATCTTCCGCCGTGGGAGGGTCGCGCGTGACACAAGTGCCCGTTAGGGAACCTAGATAGTCCAAGGACCCACTAGTTAACCTACATAGTCCAAGTGCCCGATAGGGAACCTACATAGTCCAAGTGCGCACTGAAAAATTTACATAGTCCAAGTGCCCAATAGGGAACCTACATATTCCAAGTGCCCGTTAGGGAACCTAGATAGTCCAAGTGCCCGTAGGGAACCTATATATTCCATGTGCCCGCTTGGGAACCTGCATTGTCCAAGTGCCCGCTAGTTAACCTAGACAGTCCAGGTGCCCGCTAGGTACCCTAGACTGTCCAGTGCCCGCTAGGTTACCTACATAGTCCAAGTGCCCGCTAGTTAACCTACATAGTCCAAGGGCCTGCTAGTTAACCTACATAGTCCAAGAACCCGCAAGTTAACCTAGACAGTCCAAGTGCCCCCTAATTAAACTACATAGTCCAATGGCCCGCAAGGTAACCTAGATATTCCAATTTCCTGTTAGCTAACCTAGACAGTCCAAGTGCCCGCTAGGTAGCCTAGACTGTCCAGTGCCCGCTAGGTTACCTACATAGTCCAAGTGCCCGCTAGGTAACCTAGATAGTCCAAGTGCCCGCTAGGGGACGTACATAGTCCAAGTGCCCGCTAGGTAACCTAGATAGTCTAAGTGCCCGCTAGTTAACCTACATAGTCCAATGGCCCGCAAGTTAACCTACATAGTCCAAGTGCGCGATAGGGAACCTACATAGTCCAAGTGCCCGCTAATGGACGTCCATAGTCTAAGTGCCCGCTAGGGAACCTACATAGTCCAAGTGCAGTTATTAAACCAAGATAGTCCAAGGGCCCGCTAGGGAACCTGCTTCATCCAAGTGCCCGCTAGTTAATCTAGATAGTCCAAGTGCCCATTAGTTAACCTAGATAGTCCAAGTGCCCGGTAGTTAACCTAGATCGTCTAAGTGCCCGCTAGTTAACATACATAGTCCAAAGGCCCGCTTGTTAACCTACATAGTCCAAGGTCCGCTACTTAACGTAGATAGTCCAAGTGCCCGCTAGTTAACCTACATAGTCCAAGTGCCCTCTAGTTAACCTAGATAGTCCAAGTGCCCGCTAGGGGACGTACATAGTCCAAGTGCCCGCTAGGTAACCTAGATAGTCCAAGTGCCCGCTAGTTAAACTACATAGTCCAAGGGCCCTCTAGTTAACCTAGATAGTCCACGTGCCCGCTAACATATGTACATAGTTCAAGTGCCCGCTAGGTAACCTAGACAGTCCAAGAGTCTGCTAGTTAACCTACATAGTCCAAGTGCCCGCTAGGTAACCTAGATAGTCCAAAGACCCACTAGTTATCCTACATAGTCCAAGTGCCCGATAGGGAACCTACATAGTCCAAGTGCCCACTGAGAAACTTACATAGTCCAAGTGCCCGGTAGGGAACCTACATATTCCAAGTGCCCGTTAGGGAACCTAGATAGTCCAAGGACCCACTAGTTAACCTACATAGTCCAAGTGCCCGATAGGGAACCTACATAGTCCAAGTGCGCACTGAAAAATTTACATAGTCCAAGTGCCCAATAGGGAACCTACATATTCCAAGTGCCCGTAGGGAACCTATATATTCCATGTGCCCGCTTGGGAACCTGCATTGTCCAAGTGCCCGCTAGTTAACCTAGACAGTCCAGTTGCCCGCTAGGTACCCTAGACTGTCCAGTGCCCGCTAGGTTACCTACATAGTCCAAGTGCCCGCTAGTTAACCTACATAGTCCAAGGGCCTGCTAGTTAACCTACATAGTCCAAGAACCCGCAAGTTAACCTAGACAGTCCAAGTGCCCCCTAATTAAACTACATAGTCCAATGGCCCGCAAGGTAACCTAGATATTCCAATTTCCTGTTAGCTAACCTAGACAGTCCAAGTGCCCGCTAGGTAGCCTAGACTGTCCAGTGCCCGCTAGGTTACCTACATAGTCCAAGTGCCCGCTAGGTAACCTAGATAGTCCAAGTGCCCGCTAGGGGACGTACATAGTCCAAGTGCCCGCTAGGTAACCTAGATAGTCTAAGTGCCCGCTAGTTAACCTACATAGTCCAATGGCCCGCAAGTTAACCTACATAGTCCAAGTGCGCGATAGGGAACCTACATAGTCCAAGTGCCCGCTAATGGACGTCCATAGTCTAAGTGCCCGCTAGGGAACCTACATAGTCCAAGTGCAGTTATTAAACCAAGATAGTCCAAGGGCCCGCTAGGGAACCTGCTTCATCCAAGTGCCCGCTAGTTAATCTAGATAGTCCAAGTGCCCATTAGTTAACCTAGATAGTCCAAGTGCCCGGTAGTTAACCTAGATCGTCTAAGTGCCCGCTAGTTAACATACATAGTCCAAAGGCCCGCTTGTTAACCTACATAGTCCAAGGTCCGCTACTTAACGTAGATAGTCCAAGTGCCCGCTAGTTAACCTACATAGTCCAAGTGCCCTCTAGTTAACCTAGATAGTCCAAGTGCCCGCTAGGGGACGTACATAGTCCAAGTGCCCGCTAGGTAACCTAGATAGTCCAAGTGCCCGCTAGTTAAACTACATAGTCCAAGGGCCCTCTAGTTAACCTAGATAGTCCACGTGCCCGCTAACATATGTACATAGTTCAAGTGCCCGCTAGGTAACCTAGACAGTCCAAGAGTCTGCTAGTTAACCTACATAGTCCAAGTGCCCGCTAGGTAACCTAGATAGTCCAAAGACCCACTAGTTATCCTACATAGTCCAAGTGCCCGATAGGGAACCTACATAGTCCAAGTGCCCACTGAGAAACTTACATAGTCCAAGTGCCCGGTAGGGAACCTACATATTCCAAGTGCCCGTTAGGGAACCTAGATAGTCCAAGGACCCACTAGTTAACCTACATAGTCCAAGTGCCCGATAGGGAACCTACATAGTCCAAGTGCGCACTGAAAAATTTACATAGTCCAAGTGCCCAATAGGGAACCTACATATTCCAAGTGCCCGTAGGGAACCTATATATTCCATGTGCCCGCTTGGGAACCTGCATTGTCCAAGTGCCCGCTAGTTAACCTAGACAGTCCAGTTGCCCGCTAGGTACCCTAGACTGTCCAGTGCCCGCTAGGTTACCTACATAGTCCAAGTGCCCGCTAGTTAACCTACATAGTCCAAGGGCCTGCTAGTTAACCTACATAGTCCAAGAACCCGCAAGTTAACCTAGACAGTCCAAGTGCCCCCTAATTAAACTACATAGTCCAATGGCCCGCAAGGTAACCTAGATATTCCAATTTCCTGTTAGCTAACCTAGACAGTCCAAGTGCCCGCTAGGTAGCCTAGACTGTCCAGTGCCCGCTAGGTTACCTACATAGTCCAAGTGCCCGCTAGGTAACCTAGATAGTCCAAGTGCCCGCTAGGGGACGTACATAGTCCAAGTGCCCGCTAGGTAACCTAGATAGTCTAAGTGCCCGCTAGTTAACCTACATAGTCCAATGGCCCGCAAGTTAACCTACATAGTCCAAGTGCGCGATAGGGAACCTACATAGTCCAAGTGCCCGCTAATGGACGTCCATAGTCTAAGTGCCCGCTAGGGAACCTACATAGTCCAAGTGCAGTTATTAAACCAAGATAGTCCAAGGGCCCGCTAGGGAACCTGCTTCATCCAAGTGCCCGCTAGTTAATCTAGATAGTCCAAGTGCCCATTAGTTAACCTAGATAGTCCAAGTGCCCGGTAGTTAACCTAGATCGTCTAAGTGCCCGCTAGTTAACATACATAGTCCAAAGGCCCGCTTGTTAACCTACATAGTCCAAGGTCCGCTACTTAACGTAGATAGTCCAAGTGTCCGCTAGTTAACCTACATAGTCCAAGTGCCCTCTAGTTAACCTAGATAGTCCAAGTGCCCGCTAGGGGACGTACATAGTCCAAGTGCCCTCTAGTTAACCTAGATAGTCCAAGTGCCCGCTAGGGGACATACATAGTCCAATTGCCCGTTTGTTATCCTAGATAGTCCAAGTGCCCACTAGGTAACCTAGACAGTCCAAGTTCCCGCTAGGTTACCTACATAGTCCAAGTGACCGCTAGTTAACCTGATAGTTCAAGTGCCTGCTAGTTAACCTACATACCCCAGGGCCTGCTAGTTAACCTAGATCGTTCAAGTGCCCGCTAGTTAACCTAGATAGTCCAAGTTCCCGCTAGTTAACCTTGATCGTCCAAGTGCCCACTAGTTAACCTACATAGTCCAAGGGCCCGATAGGGAACCTACATAGTCCAAGTGCCCGCTGAGGAATCTACATAGTCCAAGTGCCCGATAGGGAACCTAAATATTCCAAGGGCCTGTTAGGGAACCTAGATAGTCCAAGTGCCCGTAGGGAACATATATAGTCCAAGTGCCCACTAGGGAACCTACATAGTCAAAGTGCCCGCTAGGGAACCTGCATTGTCCAAGAGCCCGCTAGTTAATCTCCATAGTCCAGAACCCGCTAGTTTACCTAGATAGTCCAAGTGCCCGCTAGATAACCTACATAGTCCAAGGGGCCGCTAGTTAACCTAGATATTCCAAGTGCCCGCTAGTTAACCTAGATTGTCCAAGAGTCCGCTAGTTAACCTACATAGTCCAAGTTCCCGTTAGTTAACCTAGATAGTCCAAGTGCCCGAAAAGTAACCTACATAATCCAAGTGCCCGCTAGGTAACCTAGATATTCCAAGTTCCTGTTAGCTAACCTAGATAGTCCAAGTGCCTGCTAGGTAACCTACATAGTCCAAGTGCCCATTCCTTAACCTAGATAGTCCAAGTGCCCACTAGGTAACCTAGACAGTCCAAGTTCCCGCTAGGTTACCTACATAGTCCAAGTGACCGCTAGTTAACCTGATAGTTCAAGTGCCTGCTAGTTAACCTACATAGTCCAAGTGCCCGCTAGTTAACCTACATAACCCAGGGCCTGCTAGTTAACCTAGATAGTCCAAGGCCCGCTAGTTAACCTACATAGTCCAAGTGCCCGCTGAGGAACCTATATAGTCCAAGTGCCCGATAGGGAACCTAGACAGTCCAAGTGCCCATAGGGAACCTATATAGTCCAAGTGCCCGCTAGGGAACCTACATAGTCAAAGTGCCCGCTAGGGAACCTGCATTGTACAAGTGCACGCTAGTTAACCTAGATCGTCCAAGTGCCCACTAGTTAACCTAGATAGTCCAAGTTCCAGCTAGTTAACCTTGATCGTCCAAGTGCCCGCTAGTTAACCTACAAAGTCAAGTGCCCGATAGGGAACCTCCATAGTCCAAGTGCTCGCTGAGGAACCTACATAGTCCTAGTGCCCGATAGGGAACCTACATATTCCAAGTGCCTGTTAGGGAACCTCCATAGTCCAAGAGCCCGCTAGGGAACCTACAGAGTCAAAGTGCCCGTTAGGGAACCTAGATAGTCCAAGTGCCCGCTAGGGAACCTGCATCATCCAAGTGCCCGGTAGTTAATCTAGATAGTCCAAGTGCCCGCTAGTTAACCTACATAGTCCAAGGGCCCTCGAGTTAACCTAGATAGTCCAAGTGCCCGCTAGGGGACGTACATAGTCCAAGTGCCCGCTAGGTAAACTAGATAGTCCAAGTGCCCGCTAGTTAAACTACATAATCCAAGGGCCCTCTAGTTAACCTAGATAGTCCACGTGCCCGCTAACATATGTACATAGTTCAAGTGCCCGCTAGGTAACCTAGACAGTCCAAGAGTCTGCTAGTTAACCTACATAGTCCAAGTGCCCGCTAGGTAACCTAGATAGTCCAAAGACCCACTAGTTATCCTACATAGTCCAAGTGCCCGATAGGGAACGTACATAGTCCAAGTGCCCACTGAGAAACTTACATAGTCCAAGTGCCCGGTAGGGAACCTACATATTCCAAGTGCCCTTTAGGGAACCTAGATAGTCCAAGTGCCCGTAGGGAACCTATATATTCCAAGTGCCCACTAGGGAACCTGCATTGTCCAAGTGCACGCTAGTTAACCTAGATAGTCCACGTGCCCGCTAGTTAACCTAGGTAACAAGTGCCCGCTAGTTAACCTTGATCGTCCATGTGCCCGCTAGTTAACCTAGGTACCAAGTGCCCGCTAGTTAACCTAGATCGTCCAAGTGCCCGCTAGTTAACCTAGATAGTCCAAGTTCCAGCTAGTTAACCTTGATCGTCCAAGTGCCCGCTAGTTAACCTACAAAGTCAAGTGCCCGATAGGGAACCTCCATAGTCCAAGTGCTCGCTGAGGAACCTACATAGTCCTAGTGCCCGATAGGGAACCTACATATTCCAAGTGCCTGTTAGGGAACCTCGATAGTCCAAGAGCCCGCTAGGGAACCTACAGAGTCAAAGTGCCCGTTAGGGAACCTAGATAGTCCAAGTGCCCGCTAGGGAACCTGCATCATCCAAGTGCCCGGTAGTTAATCTAGATAGTCCACGTGCCCGCTAGTTAACCTAGGTACCAAGTGCCCGCTAGTTAACCTTGATCGTCCATGTGCCCGCTAGTTAAGCTACATAGTCCATGGGCCCGCTAGTTAACCTACATAGTTCAAGGGCCCGCAAGGTAACTTAGATATTCCAATTTCCTGTTACCTAACCTAGACAGTCCAAGTGCCCGCTAGGTACCCTAGACTGTCCAGTGCCCGCTAGGTTACCTACATAGTCCAAGTGCACGCTAGGTAACCTAGATACACCAAGTGCCCGCTAGTTAACCTAGATAGTCCTAGTGCCCACTATTGGACGTACATCGTCCAAGTGCCCGCTGAGGAACCTATATATTCCAAGTGCCCGTTAGGGAACCTAGATAGTCCATGTGACCGTAGGGAACCTAGATAGTCCAAGTGCACGTAGGAAACCTATATATTCCAAGTGCCCGCTAGGAACCTACATAGTAAATGTGCCCGCTAGGGAACATGCATTGTCCAAGTGCCCGCTAGTTAACCTAGATATTCCAAGTGCCCGCTAGATAACCTAGATCGTCCAAGTGTCTGCTAGTTAACCTACATAGTCCAAGTTCCCGTTAGGTAACCTAGATAGTCCAAGTGCCCGCTAGTTAACCTAGACTGTCCAAGTGCCCGCTAGGTTACCTATATAGTCCAAGTGCCCGTTCGTTAACCTAGATAATCCAAGTGCCCGCTAGGTAACCTACATAGTCCCAGCGCACGCTAGATAATCTAGATAGTCCAAGTGCCCGTTAGGTAACCTACATAGTCCAAGTGCCCGCTAGGTAACCTACATAGTCCAAGTGCCCGCTCGAAAACCTAGATAGTCCATTTGCCCGCTAGGTAACCTAGATAGTCCAAGTGCCCGGTAGGTAACCTACAAAGTCCATGTGCCTGCTAGTAATCTATATAGTCCAAATGCCCACTAGGGCACCCACATAGACCAAGTGCCCGCTAATTAACCTATATAGTCCAAGCGCCCGTTAGCTAACCTAGATAGTCCAAGGGTCAACTAGTTAACCTACATAGTTCAAGGGCCCACTAGGTAACCTAGCTAATCCAAGTGCCCGCTAGTTAACCTATATCGTCCAAGAGCCCGATAGTTAACCTATATACTGCAAGGGCCCGCTAGTTAACCTAGATCATCCAAGTGTCCGCTATTAAACCTACATAGTCCAAGGGCCCGCTAGTTGACCTAGATAGACCAAGTGCCCGCTAGTTAATCTAGATAGTCCGAGTGCCCGTTAATTATCCTTGATAGTCCTAGTGCTCACTAGGGGACATACATAGTCCAAGTGCCCACTAGGTAACCTAGATAGTCTAAGTGCCGGCTAGTTAACCTACATAGTCCAAGGGCACGCTAGTTAACCTACATAGTCCAAGTGCCCGCTAAGGGACGTACATAGTCCAAGTGCCCGCTAGGTAACATACATAGTCCAAGTGCCCGCTATGTAACGTAGATACTCCAAGTGCCTGCTAGGGAACGTACATAGTCCAAGTGCCCGCTAGGTAACCTAGATAGTCCAATTGCCCACTAGTTAACCTACATAGTCCAAGTGCCCGCTAGAGAACCTGCATCATCCAAGTGCCCGGTAGTTAATCTAGATAGTCCAAGTGCCCGCTCGTTAACCTAGATAGTCCAAGTGCCCGGTAGTTAACCTAGATCGTCCAAGTGCCCGCTAGTTAACCTACATAGTCCAAGGGCCCGCTTGTTAGCCTACATAGTCCAAGGTCCGCTACTTAACCTAGATAGTCCAAGTGCCCGCTAGTTAACCTACATAGTCCAAGGGCCCTCTAGTTAACCTAGATAGTCCAAGTGCCCGCTAGGTAACCTAGATAGTCCAAGTGCCCGTAAGCTAACCTAGATAGTGCAAGTGCCCGCTAGTTAACCTAGATAGTCCAAGTGCCCGCTAGTTAAACTACATAGTCAAAGGGCCCTCTAGTTAACCTAGTTAGTCCATGTTCCCGCTAGGGTATGTACATAGTTCAAGTGCCTGCTAAGTAACCTAGATATTCCAAGTGTCTGCTAGTTAACCTACATAGTCCAAGTGCCCGATAGGTAACCTAGATAGTCCAAGGACCCACTAGTTAACCTACATAGTCCAAGTGCCCGATAGGGAACCTACATAGTCCAAGTGCGCACTGAAAAATTTACATAGTCCAAGTGCCCAATAGGGAACCTACATATTCCAAGTGCCCGTTAGGGAACCTAGATAGTCCAAGTGCCCGTAGGGAACCTATATATTCCATGTGCCCGCTTGGTAACCTGCATTGTCCAAGTGCCCGCTAGTTAACCTAGACAGTCCAGGTGCCTGCTAGGTACCCTAGACTGTCCAGTGCCCGCTAGGTTACCTACATAGTCCAAGTGCCCGCTAGTTAACCTACATAGTCCAAGGGCCCGCTAGTTAACCTACATAGTCCAAGAACCCGCAAGTTAACCTAGACAGTCCAAGTGCCCCCTAATTAAACTACATAGTCCAATGGCCCGCAAGGTAACCTAGATATTCCAATTTCCTGTTAGCTAACCTAGACAGTCCATGTGCCCGCTAGGTAGCCTAGACTGTCCAGTGCCCGCTAGGTTACCTACATAGTCCAAGTGCCCGCTAGGTAACCTGGATAGTCTAAGTGCCCGCTAGTTAACCTACATAGTCCAATGGCCCGCAAGTTAACCTACATAGTCCAAGTGCGCGATAGGGAACCTACATAGTCCAAGTGCCCGCTAATGGACGTCTATAGTCTAAGTGCCCGCTAGGGAACCTACATAGTCCAAGTGCAGTTATTAAACCAAGATAGTCCAAGGGCCCGCTAGGGAACCTGCTTCATCCAAGTGCCCGCTAGTTAATCTAGATAGTCCAAGTGCCCGTTAGTTAACCTAGATAGTCCAAGTGCCCGGTAGTTAACCTAGATCGTCTAAGTGCCCGCTAGTTAACATACATAGTCCAAAGGACCGCTTGTTAACCAACATAGTCCAAGGTCCGCTACTTAACGTAGATAGTCCAAGTGTCCGCTAGTTAACCTACATAGTCCAAGTGCCCTCTAGTTAACCTAGATAGTCCAAGTGCCCGCTAGGGGACGTACATAGTCCAAGTGCCCTCTAGTTAACCTAGATAGTCCAAGTGCCCGCTAGGGGACATACATAGTCCAAGTGCCCGTTTGTTATCCTAGATAGTCCAAGTGCCCACTAGGTAACCTAGACAGTCCAAGTTCCCGCTAGGTTACCTACATAGTCCAAGTGACCGCTAGTTAACCTGATAGTTCAAGTGCCTGCTAGTTAACCTACATACCCCAGGGCCTGCTAGTTAACCTAGATCGTTCAAGTGCCCGCTAGTTAACCTAGATAGTCCAAGTTCCCGCTAGTTAACCTTGATCGTCCAAGTGCCCACTAGTTAACCTACATAGTCCAAGGGCCCGATAGGGAACCTACATAGTCCAAGTGCCCGCTGAGGAATCTACATAGTCCAAGTGCCCGATAGGGAACCTAAATATTCCAAGGGCCTGTTAGGGAACCTAGATAGTCCAAGTGCCCGTAGGGAACATATATAGTCCAAGTGCCCACTAGGGAACCTACATAGTCAAAGTGCCCGCTAGGGAACCTGCATTGTCCAAGAGCCCGCTAGTTAATCTACATAGTCCAGAACCCGCTAGTTTACCTAGATAGTCCAAGTGCCCGCTAGATAACCTACATAGTCCAAGGGGCCGCTAGTTAACCTAGATATTCCAAGTGCCCGCTAGTTAACCTAGATCGTCCAAGAGTCCGCTAGTTAACCTACATAGTCCAAGTTCCCGTTAGTTAACCTAGATAGTCCAAGTGCCCGAAAAGTAACCTACATAATCCAAGTGCCCGCTAGGTAACCTAGATATTCCAAGTTCCTGTTAGCTAACCTAGATAGTCCAAGTGCCTGCTAGGTAACCTACATAGTCCAAGTGCCCATTCCTTAACCTAGATAGTCCAAGTGCCCACTAGGTAACCTAGACAGTCCAAGTTCCCGCTAGGTTACCTACATAGTCCAAGTGACCGCTAGTTAACCTGATAGTTCAAGTGCCTGCTAGTTAACCTACATAGTCCAAGTGCCCGCTAGTTAACCTACATAACCCAGGGCCTGCTAGTTAACCTAGATAGTCCAAGGCCCGCTAGTTAACCTACATAGTCCAAGTGCCCGCTGAGGAACCTATATAGTCCAAGTGCCCGATAGGGAACCTAGACAGTCCAAGTGCCCATAGGGAACCTATATAGTCCAAGTGCCCGCTAGGGAACCTACATAGTCAAAGTGCCCGCTAGGGAACCTGCATTGTACAAGTGCACGCTAGTTAACCTAGATCGTCCAAGTGCCCGCTAGTTAACCTAGATAGTCCAAGTTCCAGCTAGTTAACCTTGATCGTCCAAGTGCCCGCTAGTTAACCTACAAAGTCAAGTGCCCGATAGGGAACCTCCATAGTCCAAGTGCTCGCTGAGGAACCTACATAGTCCTAGTGCCCGATAGGGAACCTACATATTCCAAGTGCCTGTTAGGGAACCTCGATAGTCCAAGAGCCCGCTAGGGAACCTACAGAGTCAAAGTGCCCGTTAGGGAACCTAGATAGTCCAAGTGCCCGCTAGGGAACCTGCATCATCCAAGTGCCCGGTACTTAATCTAGATAGTCCAAGTGCCCGCTAGTTAACCTACATAGTCCAAGGGCTCTCGAGTTAACCTAGATAGTACAAGTGCCCGCTAGGGGACGTACATAGTCCAAGTGCCCGCTAGGTAAACTAGATAGTCCAAGTGCCCGCTAGTTAAACTACATAATCCAAGGGCCCTCTAGTTAACCTAGATAGTCCACGTGCCCGCTAACATATGTACATAGTTCAAGTGCCCGCTAGGTAACCTAGACAGTCCAAGAGTCTGCTAGTTAACCTACATAGTCCAAGTGCCCGCTAGGTAACCTAGATAGTCCAAAGACCCACTAGTTATCCTACATAGTCCAAGTGCCCGATAGGGAACCTACATAGTCCAAGTGCCCACTGAGAAACTTACATAGTCCAAGTGCCCGTAGGGAACCTATATATTCCAAGTGCCCACTAGGGAACCTGCATTGTCCAAGTGCCCGCTAGTTAACCTAGATAGTCCACGTGCCCGCTAGTTAACCTAGGTACCAAGTGCCCGCTAGTTAACCTTGATCGTCCATGTGCCCGTTAGTTAACCTACATAGTCCATGGGCCCGCTAGTTAACCTACATAGTCCAAGGGTCCGCAAGGTAACTTAGATATTCCAATTTCCTGTTAGCTAACCTAGACAGTCCAAGTGCCCGCTAGGTTCCCTAGACTGTCCAGTGCCCGCTAGGTTACCTACATAGTCCAAGTGCACGCTAGGTAACCTAGATACACCAAGTGCCCGCTAGTTAACCTAGATAGTCCTAGTGCCCACCTTTGGACGTACATCGTCCAAGTGCCCGCTGAGGAACCTATATATTCCAAGTGCCCGTTAGGGAACCTAGATAGTCCATGTGACCGTAGGGAACCTAGATAGTCCAAGTGCACGTAGGACACCTATATATTCCAAGTGCCCGCTAGGAACCTACGTAATAAATGTGCCCGCTAGGGAACATGCATTGTCCAAGTGCCCGCTAGTTAACCTAGATATTCCAAGTGCCCGCTAGATAACCTAGATCGTCCAAGTGTCTGCTAGTTAACCTACATAGTCCAAGTTCCCGTTAGGTAACCTAGATAGTCCAAGTGCCCGCTAGTTAACCTAGACTGTCCAAGTGCCCGCTAGGCTACCTATATAGTCCAAGTGCCCGTTCGTTAACCTAGATAATCCAAGTGCCCGCTAGGTAACCTACATAGTCCCAGCGCACGCTAGATAATCTAGATAGTCCAAGTGCCCGTTAGGTAACCTACATAGTCCAAGTGCCCGCTAGGTAACCTACATAGTCCAAGTGCCCGCTCGAAAACCTAGATAGTCCATTTGCCCGCTAGGTAACCTAGATAGTCCAACTGCCCGGTAGGTAACCTACAAAGTCCATGTGCCTGCTAGTATTCTATATAGTCCAAATGCCCACTAGGGCACCCACATAGACCAAGTGCCCGCTAATTAACCTATATAGTCCAAGCGCCCGTTAGCTAACCTAGATAGTCCAAGGGTCAACTATTTAACCTACATAGTTCAAGGGCCCACTAGGTAACCTAGCTAATCCAAGTGCCCGCTAGTTAACCTATATCGTCCAAGTGCCCGATAGTTAACCTATATACTGCAAGGGCCAGCTAGTTAACCTAGATCGTCCAAGTGTCTGCTATTAAACCTACATAGTCCAAGGGCCCGCTAGTTGACCTAGATAGACCAAGTGCCCGCTAGTTAATCTAGATAGTCCGAGTGCCCGTTAATTATCCTTGATAATCCTTGTGTTCACTAGGGGACATACATAGTCCAAGTGCCCGCTAGGTAACCTAGATAGTCCATGTGCCCGCTAGGGTATGTACATAGTCCAAGTGCCCGCTAGGTAACCTAGATAGTCTAAGTGCCGGCTAGTTAACCTACATAGTCCAAGGGCACGCTAGTTAACCTACATAGTCCAAGTGCCCACTAAGGGACGTACATAGTCCAAGTGCCCGCTAGGTAACATACATAGTCCAAGTGCCCGCTATGTAACGTAGATACTCCAAGTGCCTGCTAGGGAACGTACATAGTCCAAGTGCCCGCTAGGTAACCTAGATAGTCCAATTGCCCACTAGTTAACCTACATAGTCCAAGTGCCCGCTAGAGAACCTGCATCATCCAAGTGCCCGGTAGTTAATCTAGATAGTCCAAGTGCCCGCTCGTTAACCTAGATAGTCCAAGTGCCCGGTAGTTAACCTAGATCGTCCAAGTGCCCGATAGTTAACCTACATAGTCCAAGGGCCCGCTTGTTAGCCTACATAGTCCAAGGTCCGCTACTTAACCTAGATAGTCCAAGTGCCCGCTAGTTAACCTACATAGTCCAAGGGCCCTCTAGTTAACCTAGATAGTCCAAGTGCCCGCTAGGTAACCTAGATAGTCCAAGTGCCCGTAAGCTAACCTAGATAGTGCAAGTGCCCGCTAGTTAACCTAGATAGTCCAAGTGCCCGCTAGTTAAACTACATAGTCAAAGGGCCCTCTAGTTAACCTAGTTAGTCCATGTTCCCGCTAGGGTATGTACGTAGTTCAAGTGCCTGCTAAGTAACCTAGATATTCCAAGTGTCTGCTAGTTAACCTACATAGTCCAAGTGCCCGATAGGTAACCTAGATAGTCCAAGGACCCACTAGTTAACCTACATAGTCCAAGTGCCCGATAGGGAACCTACATAGTCCAAGTGCGCACTGAAAAATTTAAATAGTCCAAGTGCCCAATAGGGAACCTACATATTCCAAGTGCCCATTAGGGAACCTAGATAGTCCAAGTGCCCGTAGGGAACCTATATATTCCATGTGCCCGCTTGGGAACCTGCATTGTCCAAGTGCCCGCTAGTTAACCTAGACAGTCCAGGTGCCCGCTAGGTACCCTAGACTGTCCAGTGCCCGCTAGGTTACCTACATAGTCCAAGTGCCCGCTAGTTAACCTACATAGTCCAAGGGCCTGCTAGTTAACCTACATAGTCCAAGAACCCGCAAGTTAACCTAGACAGTCCAAGTGCCCCCTAATTAAACTACATAGTCCAATGGCCCGCAAGGTAACCTAGATATTCCAATTTCCTGTTAGCTAACCTAGACAGTCCAAGTGCCCGCTAGGTAGCCTAGACTGTCCAGTGCCCGCTAGGTTACCTACATAGTCCAAGTGCCCGCTAGGTAACCTAGATAGTCCAAGTGCCCGCTAGGGGACGTACATAGTCCAAGTGCCCGCTAGGTAACCTAGATAGTCTAAGTGCCCGCTAGTTAACCTACATAGTCCAATGGCCCGCAAGTTAACCTACATAGTCCAAGTGCGCGATAGGGAACCTACATAGTCCAAGTGCCCGCTAATGGACGTCCATAGTCTAAGTGCCCGCTAGGGAACCTACATAGTCCAAGTGCAGTTATTAAACCAAGATAGTCCAAGGGCCCGCTAGGGAACCTGCTTCATCCAAGTGCCCGCTAGTTAATCTAGATAGTCCAAGTGCCCATTAGTTAACCTAGATAGTCCAAGTGCCCGGTAGTTAACCTAGATCGTCTAAGTGCCCGCTAGTTAACATACATAGTCCAAAGGCCCGCTTGTTAACCTACATAGTCCAAGGTCCGCTACTTAACGTAGATAGTCCAAGTGTCCGCTAGTTAACCTACATAGTCCAAGTGCCCTCTAGTTAACCTAGATAGTCCAAGTGCCCGCTAGGGGACGTACATAGTCCAAGTGCCCTCTAGTTAACCTAGATAGTCCAAGTGCCCGCTAGGGGACATACATAGTCCAATTGCCCGTTTGTTATCCTAGATAGTCCAAGTGCCCACTAGGTAACCTAGACAGTCCAAGTTCCCGCTAGGTTACCTACATAGTCCAAGTGACCGCTAGTTAACCTGATAGTTCAAGTGCCTGCTAGTTAACCTACATACCCCAGGGCCTGCTAGTTAACCTAGATCGTTCAAGTGCCCGCTAGTTAACCTAGATAGTCCAAGTTCCCGCTAGTTAACCTTGATCGTCCAAGTGCCCACTAGTTAACCTACATAGTCCAAGTGCCCGATAGGGAACCTACATAGTCCAAGTGCCCGCTGAGGAATCTACATAGTCCAAGTGCCCGATAGGGAACCTAAATATTCCAAGGGCCTGTTAGGGAACCTAGATAGTCCAAGTGCCCGTAGGGAACATATATAGTCCAAGTGCCCACTAGGGAACCTACATAGTCAAAGTGCCCGCTAGGGAACCTGCATTGTCCAAGAGCCCGCTAGTTAATCTACATAGTCCAGAACCCGCTAGTTTACCTAGATAGTCCAAGTGCCCGCTAGATAACCTACATAGTCCAAGGGGCCGCTAGTTAACCTAGATATTCCAAGTGCCCGCTAGTTAACCTAGATCATCCAAGAGTCCGCTAGTTAACCTACATAGTCCAAGTTCCCGTTAGTTAACCTAGATAGTCCAAGTGCCCGAAAAGTAACCTACATAATCCAAGTGCCCGCTAGGTAACCTAGATATTCCAAGTTCCTGTTAGCTAACCTAGATAGTCCAAGTGCCTGCTAGGTAACCTACATAGTCCAAGTGCCCATTCCTTAACCTAGATAGTCCAAGTGCCCACTAGGTAACCTAGACAGTCCAAGTTCCCGCTAGGTTACCTACATAGTCCAAGTGACCGCTAGTTAACCTGATAGTTCAAGTGCCTGCTAGTTAACCTACATAGTCCAAGTGCCCGCTAGTTAACCTACATAACCCAGGGCCTGCTAGTTAACCTAGATAGTCCAAGGCCCGCTAGTTAACCTACATAGTCAAAGTGCCCGCTGTGGAACCTATATAGTCCAAGTGCCCGATAGGGAACCTAGACAGTCCAAGTGCCCATAGGGAACCTATATAGTCCAAGTGCCCGCTAGGGAACCTACATAGTCAAAGTGCCCGCTAGGGAACCTGCATTGTACAAGTGCACGCTAGTTAACCTAGATCGTCCAAGTGCCCGCTAGTTAACCTAGATAGTCCAAGTTCCTGCTAGTTAACCTTGATCGTCCAAGTGCCCGCTAGTTAACCTACAAAGTCAAGTGCCCGATAGGGAACCTCCATAGTCCAAGTGCTCGCTGAGGAACCTACATAGTCCTAGTGCCCGATAGGGAACCTACATATTCCAAGTGCCTGTTAGGGAACCTCGATAGTCCAAGAGCCCGCTAGGGAACCTACAGAGTCAAAGTGCCCGTTAGGGAACCTAGATAGTCCAAGTGCCCGCTAGGGAACCTGCATCATCCAAGTGCCCGGTAGTTAATCTAGATAGTCCAAGTGCCCGCTAGTTAACCTACATAGTCCAAGGGCTCTCGAGTTAACCTAGATAGTCCAAGTGCCCGCTAGGGGACGTACATAGTCCAAGTGCCCGCTAGGTAAACTAGATAGTCCAAGTGCCCGCTAGTTAAACTACATAATCCAAGGGCCCTCTAGTTAACCTAGATAGTCCACGTGCCCGCTAACATATGTACATAGTTCAAGTGCCCGCTAGGTAACCTAGACAGTCCAAGAGTCTGCTAGTTAACCTACATAGTCCAAGTGCCCGCTAGGTAACCTAGATAGTCCAAGGACAAACTAGTTATCCTACATAGTCCAAGTGCCCGATAGGGAACCTACATAGTCCAAGTGCCCTCTGAGAAACTTACATAGTCCAAGTGCCCGGTAGGGAACCTACATATTCCAAGTGCCCGTTAGGGAACCTAGATAGTCCAAGTGCCCGTAGGGAACCTATATATTCCAAGTGCCCACTAGGGAACCTGCATTGTCCAAGTGCCCGCTAGTTAACCTAGATAGTCCACGTGCCCGCTAGTTAACCTAGGTACCAAGTGCCCGCTAGTTAACCTTGATCGTCCATGTGCCCGCTAGTTAACCTACATAGTCCATGGGCCCGCTAGTTAACCTACATAGTCCAAGGGCCCGCAAGGTAACTTAGATATTCCAATTTCCTGTTAGCTAACCTAGACAGTCCAAGTGCCCGCTAGGTACCCTAGACTGTCCAGTGCCCGCTAGGTTACCTACATAGTCCAAGTGCACGCTAGGTAACCTAGATACACCAAGTGCCCGCTAGTTAACCTAGATAGTCCTAGTGCCCACTAGGGGACGTACATAGTCCAAGTGCCCGCTAGGTAACCTAGATAGTCCATGTGCCCGCTAGGGTATGTACATAGTCTAAGTGCCCGCTAGTTAACCTACATAGTCCAAGGGCCCGCAAGTTGACCTACATATTCCAAGTGCGCTATAGGGAACCTACATAGTCCAAGTGTCCGCTAAGGGACGTACATAGTCTAATTGCCCGCTAGGGAACCTACATAGTCCAATTGCCCGTTAGGGAACCTAGATAGTCCAAGTGCCCGCTAGGGAACCTGCATCATCCAAGTGCCCGCTAGTTAACCTAGATAGTCCAAGGCCCGCTAGTTAACCTACATAGTCCAAGTGCCCTCTAGTTAACCTAGATAGTCCAAGTGCCCGCTAGGGGACGTACATAGTCCAAGTGCCCTCTAGTTAACCTAGATAGTCCAAGTGCCCGCTAGGGGACATACATAGTCCAAGTGCCCGTTTGTTATCCTAGATAGTCCAAGTGCCCACTAGGTAACCTAGACAGTCCAAGTTCCCGCTAGGTTACCTACATAGTCCAAGTGACCGCTAGTTAACCTGATAGTTCAAGTGCCTGCTAGTTAACCTACATACCCCAGGGCCTGCTAGTTAACCTAGATCTTTCAAGTGCCCGCTAGTTAACCTAGATAGTCCAAGTTCCCGCTAGTTAACCTTGATCGTCCAAGTGCCCACTAGTTAACCTACATACTCCAAGTGCCCGATAGGGAACCTACATAGTCCAAGTGCCCGCTGAGGAATCTACATAGTCCAAGTGCCCGATAGGGAACCTAAATATTCCAAGGGCCTGTTAGGGAACCTAGATAGTCCAAGTGCCCGTAGGGAACATATATAGTCCAAGTGCCCACTAGGGAACCTACATAGTCAAAGTGCCCGCTAGGGAACCTGCATTGTCCAAGAGCCCGCTAGTTAATCTACATAGTCCAGAACCCGCTAGTTTACCTAGATAGTCCAAGTGCCCGCTAGATAACCTACATAGTCCAAGGGGCCGCTAGTTAACCTAGATATTCCAAGTGCCCGCTAGTTAACCTAGATCGTCCAAGAGTCCGCTAGTTAACCTACATAGTCCAAGTTCCCGTTAGTTAACCTAGATAGTCCAAGTGCCCGAAAAGTAACCTACATAATCCAAGTGCCCGCTAGGTAACCTAGATATTCCAAGTTCCTGTTAGCTAACCTAGATAGTCCAAGTGCCTGCTAGGTAACCTACATAGTCCAAGTGCCCATTCCTTAACCTAGATAGTCCAAGTGCCCACTAGGTAACCTAGACAGTCCAAGTTCCCGCTAGGTTACCTACATAGTCCAAGTGACCGCTAGTTAACCTGATAGTTCAAGTGCCTGCTAGTTAACCTACATAGTCCAAGTGCCCGCTAGTTAACCTACATAACCCAGGGCCTGCTAGTTAACCTAGATAGTCCAAGGCCCGCTAGTTAACCTACATAGTCCAAGTGCCCGCTGAGGAACCTATATAGTCCAAGTGCCCGATAGGGAACCTAGACAGTCCAAGTGCCCATAGGGAACCTATATAGTCCAAGTGCCCGCTAGGGAACCTACATAGTCAAAGTGCCCGCTAGGGAACCTGCATTGTACAAGTGCACGCTAGTTAACCTAGATCGTCGAAGTGCCCGCTAGTTAACCTAGATAGTCCAAGTTCCAGCTAGTTAACCTTGATCGTCCAAGTGCCCGCTAGTTAACCTACAAAGTCAAGTGCCCGATAGGGAACCTCCATAGTCCAAGTGCTCGCTGAGGAACCTACATAGTCCTAGTGCCCGATAGGGAACCTACATATTCCAAGTGCCTGTTAGGGAACCTCGATAGTCCAAGAGCCCGCTAGGGAACCTACAGAGTCAAAGTGCCCGTTAGGGAACCTAGATAGTCCAAGTGCCCGCTAGGGAACCTGCATCATCCAAGTGCCCGGTAGTTAATCTAGATAGTCCAAGTGCCCGCTAGTTAACCTACCTAGTCCAAGGGCCCTCGAGTTAACCTAGATAGTCCAAGTGCCCGCTAGGGGACGTACATAGTCCAAGTGCCCGCTAGGTAACCTAGATAGTCCAAGTGCCCGCTAGTTAAACTACATAGTCCAAGGGCCCTCTAGTTAACCTAGATAGTCCACGTGCCCGCTAACATATGTACATAGTTCAAGTGCCCGCTAGGTAACCTAGACAGTCCTAGAGTCTGCTAGTTAACCTACATAGTCCAAGTGCCCGCTAGGTAACCTAGATAGTCCAAAGACCCACTAGTTATCCTACATAGTCCAAGTGCCCGATAGGGAACCTACATAGTCCAAGTGCCCACTGAGAAACTTACATAGTCCAAGTGCCCGGTAGGGAACCTACATATTCCAAGTGCCCGTTAGGGAACCCAAAAGTCCAAGTGCCCATAGGGAACCTATATATTCCAAGTGCCCACTAGGGAACCTGCATTGTCCAAGTGCCCGCAAATTAACCTAGATAGTCAACGTGCCCGCTAGTTAACCTAGGTACCAAGTGCCCGCTAGTTAACCTTGATCGTCCATGTGCCCGCTAGTTAAGCTACATAGTCCATGGGCCCGCTAGTTAACCTACATAGTCCAAGGGCCCGCAAGGTAACTTAGATATTCCAATTTCCTGTTAGCTAACCTAGACAGTCCAAGTGCCCGCTAGGTACCCTAGACTGTCCAGTGCCCGCTAGGTTACCTACATAGTCCAAGTGCACGCTAGGTAACCTAGATACACCAAGTGCCCGCTAGTTAACCTAGATAGTCCTAGTGCCCACTATTGGACGTACATCGTCCAAGTGCCCGCTGAGGAACCTATATATTCCAAGTGCCCGTTAGGGAACCTAGATAGTCCATGTGACCGTAGGGAACCTAGATAGTCCAAGTGCACGTAGGAAACCTATATATTCCAAGTGCCCGCTAGGAACCTACGTAGTAAATGTGCCTGCTAGGGAACATGCATTGTCCAAGTGCCCGCTAGTTAACCTAGATATTCCAAGTGCCCGCTAGATAACCTAGATCGTCCAAGTGTCTGCTAGTTAACCTACATAGTCCAAGTTCCCGTTAGGTAACCTAGATAGTCCAAGTGCCCGCTAGTTAACCTAGACTGTCCAAGTGCCCGCTAGGTTACCTATATAGTCCAAGTGCCCGTTCGTTAACCTAGATAATCCAAGTGCCCGCTAGGTAACCTACATAGTCCCAGCGCACGCTAGATAATCTAGATAGTCCAAGTGCCCGTTAGGTAAACTACATAGTCCAAGTGCCCGCTAGGTAACCTACATAGTCCAAGTGCCCGCTCAAAAACCTAGATAGTCCATTTGCCCGCTAGGTAACCTAGATAGTCCAAGTGCCCGGTAGGTAACCTACAAAGTCCATGTGCCTGCTAGTAATCTATATAGTCCAAATGCCCACTAGGGCACCCACATAGACCAAGTGCCCGCTAATTAACCTATATAGTCCAAGCGCCCGTTAGCTAACCTAGATAGTCCAAGGGTCAACTAGTTAACCTACATAGTTCAAGGGCCCACTAGGTAACCTAGCTAATCCAAGTGCCCGCTAGTTAACCTATATCGTCCAAGAGCCCGATAGTTAACCTATATACTGCAAGGGCCCGCTAGTTAACCTAGATCGTCCAAGTGTCTGCTATTAAACCTACATAGTCCAAGGGCCCGCTAGTTGACCTAGATAGACCAAGTGCCCGCTAGTTAATCTAGATAGTCCGAGTGCCCGTTAATTATCCTTGATAGTCCTAGTGCTCACTAGGGGACATACATAGTCCAAGTGCCCGCTAGGTAACCTAGATAGTCCATGTGCCCGCTAGGGTATGTACATAGTCCAAGTGCCCGCTAGGTAACCTAGATAGTCTAAGTGCCGGCTAGTTAACCTACATAGTCCAAGGGCACGCTAGTTAACCTACATAGTCCAAGTGCCCGCTAAGGGACGTACATAGTCCAAGTGCCCGCTAGGTAACATACATAGTCCAAGTGCCCGCTATGTAACGTAGATACTCCAAGTGCCTGCTAGGGAACGTACATAGTCCAAGTGCCCGCTAGGTAACCTAGATAGTCCAATTGCCCACTAGTTAACCTACATAGTCCAAGTGCCCGCTAGAGAACCTGCATCATCCAAATGCCCGGTAGTTAATCTAGATAGTCCAAGTGCCCGCTCGTTAACCTAGATAGTCCAAGTGCCCGGTAGTTAACCTAGATCGTCCAAGTGCCCGCTAGTTAACCTACATAGTCCAAGGGCCCGCTTGTTAGCCTACATAGTCCAAGGTCCGCTACTTAACCTAGATAGTCCAAGTGCCCGCTAGTTAACCTACATAGTCCAAGGGCCCTCTAGTTAACCTAGATAGTCCAAGTGCCCGCTAGGTAACCTAGATAGTCCAAGTGCCCGTAAGCTAACCTAGATAGTGCAAGTGCCCGCTAGTTAACCTACATAGTCCAAGTGCCCGCTAGTTAAACTACATAGTCCAAGGGCCCGCTAGTTAACCTACATAGTCCAAGAACCCGCAAGTTAACCTAGACAGTCCAAGTGCCCCCTAATTAAACTACATAGTCCAATGGCCCGCAAGGTAACCTAGATATTCCAATTTCCTGTTAGCTAACCTAGACAGTCCAAGTGCCCTCTAGGTAGCCTAGACTGTCCAGTGCCCGCTAGGTTACCTACATAGTCCAAGTGCCCGCTAGGTAACCTAGATAGTCCAAGTGCCCGCTAGGGGACGTACATAGTCCAAGTGCCCGCTAGGCAACCTAGATAGTCTAAGTGCCCGCTAGTTAACCTACATAGTCCAATGGCCCGCAAGTTAACCTACATAGTCCAAGTGCGCGATAGGGAACCTACATAGTCCAAGTGCCCGCTAATGGACGTCAATAGTCTAAGTGCCCGCTAGGGAACCTACATAGTCCAAGTGCAGTTATTAAACCAAGATAGTCCAAGGGCCCGCTAGGGAACCTGCTTCATCCAAGTGCCCGCTAGTTAATCTAGATAGTCCAAGTGCCCGTTAGTTAACCTAGATAGTCCAAGTGCCCGGTAGTTAACCTAGATCGTCTAAGTGCCCGCTAGTTAACATACATAGTCCAAAGGCCCGCTTGTTAACCTACATAGTCCAAGGTCCGCTACTTAACGTAGATAGTCCAAGTGTCCGCTAGTTAACCTACATAGTCCAAGAGCCCTCTAGTTAACCTAGATAGTCCAAGTGCCCGCTAGGGGACGTACATAGTCCAAGTGCCCTCTAGTTAACCTAGATAGTCCAAGTGCCCGCTAGGGGACATACATAGTCCAAGTGCCCGTTTGTTATCCTAGATAGTCCAAGTGCCCACTAGGTAACCTAGACAGTCCAAGTTCCCGCTAGGTTACCTACATAGTCCAAGTGACCGCTAGTTAACCTGATAGTTCAAGTGCCTGCTAGTTAACCTACATACCCCAGGGCCTGCTAGTTAACCTAGATCGTTCAAGTGCCCGCTAGTTAACCTAGATAGTCCAAGTTCCTGCTAGTTAACCTTGATCGTCCAAGTGCCCACTAGTTAACCTACATACTCCAAGTGCCCCATAGGGAACCTACATAGTCCAAGTGCCCGCTGAGGAATCTACATAGTCCAAGTGCCCGATAGGGAACCTAAATATTCCAAGGGCCTGTTAGGGAACCTAGATAGTCCAAGTGCCCGTAGGGAACATATATAGTCCAAGTGCCCACTAGGGAACCTACATAGTCAAAGTGCCCGCTAGGGAACCTGCATTGTCCAAGAGCCCGCTAGTTAATCTACATAGTCCAGAACCCGCTAGTTTACCTAGATAGTCCAAGTGCCCGCTAGATAACCTACATAGTCCAAGTGCCCGCTGGGTAACCTACATAGTCCCAGCGCACGCTAGATAATCTAGATAGTCCAAGTGCCCGTTAGGTAACCTACATAGTCCAAGTGCCCGCTAGGTAACCTACGTAGTCCAAGTGCCCGCTCGAAAACCTAGATAGTCCATTTGCCCGCTAGGTAACCTAGATAGTCCAAGTGCCCGGTAGGTAACCTACAAAGTCCATGTGCCTGCTAGTAATCTATATAGTCCAAATGCCCACTAGGGCACCCACATAGACCAAGTGCCCGCTAATTAACCTATATAGTCCAAGCGCCCGTTAGCTAACCTAGATAGTCCAAGGGTCAACTAGTTAACCTACATAGTTCAAGGGCCCACTAGGTAACCTAGCTAATCCAAGTGCCCGCTAGTTAACCTATATCGTCCAAGAGCCCGATAGTTAACCTATATACTGCAAGGGCCCGCTAGTTAACCTAGATCGTCCAAGTGTCTGCTATTAAACCTACATAGTCCAAGGGCCCGCTAGTTGACCTAGATAGACCAAGTGCCCGCTAGTTAATCTAGATAGTCCGAGTGCCCGTTAATTATCCTTGATAGTCCTAGTGCTCACTAGGGGACATACATAGTCCAAGTGCCCGCTAGGTAACCTAGATAGTCCATGTGCCCGCTAGGGTATGTACATAGTCCAAGTGCCCGCTAGGTAACCTAGATAGTCTAAGTGCCGGCTAGTTAACCTACATAGTCCAAGGGCACGCTAGTTAACCTACATAGTCCAAGTGCCCGCTAAGGGACGTACATAGTCCAAGTGCCCGCTAGGTAACATACATAGTCCAAGTGCCCGCTATGTAACGTAGATACTCCAAGTGCCTGCTAGGGAACGTACATAGTCCAAGTGCCCGCTAGGTAACCTAGATAGTCCAATTGCCCACTAGTTAACCTACATAGTCCAAGTGCCCGCTAGAGAACCTGCATCATCCAAGTGCCCGGTAGTTAATCTAGATAGTCCAAGTGCCCGCTCGTTAACCTAGATAGTCCAAGTGCCCGGTAGTTAACCTAGATCGTCCAAGTGCCCGCTAGTTAACCTACATAGTCCAAGGGCCCGCTTGTTAGCCTACATAGTCCAAGGTCCGCTACTTAACCTAGATAGTCCAAGTGCCCGCTAGTTAACCTACATAGTCCAAGGGCCCTCTAGTTAACCTAGATAGTCCAAGTGCCCGCTAGGTAACCTAGATAGTCCAAGTGCCCGTAAGCTAACCTAGATAGTGCAAGTGCCCGCTAGTTAACCTAGATAGTCCAAGTGCCCGCTAGTTAAACTACATAGTCAAAGGGCCCTCTAGTTAACCTAGTTAGTCCATGTTCCCGCTAGGGTATGTACATAGTTCAAGTGCCTGCTAAGTAACCTAGATATTCCAAGTGTCTGCTAGTTAACCTACATAGTCCAAGTGCCCGATAGGTAACCTAGATAGTCCAAGGACCCACTAGTTAACCTACATAGTCCAAGTGCCCGATAGGGAACCTACATAGTCCAAGTGCGCACTGAAAAATTTGCATAGTCCAAGTGCCCGTTACGGAACCTAGATAGTCCAAGTGCCCGTAGGGAACCTATATATTCCATGTGCCCGCTTGGGAACCTGCATTGTCCAAGTGCCCGCTAGTTAACCTAGACAGTCCAGGTGCCCGCTAGGTACCCTAGACTGTCCAGTGCCCGCTAGGTTACCTACATAGTCCAAGTGCCCGCTAGTTAACCTACATAGTCCAAGGGCCCGCTAGTTAACCTACATAGTCCAAGAACCCGCAAGTTAACCTAGACAGTCCAAGTGCCCCCTAATTAAACTACATAGTCCAATGGCCCGCAAGGTAACCTAGATATTCCAATTTCCTGTTAGCTAACCTAGACAATCCAAGTGCCCTCTAGGTAGCCTAGACTGTCCAGTGCCCGCTAGGTTACCTACATAGTCCAAGTGCCCGCTAGGTAACCTAGATAGTCCAAGTGCCCGCTAGGGGACGTACATAGTCCAAGTGCCCGCTAGGTAACCTAGATAGTCTAAGTGCCCGCTAGTTAACCTACATAGTCCAATGGCCCGCAAGTTAACCTACATAGTCCAAGTGCGCGATAGGGAACCTACATAGTCCAAGTGCCCGCTAATGGACGTCCATAGTCTAAGTGCCCGCTAGGGAACCTACATAGTCCAAGTGCAGTTATTAAACCAAGATAGTCCAAGGGCCCGCTAGGGAACCTGCTTCATCCAAGTGCCCGCTAGTTAATCTAGATAGTCCAAGTGCCCGTTAGTTAACCTAGATAGTCCAAGTGCCCGGTAGTTAACCTAGATCGTCTAAGTGCCCGCTAGTTAACATACATAGTCCAAAGGCCCGCTTGTTAACCTACATAGTCCAAGGTCCGCTACTTAACGTAGATAGTCCAAGTGTCCGCTAGTTAACCTACATAGTCCAAGTGCCCTCTAGTTAACCTAGATAGTCCAAGTGCCCGCTAGGGGACGTACATAGTCCAAGTGCCCTCTAGTTAACCTAGATAGTCCAAGTGCCCGCTAGGGGACATACATAGTCCAAGTGCCCGTTTGTTATCCTAGATAGTCCAAGTGCCCACTAGGTAACCTAGACAGTCCAAGTTCCCGCTAGGTTACCTACATAGTCCAAGTGACCGCTAGTTAACCTGATAGTTCAAGTGCCTGCTAGTTAACCTACATACCCCAGGGCCTGCTAGTTAACCAAGATCGTTCAAGTGCCCGCTAGTTAACCTAGATAGTCCAAGTTCCTGCTAGTTAACCTTGATCATCCAAGTGCCCACTAGTTAACCTACATAGTCCAAGTGCCCGATAGGGAACCTACATAGTCCAAGTGCCCGCTGAGGAATCTACATAGTCCAAGTGCCCGATAGGGAACCTAAATATTCCAAGGACCTGTTAGGGAACCTAGATAGTCCAAGTGCCCGTAGGGAACATATATAGTCCAAGTGCCCACTAGGGAACCTACATAGTCAAAGTGCCCGCTAGGGAACCTGCATTGTCCAAGAGCCCGCTAGTTAATCTACATAGTCCAGAACCCGCTAGTTTACCTAGATAGTCCAAGTGCCCGCTAGATAACCTACATAGTCCAAGGGGCCGCTAGTTAACCTAGATATTCCAAGTGCCCGCTAGTTAACCTAGATCGTCCAAGAGTCCGCTAGTTAACCTACATAGTCCAAGTTCCCGTTAGTTAACCTAGATAGTCCAAGTGCCCGAAAAGTAACCTACATAATCCAAGTGCCCGCTAGGTAACCTAGATATTCCAAGTTCCTGTTAGCTAACCTAGATAGTCCAAGTGCCTGCTAGGTAACCTACATAGTCCAAGTGCCCATTCCTTAACCTAAATAGTCCAAGTGCCCACTAGGTAAACTAGACAGTCCAAGTTCCCGCTAGGTTACCTACATAGTCCAAGTGACCGCTAGTTAACCTGATAGTTCAAGTGCCTGCTAGTTAACCTACATAGTCCAAGTGCCCGCTAGTTAACCTACATAACCCAGGGCCTTCTAGTTAACCTAGATAGTCCAAGGCCCGCTAGTTAACCTACATAGTCCAAGTGCCCGCTGTGGAACCTATATAGTCCAAGTGCCCGATAGGGAACCTAGACAGTCCAAGTGCCCATAGGGAACCTATATAGTCCAAGTGCCCGCTAGGGAACCTACATAGTCAAAGTGCCCGCTAGGGAACCTGCATTGTACAAGTGCACGCTAGTTAACCTAGATCGTCCAAGTGCCCGCTAGTTAACCTAGATAGTCCAAGTTCCAGCTAGTTAACCTTGATCGTCCAAGTGCCCGCTAGTTAACCTACAAAGTCAAGTGCCCGATAGGGAACCTCCATAGTCCAAGTGCTCGCTGAGGAACCTACATAGTCCTAGTGCCCGATAGGGAACCTACATATTGCAAGTGCCTGTTAGGGAACCTCGATAGTCCAAGAGCCCGCTAGGGAACCTACAGAGTCAAAGTGCCCGTTAGGGAACCTAGATAGTCCAAGTGCCCGCTAGGGAACCTGCATCATCCAAGTGCCCGGTAGTTAATCTAGATAGTCCAAGTGCCCGCTAGTTAACCTACATAGTCCAAGGGCCCTCGAGTTAACCTAGATAGTCCAAGTGCCCGCTAGGGGACGTACATAGTCCAAGTGCCCGCTAGGTAACCTAGATAGTCCAAGTGCCCGCTAGTTAAACTACATAGTCCAAGGGCCCTCTAGTTAACCTAGATAGTCCACGTGCCCGCTAACATATGTACATAGTTCAAGTGCCCGCTAGGTAACCTAGACAGTCCAAGAGTCTGCTAGTTAACCTACATAGTCCAAGTGCCCGCTAGGTAACCTAGATAGTCCAAAGACCCACTAGTTATCCTACATAGTCCAAGTGCCCGATAGGGAACCTACATAGTCCAAGTGCCCACTGAGAAACGTACATAGTCCAAGTGCCCGGTAGGGAACCTACATATTCCAAGTGCCCGTTAGGGAACCTAGATAGTCCAAGTGCCCGTAGGGAACCTATATATTCCAAGTGCCCACTAGGGAACCTGCATTGTCCAAGTGCCCGCTAGTTAACCTAGATAGTCCACGTGCCCGCTAGTTAACCTAGGTACCAAGTGCCCGCTAGTTAACCTTGATCGTCCATGTGCCCGCTAGTTAACCTACATAGTCCATGGGCCCGCTAGTTAACCTACATAGTCCAAGGGCCCGCAAGGTAACTTAGATATTCCAATTTCCTGTTAGCTAACCTAGACAGTCCAAGTGCCCGCTAGGTACCCTAGACTGTCCAGTGCCTGCTAGGTTACCTACATATTCCAAGTGCACGCTAGGTAACCTAGATACACCAAGTGCCCGCTAGTTAACCTAGATTGTCCTAGTGCCCACTATTGGACGTACATCGTCCAAGTGCCCGCTGAGGAACCTATATATTCCAAGTTCCCGTTAGGGAACCTAGATAGTCCATGTGACCGTAGGGAACCTAGATAGTCCAAGTGCACGTAGGAAACCTATATATTCCAAGTGCCCGCTAGGAACCTACATAGTAAATGTGCCCGCTAGGGAACATGCATTGTCCAAGTGCCCGCTAGTTAACCTAGATATTCCAAGTGCCCACTAGATAACCTAGATCGTCCAAGTGTCTGCTAGTTAACCTACATAGTCCAAGTGCCCGATAGGTAACCTAGATAGTCCAAGGACCCACTAGTTAACCTACATAGTCCAAGTGCCCGATAGGGAACCTACATAGTCCAAGTGCGCACTGAAAAATTTACATAGTCCAAGTGCCCAATAGGGAACCTACATATTCCAAGTGCCCGTTAGGGAACCTAGATAGTCCAAGTGCCCGTAGGGAACCTATATATTCCATGTGCCCGCTTGGGAACCTGCATTGTCCAAGTGCCCGCTAGTTAACCTAGACAGTCCAGGTGCCCGCTAGGTACCCTAGACTGTCCAGTGCCCGCTAGGTTACCTACATAGTCCAAGTGCCCGCTAGTTAACCTACATAGTCCAAGGGCCCGCTAGTTAACCTACATAGTCCAAGAACCCGCAAGTTAACCTAGACAGTCCAAGTGCCCCCTAATTAAACTACATAGTCCAATGGCCCGCAAGGTAACCTAGATATTCCAATTTCCTGTTAGCTAACCTAGACAGTCCAAGTGCCCGCTAGGTAGCCTAGACTGTCCAGTGCCCGCTAGGTTACCTACATAGTCCAAGTGCCCGCTAGGTAACCTAGATAGTCCAAGTGCCCGCTAGGGGACGTACATAGTCCAAGTGCCCGCTAGGTAACCTAGATAGTCTAAGTGCCCGCTAGTTAACCTACATAGTCCAATGGCCCGCAAGTTAACCTACATAGTCCAAGTGCGCGATAGGGAACCTACATAGTCCAAGTGCCCGCTAATGGACGTCCATAGTCTAAGTGCCCGCTAGGGAACCTACATAGTCCAAGTGCAGTTATTAAACCAAGATAGTCCAAGGGCCCGCTAGGGAACCTGCTTCATCCAAGTGCCCGCTAGTTAATCTAGATAGTCCAAGTGCCCATTAGTTAACCTAGATAGTCCAAGTGCCCGGTAGTTAACCTAGATCGTCTAAGTGCCCGCTAGTTAACATACATAGTCCAAAGGCCCGCTTGTTAACCTACATAGTCCAAGGTCCGCTACTTAACGTAGATAGTCCAAGTGTCCGCTAGTTAACCTACATAGTCCAAGTGCCCTCTAGTTAACCTAGATAGTCCAAGTGCCCGCTAGGGGACGTACATAGTCCAAGTGCCCTCTAGTTAACCTAGATAGTCCAAGTGCCCGCTAGGGGACATACATAGTCCAATTGCCCGTTTGTTATCCTAGATAGTCCAAGTGCCCACTAGGTAACCTAGACAGTCCAAGTTCCCGCTAGGTTACCTACATAGTCCAAGTGACCGCTAGTTAACCTGATAGTTCAAGTGCCTGCTAGTTAACCTACATACCCCAGGGCCTGCTAGTTAACCTAGATCGTTCAAGTGCCCGCTAGTTAACCTAGATAGTCCAAGTTCCCGCTAGTTAACCTTGATCGTCCAAGTGCCCACTAGTTAACCTACATAGTCCAAGTGCCCGATAGGGAACCTACATAGTCCAAGTGCCCGCTGAGGAATCTACATAGTCCAAGTGCCCGATAGGGAACCTAAATATTCCAAGGGCCTGTTAGGGAACCTAGATAGTCCAAGTGCCCGTAGGGAACATATATAGTCCAAGTGCCCACTAGGGAACCTACATAGTCAAAGTGCCCGCTAGGGAACCTGCATTGTCCAAGAGCCCGCTAGTTAATCTACATAGTCCAGAACCCGCTAGTTTACCTAGATAGTCCAAGTGCCCGCTAGATAACCTACATAGTCCAAGGGGCCGCTAGTTAACCTAGATATTCCAAGTGCCCGCTAGTTAACCTAGATCGTCCAAGAGTCCGCTAGTTAACCTACATAGTCCAAGTTCCCGTTAGTTAACCTAGATAGTCCAAGTGCCCGAAAAGTAACCTACATAATCCAAGTGCCCGCTAGGTAACCTAGATATTCCAAGTTCCTGTTAGCTAACCTAGATAGTCCAAGTGCCTGCTAGGTAACCTACATAGTCCAAGTGCCCATTCCTTAACCTAGATAGTCCAAGTGCCCACTAGGTAACCTAGACAGTCCAAGTTCCCGCTAGGTTACCTACATAGTCCAAGTGACCGCTAGTTAACCTGATAGTTCAAGTGCCTGCTAGTTAACCTACATAGTCCAAGTGCCCGCTAGTTAACCTACATAACCCAGGGCCTGCTAGTTAACCTAGATAGTCCAAGGCCCGCTAGTTAACCTACATAGTCCAAGTGCCCGCTGAGGAACCTATATAGTCCAAGTGCCCGATAGGGAACCTAGACAGTCCAAGTGCCCATAGGGAACCTATATAGTCCAAGTGCCCGCTAGGGAACCTACATAGTCAAAGTGCCCGCTAGGGAACCTGCATTGTACAAGTGCACGCTAGTTAACCTAGATCTGCCAAGTGCCCGCTAGTTAACCTAGATAGTCCAAGTTCCAGCTAGTTAACCTTGATCGTCCAAGTGCCCGCTAGTTAACCTACAAAGTCAAGTGCCCGATAGGGAACCTCCATAGTCCAAGTGCTCGCTGAGGAACCTACATAGTCCTAGTGCCCGATAGGGAACCTACATATTCCAAGTGCCTGTTAGGGAACCTCGATAGTCCAAGAGCCCGCTAGGGAACCTACAGAGTCAAAGTGCCCGTTAGGGAACCTAGATAGTCCAAGTGCCCGCAAGGGAACCTGCATCATCCAAGTGCCCGGTAGTTAATCTAGATAGTCCAAGTGCCCGCTAGTTAACCTACATAGTCCAAGGGCCCTCGAGTTAACCTAGATAGTCCAAGTGCCCGCTAGGGGACGTACATAGTCCAAGTGCCCGCTAGGTAAACTAGATAGTCCAAGTGCCCGCTAGTTAAACTACATAATCCAAGGGCCCTCTAGTTAACCTAGATAGTCCACGTGCCCGCTAACATATGTACATAGTTCAAGTGCCCGCTAGGTAACCTAGACAGTCCAAGAGTCTGCTAGTTAACCTACATAGTCCAAGTGCCCGCTAGGTAACCTAGATAGTCCAAAGACCCACTAGTTATCCTACATAGTCCAAGTGCCCGATAGGGAACCTACATAGTCCAAGTGCCCACTGAGAAACTTACATAGTCCAAGTGCCCGGTTGGGAACCTACATATTCCAAGTGCCCGTTAGGGAACCTAGATAGTCCAAGGACCCACTAGTTAACCTACATAGTCCAAGTGCCCGATAGGGAACCTACATAGTCCAAGTGCGCACTGAAAAATTTACATAGTCCAAGTGCCCAATAGGGAACCTACATATTCCAAGTGCCCGTTAGGGAACCTAGATAGTCCAAGTGCCCGTAGGGAACCTATATATTCCATGTGCCCGCTTGGGAACCTGCATTGTCCAAGTGCCCGCTAGTTAACCTGGACAGTCCAGGTGCCCGCTAGGTACCCTAGACTGTCCAGTGCCCGCTAGGTTACCTACATAGTCCAAGTGCCCGCTAGTTAACCTACATAGTCCAAGGGCCTGCTAGTTAACCTACATAGTCCAAGAACCCGCAAGTTAACCTAGACAGTCCAAGTGCCCCCTAATTAAACTACATAGTCCAATGGCCCGCAAGGTAACCTAGATATTCCAATTTCCTGTTAGCTAACCTAGACAGTCCAAGTGCCCGCTAGGTAGCCTAGACTGTCCAGTGCCCGCTAGGTTACCTACATAGTCCAAGTGCCCGCTAGGTAACCTAGATAGTCCAAGTGCCCGCTAGGGGACGTACATAGTCCAAGTGCCCGCTAGGTAACCTAGATAGTCTAAGTGCCCGCTAGTTAACCTACATAGTCCAATGGCCCGCAAGTTAACCTACATAGTCCAAGTGCGCGATAGGGAACCTACATAGTCCAAGTGCCCGCTAATGGACGTCCATAGTCTAAGTGCCCGCTAGGGAACCTACATAGTCCAAGTGCAGTTATTAAACCAAGATAGTCCAAGGGCCCGCTAGGGAACCTGCTTCATCCAAGTGCCCGCTAGTTAATCTAGATAGTCCAAGTGCCCATTAGTTAACCTAGATAGTCCAAGTGCCCGGTAGTTAACCTAGATCGTCTAAGTGCCCGCTAGTTAACATACATAGTCCAAAGGCCCGCTTGTTAACCTACATAGTCCAAGGTCCGCTACTTAACGTAGATAGTCCAAGTGTCCGCTAGTTAACCTACATAGTCCAAGTGCCCTCTAGTTAACCTAGATAGTCCAAGTGCCCGCTAGGGGACGTACATAGTCCAAGTGCCCTCTAGTTAACCTAGATAGTCCAAGTGCCCGCTAGGGGACATACATAGTCCAAGTGCCCGTTTGTTATCCTAGATAGTCCAAGTGCCCACTAGGTAACCTAGACAGTCCAAGTTCCCGCTAGGTTACCTACATAGTCCAAGTGACCGCTAGTTAACCTGATAGTTCAAGTGCCTGCTAGTTAACCTACATACCCCAGGGCCTGCTAGTTAACCTAGATCGTTCAAGTGCCCGCTAGTTAACCTAGATAGTCCAAGTTCCCGCTAGTTAACCTTGATCGTCCAAGTGCCCACTAGTTAACCTACATAGTCCAAGTGCCCGATAGGGAACCTACATAATCCAAGTGCCCGCTGAGGAATCTACATAGTCCAAGTGCCCGATAGGGAACCTAAATATTCCAAGGGCCTGTTAGGGAACCTAGATAGTCCAAGTGCCCGTAGGGAACATATATAGTCCAAGTGCCCACTAGGGAACCTACATAGTCAAAGTGCCCGCTAGGGAACCTGCATTGTCCAAGAGCCCGCTAGTTAATCTACATAGTCCAGAACCCGCTAGTTTACCTAGATAGTCCAAGTGCCCGCTAGATAACCTACATAGTCCAAGGGGCCGCTAGTTAACCTAGATATTCCAAGTGCCCGCTAGTTAACCTAGATCGTCCAAGAGTCCGCTAGTTAACCTACATAGTCCAAGTTCCCGTTAGTTAACCTAGATAGTCCAAGTGCCCGAAAAGTAACCTACATAATCCAAGTGCCCGCTAGGTAACCTAGATATTCCAAGTTCCTGTTAGCTAACCTAGATAGTCCAAGTGCCTGCTAGGTAACCTACATAGTCCAAGTGCCCATTCCTTAACCTAGATAGTCCAAGTGCCCACTAGGTAACCTAGACAGTCCAAGTTCCCGCTAGGTTACCTACATAGTCCAAGTGACCGCTAGTTAACCTGATAGTTCAAGTGCCTGCTAGTTAACCTACATAGTCCAAGTGCCCGCTAGTTAACCTACATAACCCAGGGCCTGCTAGTTAACCTAGATAGTCCAAGGCCCGCTAGTTAACCTACATAGTCCAAGTGCCCGCTGTGGAACCTATATAGTCCAAGTGCCCGATAGGGAACCTAGACAGTCCAAGTGCCCATAGGGAACCTATATAGTCCAAGTGCCCGCTAGGGAACCTACATAGTCAAAGTGCCCGCTAGGGAACCTGCATTGTACAAGTGCACGCTAGTTAACCTAGATCGTCGAAGTGCCCGCTAGTTAACCTAGATAGTCCAAGTTCCAGCTAGTTAACCTTGATCGTCCAAGTGCCCGCTAGTTAACCTACAAAGTCAAGTGCCCGATAGGGAACCTCCATAGTCCAAGTGCTCGCTGAGGAACCTACATAGTCCTAGTGCCCGATAGGGAACCTACATATTCCAAGTGCCTGTTAGGGAACCTCGATAGTCCAAGAGCCCGCTAGGGAACCTACAGAGTCAAAGTGCCCGTTAGGGAACCTAGATAGTCCAAGTGCCCGCTAGGGAACTTGCATCATCCAAGTGCCCGGTAGTTAATCTAGATAGTCCAAGTGCCCGCTAGTTAACCTACATAGTCCAAGGGCCCTCGAGTTAACCTAGATAGTCCAAGTGCCCGCTAGGGGACGTACATAGTCCAAGTGCCCGCTAGGTAAACTAGATAGTCCCAGTGCCCGCTAGTTAAACTACATAATCCAAGGGCCCTCTAGTTAACCTAGATAGTCCACGTGCCCGCTAACATATGTACATAGTTCAAGTGCCCGCTAGGTAACCTAGACAGTCCAAGAGTCTGCTAGTTAACCTACATAGTCCAAGTGCCCGCTAGGTAACCTAGATAGTCCAAAGACCCACTAGTTATCCTACATAGTCCAAGTGCCCGATAGGGAACCTACATAGTCCAAGTGCCCACTGAGAAACTTACATAGTCCAAGTGCCCGGTAGGGAACCTACATATTCCAAGTGCCCGTTAGGGAACCTAGATAGTCCAAGTGCCCGTAGGGAACCTATATATTCCAAGTGCCCACTAGGGAACCTGCATTGTCCAAGTGCCCGCTAGTTAACCTAAATAGTCCACGTGACCGCTAGTTAACCTAGGTACCAAGTGCCCGCTAGTTAACCTTGATCGTCCATGTGCCCGCTAGTTAACCTAGGTACCAAGTGCCCGCTAGTTAACCTAGATCGTCCAAGTGCCCGCTAGTTAACCTAGATAGTCCAAGTTCCAGCTAGTTAAACTTGATCGTCCAAGTGCCCGCTAGTTAACCTACAAAGTCAAGTGCCCGATAGGGAACCTCCATAGTCCAAGTGCTCGCTGAGGAACCTACATAGTCCTAGTGCCCGATAGGGAACCTACATATTCCAAGTGCCTGTTAGGGAACCTCGATAGTCCAAGAGCCCGCTAGGGAACCTACAGAGTCAAAGTGCCCGTTAGGGAACCTAGATAGTCCAAGTGCCCGCTAGGGAACCTGCATCATCCAAGTGCCCGGTAGTTAATCTAGATAGTCCAAGTGCCCGCTAGTTAACCTACATAGTCCAAGGGCCCTTGAGTTAACCTAGATAGTCCAAGTGCCCGCTAGGGGACGTACATAGTCCAAGTGCCCGCTAGGTAACCTAGATAGTCCAAGTGCCCGCTAGTTAAACTACATAGTCCAAGGGCCCTCTAGTTAACCTAGATAGTCCACGTGCCCGCTAATATATGTACATAGTTCAAGTGCCCGCTAGGTATCCTAGACAGTCCTAGAGTCTGCTAGTTAACCTACATAGTCCAAGTGCCCGCTAGGTAACCTAGATAGTCCAAGGACCCACTAGTTATCCTACATAGTCCAAGTGCCCGATAGGGAACCTACATAGTCCAAGTGCCCACTGAGAAACTTACATAGTCCAAGTGCCCGGTAGGGAACCTACATATTCCAAGTGCCCGTTAGGGAACTTAGATAGTCCAAGTGCCCGTAGGGAACCTATATATTCCAAGTGCCCACTAGGGAACCTGCATTGTCCAAGTGCCCGCTAGTTAACCTAGATAGTCCACGTGCCCGCTAGTTAACCTAGGTACCAAGTGCCCGCTAGTTAACCTTGATCGTCCATGGGCCCGCTAGTTAACCTACATAGTCCAAGGGCCCGCAAAGTAACTTAGATATTCCAATTTCCTGTTACCTAACCTAGACAGTCCAAGTGCCCGCTAGGTACCCTAGACTGTCCAGTGCCCGCTAGGTTACCTACATAGTCCAAGTGCACGCTAGGTAACCTAGATACACCAAGTGCCCGCTAGTTAACCTAGATAGTCCTAGTGCCCACTATTGGACGTACATCGTCCAAGTGCCCGCTGAGGAACCTATATATTCCAAGTGCCCGTTAGGGAACCTAGATAGTCCATGTGACCGTAGGGAACCTAGATAGTCCAAGTGCACGTAGGAAACCTATATATTCCAAGTGCCCGCTAGGAACCTACATAGTAAATGTGCCCGCTAGGGAACATGCATTGTCCAAGTGCCCGCTAGTTAACCTAGATATTCCAAGTGCCCGCTAGATAACCTAGATCGTCCAAGTGTCTGCTAGTTAACCTACATAGTCCAAGTTCCCGTTAGGTAACCTAGATAGTCCAAGTGCCCGCTAGTTAACCTAGACTGTCCAAGTGCCCGCTAGGTTACCTATATAGTCCAAGTGCCCGTTCGTTAACCTAGATAATCCAAGTGCCCGCTAGGTAACCTACATAGTCCCAGCGCACGCTAGATAATCTAGATAGTCCAAGTGCCCGTTAGGTAACCTACATAGTCCAAGTGCCCGCTAGGTAACCTACATAGTCCAAGTGCCCGCTCGAAAACCTAGATAGTCCATTTGCCCGCTAGGTAACCTAGATAGTCCAAGTGCCCGGTAGGTAACCTACAAAGTCCATGTGCCTGCTAGTATTCTATATAGTCCAAATGCCCACTAGGGCACCCACATAGACCAAGTGCCCGCTAATTAACCTATATAGTCCAAGCGCCCGTTAGCTAACCTAGATAGTCCAAGGGTCAACTAGTTAACCTACATAGTTCAAGGGCCCACTAGGTAACCTAGCTAATCCAAGTGCCCGCTAGTTAACCTATATCGTCCAAGAGCCCGATAGTTAACCTATATACTGCAAGGGCCAGCTAGTTAACCTAGATCGTCCAAGTGTCTGCTATTAAACCTACATAGTCCAAGGGCCCGCTAGTTGACCTAGATAGACCAAGTGCCCGCTAGTTAACCTTGATCGTCCAAGTGCCCACTAGTTAACCTACATAGTCCATGTGCCTGATAGGGAACCTACATAGTCCAAGTGCCCGCTGAGGAATCTACATAGTCCAAGTGCCCGATAGGGAACCTAAATATTCCAAGGGCCTGTTAGGGAACCTAGATAGTCCAAGTGCCCGTAGGGAACATATATAGTCCAAGTGCCCACTAGGGAACCTACATAGTCAAAGTGCCCGCTAGGGAACCTGCATTGTCCAAGAGCCCGCTAGTTAATCTACATAGTCCAGAACCCGCTAGTTTACCTAGATAGTCCAAGTGCCCGCTAGATAACCTACATAGTCCAAGGGGCCGCTAGTTAACCTAGATATTCCAAGTGCCCGCTAGTTAACCTAGATCGTCCAAGAGTCCGCTAGTTAACCTACATAGTCCAAGTTCCCGTTAGTTAACCTAGATAGTCCAAGTGCCCGAAAAGTAACCTACATAATCCAAGTGCCCGCTAGGTAACCTAGATATTCCAAGTTCCTGTTAGCTAACCTAGATAGTCCAAGTGCCTGCTAGGTAACCTACATAGTCCAAGTGCCCATTCCTTAACCTAGATAGTCCAAGTGCCCACTAGGTAACCTAGACAGTCCAAGTTCCCGCTAGGTTACCTACATAGTCCAAGTGACCGCTAGTTAACCTGATAGTTCAAGTGCCTTCTAGTTAACCTACATAGTCCAAGTGCCCGCTAGTTAACCTACATAACCCAGGGCCTGCTAGTTAACCTAGATAGTCCAAGGCCCGCTAGTTAACCTACATAGTCCAAGTGCCCGCTGAGGAACCTATATAGTCCAAGTGCCCGATAGGGAACCTAGACAGTCCAAGTGCCCATAGGGAACCTATATAGTCCAAGTGCCCGCTAGGGAACCTACATAGTCAAAGTGCCCGCTAGGGAACCTGCATTGTACAAGTGCACGCTAGTTAACCTAGATCTGCCAAGTGCCCGCTAGTTAACCTAGATAGTCCAAGTTCCAGCTAGTTAACCTTGATCGTCCAAGTGCCCGCTAGTTAACCTACAAAGTCAAGTGCCCGATAGGGAACCTCCATAGTCCAAGTGCTCGCTGAGGAACCTACATAGTCCTAGTGCCCGAATGGGAACCTACATATTCCAAGTGCCTGTTAGGGAACCTCGATAGTCCAAGAGCCCGCTAGGGAACCTACAGAGTCAAAGTGCCCGTTAGGGAACCTAGATAGTCCAAGTGCCCGCTAGGGAACCTGCATCATCCAAGTGCCCGGTACTTAATCTAGATAGTCCAAGTGCCCGCTAGTTAACCTACATAGTCCAAGGGCCCTCGAGTTAACCTAGATAGTCCAAGTGCCCGCTAGGGGACGTACATAGTCCAAGTGCCCGCTAGGTAACCTAGATAGTCCAAGTGCCCGCTAGTTAAACTACATAGTCCAAGGGCCCTCTAGTTAACCTAGATAGTCCACGTGCCCGCTAAAATATGTACATAGTTCAAGTGCCCGCTAGGTAACCTAGACAGTCCAAGAGTCTGCTAGTTAACCTACATAGTCCAAGTGCCCGCTAGGTAACCTAGATAGTCCAAAGACCCACTAGTTATCCTACATAGTCCAAGTGCCCGATAGGGAACCTACATAGTCCAAGTGCCCACTGAGAAACTTACATAGTCCAAGTGCCCGTAGGGAACCTATATATTCCAAGTGCCCACTAGGGAACCTGCATTGTCCAAGTGCCCGCTAGTTAACCTAGATAGTCCACGTGCCCGCTAGTTAACCTAGGTACCAAGTGCCCGCTAGTTAACCTTGATCGTCCATGTGCCCGCTAGTTAACCTTGATCGTCCATGTGCCCGCTAGTTAACCTACATAGTCCAAGGGTCCGCAAGGTAACTTAGATATTCCAATTTCCTGTTAGCTAACCTAGACAGTCCAAGTGCCCGCTAGGTACCCTAGACTGTCCAGTGCCCGCTAGGTTACCTACATAGTCCAAGTGCACGCTAGGTAACCTAGATACACCAAGTGCCCGCTAGTTAACCTAGATAGTCCTAGTGCCCACTATTGGACGTACATCGTCCAAGTGCCCGCTGAGGAACCTATATATTCCAAGTGCCCGTTAGGGAACCTAGATAGTCCATGTGACCGTAGGGAACCTAGATAGTCCAAGTGCACGTAGGAAACCTATATATTCCAAGTGCCCGCTAGGAACCTACATAGTAAATGTGCCCGCTAGGGAACATGCATTGTCCAAGTGCCCGCTAGTTAACCTAGATATTGCAAGTGCCCGCTAGATAACCTAGATCGTCCAAGTGTCTGCTAGTTAACCTACATAGTCCAAGTTCCCGTTAGGTAACCTAGATAGTCCAAGTGCCCGCTAGTTAACCTAGACTGTCCAAGTGCCCGCTAGGTTACCTATATAGTCCAAGTGCCCGTTCGTTAACCTAGATAATCCAAGTGCCCGCTAGGTAACCTACATAGTCCCAGCGCACGCTAGATAATCTAGATAGTCCAAGTGCCCGTTAGGTAACCTACATAGTCCAAGTGCCCGCTAGGTAACCTACATAGTCCAAGTGCCCGCTCGAAAACCTAGATAGTCCATTTGCCCGCTAGGTAACCTAGATAGTCCAAGTGCCCGGTAGGTAACCTACAAAGTCCATGTGCCTGCTAGTAATCTATATAGTCCAAATGCCCACTAGGGCACCCACATAGACCAAGTGCCCGCTAATTAACCTATATAGTCCAAGCGCCCGTTAGCTAACCTAGATAGTCCAAGGGTCAACTAGTTAACCTACATAGTTCAAGGGCCCACTAGGTAACCTAGCTAATCCAAGTGCCCGCTAGTTAACCTATATCGTCCAAGAGCCCGATAGTTAACCTATATACTGCAAGGGCCAGCTAGTTAACCTAGATCGTCCAAGTGTCTGCTATTAAACCTACATAGTCCAAGGGCCCGCTAGTTGACCTAGATAGACCAAGTGCCCGCTAGTTAATCTAGATAGTCCGAGTGCCCGTTAATTATCCTTGATAGTCCTAGTGCTCACTAGGGGACATACATAGTCCAAGTGCCCGCTAGGTAACCTAGATAGTCCATGTGCCCGCTAGGGTATGTACATAGTCCAAGTGCCCGCTAGGTAACCTAGATAGTCTAAGTGCCGGCTAGTTAACCTACATAGTCCAAGGGCACGCTAGTTAACCTACATAGTCCAAGTGCCCGCTAAGGGACGTACATAGTCCAAGTGCCCGCTAGGTAACATACATAGTCCAAGTGCCCGCTATGTAACGTAGATACTCCAAGTGCCTGCTAGGGAACGTACATAGTCCAAGTGCCCGCTAGGTAACCTAGATAGTCCAATTGCCCACTAGTTAACCTACATAGTCCAAGTGCCCGCTAGAGAACCTGCATCATCCAAGTGCCCGGTAGTTAATCTAGATAGTCCAAGTGCCCGCTCGTTAACCTAGATAGTCCAAGTGCCCGGTAGTTAACCTAGGTCGTCCAAGTGCCCGCTAGTTAACCTTCATAGTCCAAGGGCCCGCTTGTTAGCCTACATAGTCCAAGGTACGCTACTTAACCTAGATAGTCCAAGTGCCCGCTAGTTAACCTACATAGTCCAAGGGCCCTCTAGTTAACCTAGATAGTCCAAGTGCCCGCTAGGTAACCTAGATAGTCCAAGTGCCCGTAAGCTAACCTAGATAGTGCAAGTGCCCGCTAGTTAACCTAGATAGTCCAAGTGCCCGCTAGTTAAACTACATAGACAAAGGGCCCTCTAGTTAACCTAGTTAGTCCATGTTCCCGCTAGGGTATGTACATAGTTCAAGTGCCTGCTAAGTAACCTAGATATTCCAAGTGTCTGCTAGTTAACCTACATAGTCCAAGTGCCCGATAGGTAACCTAGATAGTCCAAGGACCCACTAGTTAACCTACATAGTCCAAGTGCCCGATAGGGAACCTACATAGTCCAAGTGCGCACTGAAAAATTTACATAGTCCAAGTGCCCAATAGGGAACCTACATATTCCAAGTGCCCATTAGGGAACCTAGATAGTCCAAGTGCCCGTAGGGAACCTATATATTCCATGTGCCCGCTTGGGAACCTGCATTGTCCAAGTGCCCGCTAGTTAACCTAGACAGTCCAGGTGCCCGCTAGGTACCCTAGACTGTCCAGTGCCCGCTAGGTTACCTACATAGTCCAAGTGCCCGCTAGTTAACCTACATAGTCCAAGGGCCTGCTAGTTATCCTACATAGTCCAAGAACCCGCAAGTTAACCTAGACAGTCCAAGTGCCCCCTAATTAAACTACATAGTCCAATGGCCCGCAAGGTAACCTAGATATTCCAATTTCCTGTTAGCTAACCTAGACAGTCCAAGTGCCCGCTAGGTAGCCTAGACTGTCCAGTGCCCGCTAGGTTACCTACATAGTCCAAGTGCCCGCTAGGTAACCTAGATAGTCCAAGTGCCCGCTAGGGGACGTACATAGTCCAAGTGCCCGCTAGGTAACCTAGATAGTCTAAGTGCCCGCTAGTTAACCTACATAGTCCAATGGCCCGCAAGTTAACCTACATAGTCCAAGTGCGCGATAGGGAACCTACATAGTCCAAGTGCCCGCTAATGGACGTCCATAGTCTAAGTGCCCGCTAGGGAACCTACATAGTCCAAGTGCAGTTATTAAACCAAGATAGTCCAAGGGCCCGCTAGGGAACCTGCTTCATCCAAGTGCCCGCTAGTTAATCTAGATAGTCCAAGTGCCCATTAGTTAACCTAGATAGTCCAAGTGCCCGGTAGTTAACCTAGATCGTCTAAGTGCCCGCTAGTTAACATACATAGTCCAAAGGCCCGCTTGTTAACCTACATAGTCCAAGGTCCGCTACTTAACGTAGATAGTCCAAGTTTCCGCTAGTTAACCTACATAGTCCAAGTGCCCTCTAGTTAACCTAGATAGTCCAAGTGCCCGCTAGGGGACGTACATAGTCCAAGTGCCCTCTAGTTAACCTAGATAGTCCAAGTGCCCGCTAGGGGACATACATAGTCCAAGTGCCCGTTTGTTATCCTAGATAGTCCAAGTGCCCACTAGGTAACCTAGACAGTCCAAGTTCCCGCTAGGTTACCTACATAGTCCAAGTGACCGCTAGTTAACCAGATAGTTCAAGTGCCTGCTAGTTAACCTACATACCCCAGGGCCTGCTAGTTAACCTAGATCGTTCAAGTGCCCGCTAGTTAACCTAGATAGTCCAAGTTCCCGCTAGTTAACCTTGATCGTCCAAGTGCCCACTAGTTAACCTACATAGTCCAAGTGCCCGATAGGGAACCTACATAGTCCAAGTGCCCGCTGAGGAATCTACATAGTCCAAGTGCCCGATAGGGAACCTAAATATTCCAAGGGCCTGTTAGGGAACCTAGATAGTCCAAGTGCCCGTAGGGAACATATATAGTCCAAGTGCCCACTAGGGAACCTACATAGTCAAAGTGCCCGCTAGGGAACCTGCATTGTCCAAGAGCCCGCTAGTTAATCTACATAGTCCAGAACCCGCTAGTTTACCTAGATAGTCCAAGTGCCCGCTAGATAACCTACATAGTCCAAGGGGCCGCTAGTTAACCTAGATATTCCAAGTGCCCGCTAGTTAACCTAGATCGTCCAAGAGTCCGCTAGTTAACCTACATAGTCCAAGTTCCCGTTAGTTAACCTAGATAGTCCAAGTGCCCGAAAAGTAACCTACATAATCCAAGTCCCCGCTAGGTAACCTAGATATTCCAAGTTCCTGTTAGCTAACCTAGATAGTCCAAGTGCCTGCTAGGTAACCTACATAGTCCAAGTGCCCATTCCTTAACCTAGATAGTCCAAGTGCCCACTAGGTAACCTAGACAGTCCAAGTTCCCGCTAGGTTACCTACATAGTCCAAGTGACCGCTAGTTAACCTGATAGTTCAAGTGCCTTCTAGTTAACCTACATAGTCCAAGTGCCCGCTAGTTAACCTACATAACCCAGGGCCTGCTAGTTAACCTAGATAGTCCAAGGCCCGCTAGTTAACCTACATAGTCCAAGTGCCCGCTGAGGAACCTATATAGTCCAAGTGCCCGATAGGGAACCTAGACAGTCCAAGTGCCCATAGGGAACCTATATAGTCCAAGTGCCCGCTAGGGAACCTACATAGTCAAAGTGCCCGCTAGGGAACCTGCATTGTACAAGTGCACGCTAGTTAACCTAGATCGTCCAAGTGCCCGCTAGTTAACCTAGATAGTCCAAGTTCCAGCTAGTTAACCTTGATCGTCCAAGTGCCCGCTAGTTAACCTACAAAGTCAAGTGCCCGATAGGGAACCTCCATAGTCCAAGTGCTCGCTGAGGAACCTACATAGTCCTAGTGCCCGATAGGGAACCTACATATTCCAAGTGCCTGTTAGGGAACCTCGATAGTCCAAGAGCCCGCTAGGGAACCTACAGAGTCAAAGTGCCCGTTAGGGAACCTAGATAGTCCAAGTGCCCGCTAGGGAACCTGCATCATCCAAGTGCTCGGTAGTTAATCTAGATAGTCCAAGTGCCCGCTAGTTAACCTACATAGTCCAAGGGCCCTCGAGTTAACCTAGATAGTCCAAGTGCCCGCTAGGGGACGTACATAGTCCAAGTGCCCGCTAGGTAACCTAGATAGTCCAAGTGCCCGCTAGTTAAACTACATAGTCCAAGGGCCCTCTAGTTAACCTAGATAGTCCACGTGCCCGCTAACATATGTACATAGTTCAAGTGCCCGCTAGGTAACCTAGACAGTCCAAGAGTCTGCTAGTTAACCTACATAGTCCAAGTGCCCGCTAGGTAACCTAGATAGTCCAAGGACCCACTAGTTATCCTACATAGTCCAAGTGCCCGATAGGGAACCTACATAGTCCAAGTGCCCACTGAGAAACTTACATAGTCCAAGTGCCCGGTAGGGAACCTACATATTCCAAGTGCCCGTTAGGGAACCTAGATAGTCCAAGTGCCCGTAGGGAACCTATATATTCCAAGTGCCCACTAGGGAACCTGCATTGTCCAAGTGCCCGCTAGTTAACCTAGATAGTCCACGTGCCCGCTAGTTAACCTAGGTACCAAGTGCCCGCTAGTTAACCTAGATCGTCCATGTGCCCGCTAGTTAAGCTACATAGTCCATGGGCCCGCTAGTTAACCTACATAGTCCAAGGGCCCGCAAGGTAACTTAGATATTCCAATTTCCTGTTAGCTAACCTAGACAGTCCAAGTGCCCGCTAGGTACCCTAGACTGTCCAGTGCCCGCTAGGTTACCTACATAGTCCAAGTGCACGCTAGGTAACCTAGATACACCAAGTGCCCGCTAGTTAACCTAGATAGTCCTAGTGCCCACTAGGGGACGTACATAGTCCAAGTGCCCGCTAGGTAACCTAGATAGTCCATGTGCCCGCTAGGGTATGTACATAGTCTAAGTGCCCGCTAGTTAACCTACATAGTCCAAGGGCCCGCAAGTTGACCTACATATTCCAAGTGCGCTATAGGGAACCTACATAGTCCAAGTGCCCGCTAAGGGACGTACATAGTCTAATTGCCCGCTAGGGAACCTACATAGTCCAATTGCCCGTTAGGGAACCTAGATAGTCCAAGAGCCCGCTAGGGAACCTGCATCATCCAAGTGCCCGCTAGTTAACCTAGATAGTCCAAGGCCCGCTAGTTAACCTACATAGTCCAAGTGCCCTCTAGTTAACCTAGATAGTCCAAGTGCCCGCTAGGGGACGTACATAGTCCAAGTGCCCTCTAGTTAACCTAGATAGTCCAAGTGCCCGCTAGGGGACATACATAGTCCAAGTGCCCGTTTGTTATCCTAGATAGTCCAAGTGCCCACTAGGTAACCTAGACAGTCCAAGTTCCCGCTAGGTTACCTACATAGTCCAAGTGACCGCTAGTTAACCTGATAGTTCAAGTGCCTGCTAGTTAACCTACATACCCCAGGGCCTGCTAGTTAACCTAGATCGTTCAAGTGCCCGCTAGTTAACCTAGATAGTCCAAGTTCCCGCTAGTTAACCTTGATCGTCCAAGTGCCCACTAGTTAACCTACATAGTCCAAGTGCCCGATAGGGAACCTACATAGTCCAAGTGCCCGCTGAGGAATCTACATAGTCCAAGTGCCCGATAGGGAACCTAAATATTCCAAGGGCCTGTTAGGGAACCTAGATAGTCCAAGTGCCCGTAGGGAACATATATAGTCCAAGTGCCCACTAGGGAACCTACATAGTCAAAGTGCCCGCTAGGGAACCTGCATTGTCCAAGAGCCCGCTAGTTAATCTACATAGTCCAGAACCCGCTAGTTTACCTAGATAGTCCAAGTGCCCGCTAGATAACCTACATAGTCCAAGGGGCCGCTAGTTAACCTAGATATTCCAAGTGCCCGCTAGTTAACCTAGATCGTCCAAGAGTCCGCTAGTTAACCTACATAGTCCAAGTTCCCGTTAGTTAACCTAGATAGTCCAAGTGCCCGAAAAGTAACCTACATAATCCAAGTGCCCGCTAGGTAACCTAGATATTCCAAGTTCCTGTTAGCTAACCTAGATAGTCCAAGTGCCTGCTAGGTAACCTACATAGTCCCAGTGCCCATTCCTTAACCTAGATAGTCCAAGTGCCCACTAGGTAACCTAGACAGTCCAAGTTCCCGCTAGGTTACCTACATAGTCCAAGTGACCGCTAGTTAACCTGATAGTTCAAGTGCCTGCTTGTTAACCTACATAGTCCAAGTGCCCGCTAGTTAACCTACATAACCCAGGGCCTGCTAGTTAACCTAGATAGTCCAAGGCCCGCTAGTTAACCTACATAGTCCAAGTGCCCGCTGAGGAACCTATATAGTCCAAGTGCCCGATAGGGAACCTAGACAGTCCAAGTGCCCATAGGGAACCTATATAGTCCAAGTGCCCGCTAGGGAACCTACATAGTCAAAGTGCCCGCTAGGGAACCTGCATTGTACAAGTGCACGCTAGTTAACCTAGATCGTCGAAGTGCCCGCTAGTTAACCTAGATAGTCCAAGTTCCAGCTAGTTAACCTTGATCGTCCAAGTGCCCGCTAGTTAACCTACAAAGTCAAGTGCCCGATAGGGAACCTCCATAGTCCAAGTGCTCGCTGAGGAACCTACATAGTCCTAGTGCCCGATAGGGAACCTACATATTCCAAGTGCCTGTTAGGGAACCTCGATAGTCCAAGAGCCCGCTAGGGAACCTACAGAGTCAAAGTGCCCGTTAGGGAACCTAGATAGTCCAAGTGCCCGCTAGGGAACCTGCATCATCCAAGTGCCCGGTAGTTAATCTAGATAGTCCAAGTGCCCGCTAGTTAACCTACCTAGTCCAAGGGCCCTAGAGTTAACCTAGATAGTCCAAGTGCCCGCTAGGGGACGTACATAGTCCAAGTGCCCGCTAGGTAACCTAGATAGTCCAAGTGCCCGCTAGTTAAACTACATAGTCCAAGGGCCCTCTAGTTAACCTAGATAGTCCACGTGCCCGCTAACATATGTACATAGTTCAAGTGCCCGCTAGGTAACCTAGACAGTCCTAGAGTCTGCTAGTTAACCTACATAGTCCAAGTGCCCGCTAGGTAACCTAGATAGTCCAAAGACCCACTAGTTATCCTACATAGTCCAAGTGCCCGATAGGGAACCTACATAGTCCAAGTGCCCACTGAGAAACTTACATAGTCCAAGTGCCCGGTAGGGAACCTACATATTCCAAGTGCCCGTTAGGGAACCCAAATAGTCCAAGTGCCCATAGGGAACCTATATATTCCAAGTGCCCACTAGGGAACCTGCATTGTCCAAGTGCCCGCTAGTTAACCTAGATAGTCCACGGGCCCGCTAGTTAACCTAGGTACCAAGTGCCCGCTAGTTAACCTTGATCGTCCATGTGCCCGCTAGTTAACCTACATAGTCCATGGGCCCGCTAGTTAACCTACATAGTCCAAGGGCCCGCAAGGTAACTTAGATATTCCAATTTCCTGTTAGCTAACCTAGACAGTCCAAGTGCCCGCTAGGTACCCTAGACTGTCCAGTGCCCGCTAGGTTACCTACATAGTCCAAGTGCACGCTAGGTAACCTAGATACACCAAGTGCCCGCTAGTTAACCTAGATAGTCCTAGTGCCCACTATTGGACGTACATCGTCCAAGTGCCCGCTGAGGAACCTATATATTCCAAGTGCCCGTTAGGGAACCTAGATAGTCCATGTGACCGTAGGGAACCTAGATAGTCCAAGTGCACGTAGGAAACCTATATATTCCAAGTGCCCGCTAGGAACCTACATAGTAAATGTGCCCGCTAGGGAACATGCATTGTCCAAGTGCCCGCTAGTTAACCTAGATATTGCAAGTGCCCGCTAGATAACCTAGATCGTCCAAGTGTCTGCTAGTTAACCTACATAGTCCAAGTTCCCGTTAGGTAACCTAGATAGTCCAAGTGCCCGCTAGTTAACCTAGACTGTCCAAGTGCCCGCTAGGTTACCTATATAGTCCAAGTGCCCGTTCGTTAACCTAGATAATCCAAGTGCCCGCTAGGTAACCTACATAGTCCCAGCGCACGCTAGATAATCTAGATAGTCCAAGTGCCCGTTAGGTAACCTACATAGTCCAAGTGCCCGCTAGGTAACCTACATAGTCCAAGTGCCCGCTCGAAAACCTAGATAGTCCATTTGCCCGCTAGGTAACCTAGATAGTCCAAGTGCCCGGTAGGTAACCTACAAAGTCCATGTGCCTGCTAGTAATCTATATAGTCCAAATGCCCACTAGGGCACCCACATAGACCAAGTGCCCGCTAATTAACCTATATAGTCCAAGCGCCCGTTAGCTAACCTAGATAGTCCAAGGGTCAACTAGTTAACCTACATAGTTCAAGGGCCCACTAGGTAACCTAGCTAATCCAAGTGCCCGCTAGTTAACCTATATCGTCCAAGAGCCCGATAGTTAACCTATATACTGCAAGGGCCCGCTAGTTAACCTAGATCGTCCAAGTGTCTGCTATTAAACCTACATAGTCCAAGGGCCCGCTAGTTGACCTAGATAGACCAAGTGCCCGCTAGTTAATCTAGATAGTCCGAGTGCCCGTTAATTATCCTTGATAGTCCTAGTGCTCACTAGGGGACATACATAGTCCAAGTGCCCGCTAGGTAACCTAGATAGTCCATGTGCCCGCTAGGGTATGTACATAGTCCAAGTGCCCGCTAGGTAACCTAGATAATCTAAGTGCCGGCTAGTTAACCTACATAGTCCAAGGGCACGCTAGTTAACCTACATAGTCCAAGTGCCCGCTAAGGGACGTACATAGTCCAAGTGCCCGCTAGGTAACATACATAGTCCAAGTGCCCGCTATGTAACGTAGATACTCCAAGTGCCTGCTAGGGAACGTACATAGTCCAAGTGCCCACTAGGTAACCTAGATAGTCCAATTGCCCACTAGTTAACCTACATAGTCCAAGTGCCCGCTAGAGAACCTGCATCATCCAAGTGCCCGGTAGTTAATCTAGATAGTCCAAGTGCCCGCTCGTTAACCTAGATAGTCCAAGTGCCCGGTAGTTAACCTAGATCGTCCAAGTGCCCGCTAGTTAACCTACATAGTCCAAGGGCCCGCTTGTTAGCCTACATAGTCCAAGGTCCGCTACTTAACCTAGATAGTTCAAGTGCCCGCTAGTTAACCTACATAGTCCAAGGGCCCTCTAGTTAACCTAGATAGTCCAAGTGCCCGCTAGGTAACCTAGATAGTCCAAGTGCCCGTAAGCTAACCTAGATAGTGCAAGTGCCCGCTAGTTAACCTAGATAGTCCAAGTGCCCGCTAGTTAAACTACATAGTCAAAGGGCCCTCTAGTTAACCTAGTTAGTCCATGTTCCCGCTAGGGTATGTACATAGTTCAAGTGCCTGCTAAGTAACCTAGATATTCCAAGTGTCTGCTAGTTAACCTACATAGTCCAAGTGCCCGATAGGTAACCTAGATAGTCCAAGGACCCACTAGTTAACCTACATAGTCCAAGTGCCCGATAGGGAACCTACATAGTCCAAGTAAGCACTGAAAAATTTACATAGTCCAAGTGCCCAATAGGGAACCTACATATTCCAAGTGCCCGTTAGGGAACCTAGATAGTCCAAGTGCCCGTAGGGAACCTATATATTCCATGTGCCCGCTTGGGAACCTGCATTGTCCAAGTGCCCGCTAGTTAACCTAGACAGTCCAGGTGCCCGCTAGGTACCCTAGACTGTCCAGTGCCCGCTAGGTTACCTACATAGTCCAAGTGCCCGCTAGTTAACCTACATAGTCCAAGTGCCCGCTCGTTAACGTAGATAGTCGAAGTGCCCCGTAGTTAACCTAGATCGTCCAAGTGCCCGCTAGTTAACCTACATAGTCCAAGGGCCCGCTTGTTAGCCTACATAGTCCAAGGTCCGCTACTTAACCTAGATAGTTCAAGTGCCCGCTAGTTAACCTACATAGTCCAAGGGCCCTCTAGTTAACCTAGATAGTCCAAGTGCCCGCTAGGTAACCTAGATAGTCCAAGTGCCCGTAAGCTAACCTAGATAGTGCAAGTGCCCGCTAGTTAACCTAGATAGTCCAAGTGCCCGCTAGTTAAACTACATAGTCAAAGGGCCCTCTAGTTAACCTAGTTAGTCCATGTTCCCGCTAGGGTATGTACATAGTTCAAGTGCCTGCTAAGTAACCTAGATATTCCAAGTGTCTGCTAGTTAACCTACATAGTCCAAGTGCCCGATAGGTAACCTAGATAGTCCAAGGACCCACTAGTTAACCTACATAGTCCAAGTGCCCGATAGGGAACCTAAATAGTCCAAGTAAGCACTGAAAAATTTACATAGTCCAAGTGCCCAATAGGGAACCTACATATTCCAAGTGCCCGTTAGGGAACCTAGATAGTCCAAGTGCCCGTAGGGAACCTATATATTCCATGTGCCCGCTTGGGAACCTGCATTGTCCAAGTGCCCGCTAGTTAACCTAGACAGTCCAGGTGCCCGCTAGGTACCCTAGACTGTCCAGTGCCCGCTAGGTTACCTACATAGTCCAAGTGCCCGCTAGTTAACCTACATAGTCCAAGGGCCCGCTAGTTAACCTACATAGTCCAAGAACCCGCAAGTTAACCTAGACAGTCCAAGTGCCCCCTAATTAAACTACATAGTCCAATGGCCCGCAAGGTAACCTAGATATTCCAATTTCCTGTTAGCTAACCTAGACAGTCCAAGTGCCCGCTAGGTAGCCTAGACTGTCCAGTGCCCGCTAGGTTACCTACATAGTCCAAGTGCCCGCTAGGTAACCTAGATAGTCCAAGTGCCCGCTAGGGGACGTACATAGTCCAAGTGCCCGCTAGGTAACCTAGATAGTCTAAGTGCCCGCTAGTTAACCTACATAGTCCAATGGCCCGCAAGTTAACCTACATAGTCCAAGTGCGCGATAGGGAACCTACATAGTCCTAGTGCCCGCTAATGGACGTCCATAGTCTAAGTACCCGCTAGGGAACCTACATAGTCCAAGTGCAGTTATTAAACCAAGATAGTCCAAGGGCCCGCTAGGGAACCTGCTTCATCCAAGTGCCCGCTAGTTAATCTAGATAGTCCAAGTGCCCATTAGTTAACCTAGATAGTCCAAGTGCCCGGTAGTTAACCTAGATCGTCTAAGTGCCCGCTAGTTAACATACATAGTCCAAAGGCCCTCGAGTTAACCTAGATAGTCCAAGTGCCCGCTAGGGGACGTACATAGTCCAAGTGCCCGCTAGGTAACCTAGATAGTCCAAGTGCCCGCTAGTTAAACTACATAGTCCAAGGGCCCTCTAGTTAACCTAGATAGTCCACGTGCCCGCTAACATATGTACATAGTTCAAGTGCCCGCTAGGTAACCTAGACAGTCCAAGAGTCTGCTAGTAAACCTACATAGTCCAAGTGCCCGCTAGGTAACCTAGATAGTCCAAGGACCCACTAGTTATCCTACATAGTCCAAGTGCCCGACAGGGAACCTACATAGTCCAAGTGCCCACTGAGAAACTTACATAGTCCAAGTGCCCGGTAGGGAACCTACATATTCCAAGTGCCCGTTAGGGAACCTAGATAGTCCAAGTGCCCGTAGGGAACCTATATATTCCAAGTGCCCACTAGGGAACCTGCATTGTCCAAGTGCCCGCTAGTTAACCTAGATAGTCCACGTGCCCGCTAGTTAACCTAGGTACCAAGTGCCCGCTAGTTAACCTTGATCGTCCATGTCCCCGCTAGTTAACCTACATAGTCCATGGGCCCGCTAGTTAACCTACATAGTCCAAGGGCCCGCAAGGTAACTTAGATATTCCAATTTCCTGTTAGCTAACCTAGACAGTCCAAGTGCCCGCTAGGTACCCTAGACTGTCCAGTGCCCGCTAGGTTACCTACATAGTCCAAGTGCACGCTAGGTAACCTAGATACACCAAGTGCCCGCTAGTTAACCTAGATAGTCCTAGTGCCCACTAGGGGACGTACATAGTCCAAGTGCCCGCTAGGTAACCTAGATAGTCCATGTGCCCGCTAGGGTATGTACATAGTCTAAGTGCCCGCTAGTTAACCTACATAGTCCAAGGGCCCGCAAGTTGACCTACATATTCCAAGTGCGCTATAGGGAACCTACATAGTCCAAGTGCCCGCTAAGGGACGTACATAGTCTAATTGCCCGCTAGGGAACCTACATAGTCCAATTCCCGTTAGGGAACCTAGATAGTCCAAGTGCCCGCTAGGGAACCTGCATCATCCAAGTGCCCGCTAGTTAACCTAGATAGTCCAAGGCCCGCTAGTTAACCTACATAGTCCAAGTGCCCTCTAGTTAACCTAGATAGTCCAAGTGCCCGCTAGGGGACGTACATAGTCCAAGTGCCCTCTAGTTAACCTAGATAGTCCAAGTGCCCGCTAGGGGACATACATAGTCCAAGTGCCCGTTTGTTATCCTAGATAGTCCAAGTGCCCACTAGGTAACCTAGACAGTCCAAGTTCCCGCTAGGTTACCTACATAGTCCAAGTGACCGCTAGTTAACCTGATAGTTCAAGTGCCTGCTAGTTAACCTACATACCCCAGGGCCTGCTAGTTAACCTAGATCTTTCAAGTGCCCGCTAGTTAACCTAGATAGTCCAAGTTCCCGCTAGTTAACCTTGATCGTCCAAGTGCCCACTAGTTAACCAACATAGTCCAAGTGCCCGATAGGGAACCTACATAGTCCAAGTGCCCGCTGAGGAATCTACATAGTCCAAGTGCCCGATAGGGAACCTAAATATTCCAAGGGCCTGTTAGGGAACCTAGATAGTCCAAGTGCCCGTAGGGAACATATATAGTCCAAGTGCCCACTAGGGAACCTACATAGTCAAAGTGCCCACTAGGGAACCTGCATTGTCCAAGAGCCCGCTAGTTAATCTACATAGTCCAGAACCCGCTAGTTTACCTAGATAGTCCAAGTGCCCTCTAGATAACCTACATAGTCCAAGGGGCCGCTAGTTAACCTAGATATTCCAAGTGCCCGCTAGTTAACCTAGATCGTCCAAGAGTCCGCTAGTTAACCTACATAGTCCAAGTTCCCGTTAGTTAACCTAGATAGTCCAAGTGCCCGAAAAGTAACCTACATAATCCAAGTACCCGCTAGGTAACCTAGATATTCCAAGTTCCTGTTAGCTAACCTAGATAGTCCAAGTGCCTGCTAGGTAACCTACAGAGTCCAAGTGCCCATTCCTTAACCTAGATAGTCCAAGTGCCCACTAGGTAACCTAGACAGTCCAAGTTCCCGCTAGGTTACCTACATAGTCCAAGTGACCGCTAGTTAACCTGATAGTTCAAGTGCCTGCTAGTTAACCTACATAGTCCAAGTGCCCGCTAGTTAACCTACATAACCCAGGGCCTGCTAGTTAACCTAGATAGTCCAAGGCCCGCTAGTTAACCTACATAGTCCAAGTGCCCGCTGAGGAACCTATATAGTCCAAGTGCCCGCTAGGGAACCTACATAGTCAAAGTGCCCGCTAGGGAACCTGCATTGTACAAGTGCACGCTAGTTAACCTAGATCGTCGAAGTGCCCGCTAGTTAACCTAGATAGTCCAAGTTCCAGCTAGTTAACCTTGATCGTCCAAGTGCCCGCTAGTTAACCTACAAAGTCAAGTGCCCGATAGGGAACCTCCATAGTCCAAGTGCTCGCTGAGGAACCTACATAGTCCTAGTGCCCGATAGGGAACCTACATATTCCAAGTGCCTGTTAGGGAACCTCGATAGTCCAAGAGCCCGCTAGGGAACCTACAGAGTCAAAGTGCCCGTTAGGGAACCTAGATAGTCCAAGTGCCCGCTAGGGAACCTGCATCATCCAAGTGCCCGGTAGTTAATCTAGATAGTCCAAGTGCCCGCTAGTTAACCTACATAGTCCAAGGGCCCTCGAGTTAACCTAGATAGTCCAAGTGCCCGCTAGGGGACGTACATAGTCCAAGTGCCCGCTAGGTAACCTAGATAGTCCAAGTGCCCGCTAGTTAAACTACATAGTCCAAGGGCCCTCTAGTTAACCTAGATAGTCCACGTGCCCGCTAACATATGTACATAGTTCAAGTGCCCGCTAGGTAACCTAGACAGTCCAAGAGTCTGCTAGTTAACCTACATAGTCCAAGTGCCCGCTAGGTAACCTAGATAGTCCAAGGACCCACTAGTTATCCTACATAGTCCAAGTGCCCGATAGGGAACCTACATAGTCCAAGTGCCCACTGAGAAACTTACATAGTCCAAGTGCCCGGTAGGGAACCTACATATTCCAAGTGCCCGTTAGGGAACCTAGATAGTCCAAGTGCCCGTAGGGAACCTATATATTCCAAGTGCCCACTAGGGAACCTGCATTGTCCAAGTGCCCGCTAGTTAACCTAGATAGTCCACGTGCCCGCTAGTTAACCTAGGTACCAAGTGCCCGCTAATTAACCTTGATCGTCCATGTGCCCGCTAGTTAAGCTACATAGTCCATGGGCCCGCTAGTTAACCTACATAGTCCAAGGGCCCGCAAGGTAACTTAGATATTCCAATTTCCTGTTAGCTAACCTAGACAGTCCAAGTGCCCGCTAGGTACCCTAGACTGTCCAGTGCCCGCTAGGTTACCTACATAGTCCAAGTGCACGCTAGGTAACCTAGATACACCAAGTGCCCGCTAGTTAACCTAGATAGTCCTAGTGCCCACTATTGGACGTACATCGTCCAAGTGCCCGCTGAGGAACCTATATATCCCAAGTGCCCGTTAGGGAACCTAGATAGTCCATGTGACCGTAGGGAACCTAGATAGTCCAAGTGCACGTAGGAAACCTATATATTCCAAGTGCCCGCTAGGAACCTACATAGTAAATGTGCCCGCTAGGGAACATGCATTGTCCAAGTGCCCGCTAGTTAACCTAGATATTGCAAGTGCCCGCTAGATAACCTAGATCGTCCAAGTGTCTGCTAGTTAACCTACATAGTCCAAGTTCCCGTTAGGTAGCCTAGATAGTCCAAGTGCCCGCTAGTTAACCTAGACTGTCCAAGTGCCCGCTAGGTTACCTATATAGTCCAAGTGCCCGTTCGTTAACCTAGATAATCCAAGTGCCCGCTAGGTAACCTACATAGTCCCAGCGCACGCTAGATAATCTAGATAGTCCAAGTGCCCGTTAGGTAACCTACATAGTCCAAGTGCCCGCTAGGTAACCTACATAGTCCAAGTGCCCGCTCGAAAACCTAGATAGTCCATTTGCCCGCTAGGTAACCTAGATAGTCCAAGTGCCCGGTAGGTAACCTACAAAGTCCATGTGCCTGCTAGTAATCTATATAGTCCAAATGCCCACTAGGGCACCCACATAGACCAAGTGCCCGCTAATTAACCTATATAGTCCAAGCGCCCGTTAGCTAACCTAGATAGTCCAAGGGTCAACTAGTTAACCTACATAGTTCAAGGGCCCACTAGGTAACCTAGCTAATCCAAGTGCCCGCTAGTTAACCTATATCGTCCAAGAGCCCGATAGTTAACCTATATACTGCAAGGGCCCGCTAGTTAACCTAGATCGTCCAAGTGTCCGCTATTAAACCTACATAGTCCAAGGGCCCGCTAGTTGACCTAGATAGACCAAGTGCCCGCTAGTTAATCTAGATAGTCCAAGTGCCCGCTCGTTAACCTAGATAGTCCAAGTGCCCGGTAGTTAACCTAGATCGTCCAAGTGCCCGCTAGTTAACCTACATAGTCCAAGGGCCCGCTTGTTAGCCTACATAGTCCAAGGTCCGCTACTTAACCTAGATAGTCCAAGTGCCCGCTAGTTAACCTACATAGTCCAAGGGCCCTCTAGTTAACCTAGATAGTCCAAGTGCCCGCTAGGTAACCTAGATAGTCCAAGTGCCCGTAAGCTAACCTAGATAGTGCAAGTGCCCGCTAGTTAACCTAGATAGTCCAAGTGCCCGCTAGTTAAACTACATAGTCAAAGGGCCCTCTAGTTAACCTAGTTAGTCCATGTTCCCGCTAGGGTATGTACATAGTTCAAGTGCCTGCTAAGTAACCTAGATATTCCAAGTGTCTGCTAGTTAACCTACATAGTCCAAGTGCCCGATAGGTAACCTAGATAGTCCAAGGACCCACTAGTTAACCTACATAGTCCAAGTGCCCGATAGGGAACCTACATAGTCCAAGTGCGCACTGAAAAATTTACATAGTCCAAGTGCCCAATAGGGAACCTAGATAGTCCAAGTGCCCGTAGGGAACCTATATATTCCATGTGCCCGCTTGGGAACCTGCATTGTCCAAGTGCCCGCTAGTTAACCTAGACAGTCCAGGTGCCCGCTAGGTACCCTAGTCTGTCCAGTGCCCGCTAGGTTACCTACATAGTCCAAGTGCCCGCTAGTTAACCTACATAGTCCAAGGGCCCGCTAGTTAACCTACATAGTCCAAGAACCCGCAAGTTAACCTAGACAGTCCAAGTGCCCCCTAATTAAACTACATAGTCCAATGGCCCGCAGGTAACCTAGATATTCCAATTTCCTGTTAGCTAACCTAGACAGTCCAAGTGCCCGCTAGGTAGCCTAGACTGTCCAGTGCCCGCTAGGTTACCTACATAGTCCAAGTGCCCGCTAGGTAACCTAGATAGTCCAAGTGCCCGCTAGGGGACGTACATAGTCCAAGTGCCCGCTAGGTAACCTAGATAGTCTAAGTGCCCGCTAGTTAACCTACATAGTCCAATGGCCCGCAAGTTAACCTACATAGTCCAAGTGCGCGATAGGGAACCTACATAGTCCAAGTGCCCGCTAATGGACGTCCATAGTCTAAGTGCCCGCTAGGGAACCTACATAGTCCAAGTGCAGTTATTAAACCAAAATAGTCCAAGGGCCCGCTAGGGAACCTGCTTCATCCAAGTGCCCGCTAGTTAATCTAGATAGTCCAAGTGCCCGTTAGTTAACCTAGATAATCCAAGTGCCCGGTAGTTAACCTAGATCGTCTAAGTGCCCGCTAGTTAACATACATAGTCCAAAGGCCCGCTTGTTAACCTACATAGTCCAAGGTCCGCTACTTAACGTAGATAGTCCAAGTGTCCGCTAGTAAACCTACATAGTCCAAGTGCCCTCTAGTTAACCTAGATAGTCCAAGTGCCCGCTAGGGGACGTACATAGTCCAAGTGCCCTCTAGTTAACCTAGATAGTCCAAGTGCCCGCTAGGGGACATACATAGTCCAAGTGCCCGTTTGTTATCCTAGATAGTCCAAGTGCCCACTAGGTAACCTAGACAGTCCAAGTTCCCACTAGGTTACCTACATAGTCCAAGTGACCGCTAGTTAACCTGATAGTTCAAGTGCCTGCTAGTTAACCTACATACCCCAGGGCCTGCTAGTTAACCTAGATCGTTCAAGTGCCCGCTAGTTAACCTAGATAGTCCAAGTTCCCGCTAGTTAACCTTGATCGTCCAAGTGCCCACTAGTTAACCTACATAGTCCAAGTGCCCGATAGGGAACCTACATAGTCCAAGTGCCCGCTGAGGAATCTACATAGTCCAAGTGCCCGATAGGGAACCTAAATATTCCAAGGGCCTGTTAGGGAACCTAGATAGTCCAAGTGCCCGTAGGGAACATATATAGTCCAAGTGCCCACTAGGGAACCTACATAGTCAAAGTGCCCGCTAGGGAACCTGCATTGTCCAAGAGCCCGCTAGTTAATCTACATAGTCCAGAACCCGCTAGTTTACCTAGATAGTCCAAGTGCCCGCTAGATAACCTACATAGTCCAAGGGGCCGCTAGTTAACCTAGATATTCCAAGTGCCCGCTAGTTAACCTAGATCGTCCAAGAGTCCGCTAGTTAACCTACATAGTCCAAGTTCCCGTTAGTTAACCTAGATAGTCCAAGTGCCCGAAAAGTAACCTACATAATCCAAGTGCCCGCTAGGTAACCTAGATATTCCAAGTTCCTGTTAGCTAACCTAGATAGTCCAAGTGCCTGCTAGGTAACCTACATAGTCCAAGTGCCCATTCCTTAACCTAGATAGTCCAAGTGCCCACTAGGTAACCTAGACAGTCCAAGTTCCCGCTAGGTTACCTACATAGTCCAAGTGACCGCTAGTTAACCTGATAGTTCAAGTGCCTGCTAGTTAACCTACATAGTCCAAGTGCCCGCTTGTTAACCTACATAACCCAGGGCCTGCTAGTTAACCTAGATAGTCCAAGGCCCGCTAGTTAACCTACATAGTCCAAGTGCCCGCTGAGGAACCTATATAGTCCAAGTGCCCGATAGGGAACCTAGACAGTCCAAGTGCCCATAGGGAACCTATATAGTCCAAGTGCCCGCTAGGGAACCTACATAGTCAAAGTGCCCGCTAGGGAACCTGCATTGTACAAGTGCACGCTAGTTAACCTAGATCATTAAAGTGCCCGCTAGTTAACCTAGATAGTCCAAGTTCCAACTAGTTAACCTTGATCGTCCAAGTGCCCGCTAGTTAACCTACAAAGTCAAGTGCCCGATAGGGAACCTCCATAGTCCAAGTGCTCGCTGAGGAACCTACATAGTCCTAGTGCCCGATAGGGAACCTACATATTCCAAGTGCCTGTTAGGGAACCTCGATAGTCCAAGAGCCCGCTAGGGAACCTACAGAGTCAAAGTGCCCGTTAGGGAACCTAGATAGTCCAAGTGCCCGCTAGGGAACCTGCATCATCCAAGTGCCCGGTAGTTAATCTAGATAGTCCAAGTGCCCGCTAGTTAACCTACATAGTCCAAGGGCCCTCGAGTTAACCTAGATAGTCCAAGTGCCCGCTAGGGGACGTACATAGTCCAAGTGCCCGCTAGGTAACCTAGATAGTCCAAGTGCCCGCTAGTTAAACTACATAGTCCAAGGGCCCTCTAGTTAACCTAGATAGTCCACGTGCCCGCTAACATATGTACATAGTTCAAGTGCCCGCTAGGTAACCTAGACAGTCCAAGAATCTGCTAGTTAACCTACATAGTCCAAGTGCCCGCTAGGTAACCTAGATAGTCCAAGGACCCACTAGTTATCCTACATAGTCCAAGTGCCCGATAGGGAACCTACATAGTCCAAGTGCCCACTGAGAAACTTACATAGTCCAAGTGCCCGGTAGGGAACCTACATATTCCAAGTGCCCGTTAGGGAACCTAGATAGTCCAAGTGCCCGTAGGGAACCTATATATTCCAAGTGCCCACTAGGGAACCTGCATTGTCCAAGTGCCCGCTAGTTAACCTAGATAGTCCACGTGCCCGCTAGTTAACCTAGGTACCAAGTGCCCGCTAGTTAACCTTGATCGTCCATCTGCCCGCTAGTTAACCTACATAGTCCATGGGCCCGCTAGTTAACCTACATAGTCCAAGGGCCCGCAAGGTAACTAAGATATTCCAATTTCCTGTTAGCTAACCTAGACAGTCCAAGTGCCCGCTAGGTACCCTAGACTGTCCAGTGCCCGCTAGGTTACCTACATAGTCCAAGTGCACGCTAGGTAACCTAGATACACCAAGTGCCCGCTAGTTAACCTAGATAGTCCTAGTGCCCACTATTGGACGTACATCGTCCAAGTGCCCGCTGAGGAACCTATATATTCCAAGTGCCCGTTAGGGAACCTAGATAGTCCATGTGACCGTAGGGAACCTAGATAGTCCAAGTGCACGTAGGAAACCTATATATTCCAAGTGCCCGCTAGGAACCTACATAGTAAATGTGCCCGCTAGGGAACATGCATTGTCCAAGTGCCCGCTAGTTAACCTAGATATTCCAAGTGCCCGCTAGATAACCTAGATCGTCCAAGTGTCTGCTAGTTAACCTACATAGTCCAAGTTCCCGTTAGGTAACCTAGATAGTCCAAGTGCCCGCTAGTTAACCTAGACTGTCCAAGTGCCCGCTAGGTTACCTATATAGTCCAAGTGCCCGTTCGTTAACCTAGATAATCCAAGTGCCCGCTAGGTAACCTACATAGTCCCAGCGCACGCTAGATAATCTAGATAGTCCAAGTGCCCGTTAGGTAACCTACATAGTCCAAGTGCCCGCTAGGTAACCTACATAGTCCAAGTGCCCGCTCGAAAACCTAGATAGTCCATTTGCCCGCTAGGTAACCTAGATAGTCCAAGTGCCCGGTAGGTAACCTACAAAGTCCATGTGCCTGCTAGTAATCTATATAGTCCAAATGCCCACTAGGGCACCCACATAGACCAAGTGCCCGCTAATTAACCTATATAGTCCAAGCGCCCGTTAGCTAACCTAGATAGTCCAAGGGTCAACTAGTTAACCTACATAGTTCAAGGGCCCACTAGGTAACCTAGCTAATCCAAGTGCCCGCTAGTTAACCTATATCGTCCAAGTGCCCGATAGTTAACCTATATACTGCAAGGGCCCGCTAGTTAACCTAGATCGTCCAAGTGTCCGCTATTAAACCTACATAGTCCAAGGGCCCGCTAGTTGACCTAGATAGACCAAGTGCCCGCTAGTTAATCTAGATAGTCCGAGTGCCCGTTAATTATCCTTGATAGTCCTAGTGCTCACTAGGGGACATACATAGTCCAAGTGCCCGCTAGGTAACCTAGATAGTCCATGTGCCCGCTAGGGTATGTACATAGTCCAAGTGCCCGCTAGGTAACCTAGATAGTCTAAGTGCCGGCTAGTTAACCTACATAGTCCAAGGGCACGCTAGTTAACCTACATAGTCCAAGTGCCCGCTAAGGGACGTACATAGTCCAAGTGCCCGCTAGGTAACATACATAGTCCAAGTGCCCGCTATGTAACGTAGATACTCCAAGTGCCTGCTAGGGAACGTACATAGTCCAAGTGCCCGCTAGGTAACCTAGATAGTCCAATTGCCCACTAGTTAACCTACATAGTCCAAGTGCCCGCTAGAGAACCTGCATCATCCAAGTGCCCGGTAGTTAATCTAGATAGTCCAAGTGCCCGCTCGTTAACCTAGATAGTCCAAGTGCCCGGTAGTTAACCTAGATCGTCCAAGTGCCCGCTAGTTAACCTACATAGTCCAAGGGCCCGCTTGTTAGCCTACATAGTCCAAGGTCCGCTACTTAACCTAGATAGTCCAAGTGCCCGCTAGTTAACCTACATAGTCCAAGGGCCCTCTAGTTAACCTAGATAGTCCAAGTGCCCGCTAGGTAACCTAGATAGTCCAAGTGCCCGTAAGCTAACCTAGATAGTGCAAGTGCCCGCTAGTTAACCTAGATAGTCCAAGTGCCCGCTAGTTAAACTACATAGTCAAAGGGCCCTCTAGTTAACCTAGTTAGTCCATGTTCCCGCTAGGGTATGTACATAGTTCAAGTGCCTGCTAAGTAACCTAGATATTCCAAGTGTCTGCTAGTTAACCTACATAGTCCAAGTGCCCGATAGGTAACCTAGATAGTCCAAGGACCCACTAGTTAACCTACATAGTCCAAGTGCCCGATAGGGAACCTACATAGTCCAAGTGCGCACTGAAAAATTTACATAGTCCAAGTGCCCAATAGGGAACCTAGATAGTCCAAGTGCCCTTAGGGAACCTATATATTCCATGTGCCCGCTTGGGAACCTGCATTGTCCAAGTGCCCGCTAGTTAACCTAGACAGTCCAGGTGCCCGCTAGGTACCCTAGTCTGTCCAGTGCCCGCTAGGTTACCTACATTGTCCAAGTGCCCGCTAGTTAACCTACATAGTCCAAGGGCCCGCTAGTTAACCTACATAGTCCAAGAACCCGCAAGTTAACCTAGACAGTCCAAGTGCCCCCTAATTAAACTACATAGTCCAATGGCCCGCAGGTAACCTAGATATTCCAATTTCCTGTTAGCTAACCTAGACAGTCCAAGTGCCCGCTAGGTAGCCTAGACTGTCCAGTGCCCGCTAGGTTACCTACATAGTCCAAGTGCCCGCTAGGTAACCTAGATAGTCCAAGTGCCCGCTAGGGGACGTACATAGTCCAAGTGCCCGCTAGGTAACCTAGATAGTCTAAGTGCCCGCTAGTTAACCTACATAGTCCAATGGCCCGCAAGTTAACCTACATAGTCCAAGTGCGCGATAGGGAACCTACATAGTCCAAGTGCCCGCTAATGGACGTCCATAGTCTAAGTGCCCGCTAGGGAACCTACATAGTCCAAGTGCAGTTATTAAACCAAGATAGTCCAAGGGCCCGCTAGGGAACCTGCTTCATCCAAGTGCCCGCTAGTTAATCTAGATAGTCCAAGTGCCCGTTAGTTAACCTAGATAATCCAAGTGCCCGGTAGTTAACCTAGATCGTCTAAGTGCCCGCTAGTTAACATACATAGTCCAAAGGCCCGCTTGTTAACCTACATAGTCCAAGGTCCGCTACTTAACGTAGATAGTCCAAGTGTCCGCTAGTTAACCTACATAGTCCAAGTGCCCTCTAGTTAACCTAGATAGTCCAAGTGCCCGCTAGGGGACGTACATAGTCCAAGTGCCCTCTAGTTAACCTAGATAGTCCAAGTGCCCGCTAGGGGACATACATAGTCCAAGTGCCCGTTTGTTATCCTAGATAGTCCAAGTGCCCACTAGGTAACCTAGACAGTCCAAGTTCCCACTAGGTTACCTACATAGTCCAAGTGACCGCTAGTTAACCTGATAGTTCAAGTGCCTGCTAGTTAACCTACATACCCCAGGGCCTGCTAGTTAACCTAGATCGTTCAAGTGCCCGCTAGTTAACCTAGATAGTCCAAGTTCCCGCTAGTTAACCTTGATCGTCCAAGTGCCCACTAGTTAACCTACATAGTCCAAGTGCCCGATAGGGAACCTACATAGTCCAAGTGCCCGCTGAGGAATCTACATAGTCCAAGTGCCCGATAGGGAACCTAAATATTCCAAGGGCCTGTTAGGGAACCTAGATAGTCCAAGTGCCCGTAGGGAACATATATAGTCCAAGTGCCCACTAGGGAACCTACATAGTCAAAGTGCCCGCTAGGGAACCTGCATTGTCCAAGAGCCCGCTAGTTAATCTACATAGTCCAGAACCCGCTAGTTTACCTAGATAGTCCAAGTGCCCGCTAGATAACCTACATAGTCCAAGGGGCCGCTAGTTAACCTAGATATTCCAAGTGCCCGCTAGTTAACCTAGATCGTCCAAGAGTCCGCTAGTTAACCTACATAGTCCAAGTTCCCGTTAGTTAACCTAGATAGTCCAAGTGCCCGAAAAGTAACCTACATAATCCAAGTGCCCGCTAGGTAACCTAGATATTCCAAGTTCCTGTTAGCTAACCTAGATAGTCCAAGTGCCTGCTAGGTAACCTACATAGTCCAAGTGCCCATTCCTTAACCTAGATAGTCCAAGTGCCCACTAGGTAACCTAGACAGTCCAAGTTCCCGCTAGGTTACCTACATAGTCCAAGTGACCGCTAGTTAACCTGATAGTTCAAGTGCCTGCTAGTTAACCTACATAGTCCAAGTGCCCGCTAGTTAACCTACATAACCCAGGGCTTGCTAGTTAACCTAGATAGTCCAAGGCCCGCTAGTTAACCTACATAGTCCAAGTGCCCGCTGAGAAACCTATATAGTCCAAGTGCCCGATAGGGAACCTAGACAGTCCAAGTGCCCATAGGGAACCTATATAGTCCAAGTGCCCGCTAGGGAACCTACATAGTCAAAGTGCCCGCTAGGGAACCTGCATTGTACAAGTGCACGCTAGTTAACATAGATCGTCCAAGTGCCCGCTAGTTAACCTAGATAGTCCAAGTTCCAGCTAGTTAACCTTGATCGTCCAAGTGCCCGCTAGTTAACCTACAAAGTCAAGTGCCCGATAGGGAACCTCCATAGTACAAGTGCTCGCTGAGGAACCTACATAGTCCTAGTGCCCGATAGGGAACCTACATATTCCAAGTGCCTGTTAGGGAACCTCGATAATCCAAGAGCCCGCTAGGGAACCTACAGAGTCAAAGTGCCCGTTAGGGAACCTAGATAGTCCAAGTGCCCGCTAGGGAACCTGCATCATCCAAGTGCCCGGTAGTTAATCTAGATAGTCCAAGTGCCCGCTAGTTAACCTACATAGTCCAAGGGCCCTCGAGTTAACCTAGATAGTCCAAGTGCCCGCTAGGGGACGTACATAGTCCAAGTGCCCGCTAGGTAACCTAGATAGTCCAAGTGCCCGCTAGTTAAACTACATAGTCCAAGGGCCCTCTAGTTAACCTAGATAGTCCACGTGCCCGCTAACATATGTACATAGTTCAAGTGCCCGCTAGGTAACCTAGACAGTCCAAGAATCTGCTAGTTAACCTACATAGTCCAAGTGCCCGCTAGGTAACCTAGATAGTCCAAGGACCCACTAGTTATCCTACATAGTCCAAGTGCCCGATAGGGAACCTACATAGTCCAAGTGCCCACTGAGAAACTTACATAGTCCAAGTGCCCGGTAGGGAACCTACATATTCCAAGTGCCCGTTAGGGAACCTAGATAGTCCAAGTGCCCGTAGGGAACCTATATATTCCAAGTGCCCACTAGGGAACCTGCATTGTCCAAGTGCCCGCTAGTTAACCTAGATAGTCCACGTGCCCGCTAGTTAACCTAGGTACCAAGTGCCCGCTAGTTAACCTTGATCGTCCATGTGCCCGCTAGTTAAGCTACATAGTCCATGGGCCCGCTAGTTAACCTACATAGTCCAAGGGCCCGTAAGGTAACTTAGATATTCCAATTTCCTGTTAGCTAACCTAGACAGTCCAAGTGCCCGCTAGGTACCCTAGACTGTCCAGTGCCCGCTAGGTTACCTACATAGTCCAAGTGCACGCTAGGTAACCTAGATACACCAAGTGCCCGCTAGTTAACCTAGATAGTCCTAGTGCCCACTATTGGACGTACATCGTCCAAGTGCCCGCTGAGGAACCTATATATTCCAAGTGCCCGTTAGGGAACCTAGATAGTCCATGTGACCGTAGGGAACCTAGATAGTCCAAGTGCACGTAGGAAACCTATATATTCCAAGTGCCCGCTAGGAACCTACATAGTAAATGTGCCCGCTAGGGAACATGCATTGTCCAAGTGCCCGCTAGTTAACCTAGATATTCCAAGTGCCCGCTAGATAACCTAGATCGTCCAAGTGTCTGCTAGTTAACCTACATAGTCCAAGTTCCCGTTAGGTAACCTAGATAGTCCAAGTGCCCGCTAGTTAACCTAGACTGTCCAAGTGCCCGCTAGGTTACCTATATAGTCCAAGTGCCCGTTCGTTAACCTAGATAATCCAAGTGCCCGCTAGGTAACCTACATAGTCCCAGCGCACGCTAGATAATCTAGATAGTCCAAGTGCCCGTTAGGTAACCTACATAGTCCAAGTGCCCGCTAGGTAACCTACATAGTCCAAGTGCCCGCTCGAAAACCTAGATAGTCCATTTGCCCGCTAGGTAACCTAGATAGTCCAAGTGCCCGGTAGGTAACCTACAAAGTCCATGTGCCTGCTAGTAATCTATATAGTCCAAATGCCCACTAGGGCACCCACATAGACCAAGTGCCCGCTAATTAACCTATATAGTCCAAGCGCCCGTTAGCTAACCTAGATAGTCCAAGGGTCAACTAGTTAACCTACATAGTTCAAGGGCCCACTAGGTAACCTAGCTAATCCAAGTGCCCGCTAGTTAACCTATATCGTCCAAGAGCCCGATAGTTAACCTATATACTGCAAGGGCCCGCTAGTTAACCTAGATCGTCCAAGTGTCCGCTATTAAACCTACATAGTCCAAGGGCCCGCTAGTTGACCTAGATAGACCAAGTGCCCGCTAGTTAATCTAGATAGTCCGAGTGCCCGTTAATTATCCTTGATAGTCCTAGTGCTCACTAGGGGACATACATAGTCCAAGTGCCCGCTAGGTAACCTAGATAGTCCATGTGCCCGCTAGGGTATGTACATAGTCCAAGTGCCCGCTAGGTAACCTAGATAGTCTAAGTGCCGGCTAGTTAACCTACATAGTCCAAGGGCACGCTAGTTAACCTACATAGTCCAAGTGCCCGCTAAGGGACGTACATAGTCCAAGTGCCCGCTAGGTAACATACATAGTCCAAGTGCCCGCTATGTAACGTAGATACTCCAAGTGCCTGCTAGGGAACGTACATAGTCCAAGTGCCCGCTAGGTAACCTAGATAGTCCAATTGCCCACTAGTTAACCTACATAGTCCAAGTGCCCGCTAGAGAACCTGCATCATCCAAGTGCCCGGTAGTTAATCTAGATAGTCCAAGTGCCCGCTCGTTAACCTAGATAGTCCAAGTGCCCGGTAGTTAACCTAGATCGTCCAAGTGCCCGCTAGTTAACCTACATAGTCCAAGGGCCCGCTTGTTAGCCTACATAGTCCAAGGTCCGCTACTTAACCTAGATAGTCCAAGTGCCCGCTAGTTAACCTACATAGTCCAAGGGCCCTCTAGTTAACCTAGATAGTCCAAGTGCCCGCTAGGTAACCTAGATAGTCCAAGTGCCCGTAAGCTAACCTAGATAGTGCAAGTGCCCGCTAGTTAACCTAGATAGTCCAAGTGCCCGCTAGTTAAACTACATAGTCAAAGGGCCCTCTAGTTAACCTAGTTAGTCCATGTTCCCGCTAGGGTATGTACATAGTTCAAGTGCCTGCTAAGTAACCTAGATATTCCAAGTGTCTGCTAGTTAACCTACATAGTCCAAGTGCCCGATAGGTAACCTAGATAGTCCAAGGACCCACTAGTTAACCTACATAGTCCAAGTGCCCGATAGGGAACCTACATAGTCCAAGTGCGCACTGAAAAATTTACATAGTCCAAGTGCCCAATAGGGAACCTAGATAGTCCAAGTGCCCGTAGGGAACCTATATATTCCATGTGCCCGCTTGGGAACCTGCATTGTCCAAGTGCCCGCTAGTTAACCTAGACAGTCCAGGTGCCGCTAGGTACCCTAGTCTGTCCAGTGCCCGCTAGGTTACCTACATAGTCCAAGTGCCCGCTAGTTAACCTACATAGTCCAAGGGCCCGCTAGTTAACCTACATAGTCCAAGAACCCGCAAGTTAACCTAGACAGTCCAAGTGCCCCCTAATTAAACTACATAGTCCAATGGCCCGCAAGGTAACCTAGATATTCCAATTTCCTGTTAGCTAACCTAGACAGTCCAAGTGCCCGCTAGGTAGCCTAGACTGTCCAGTGCCCGCTAGGTTACCTACATAGTCCAAGTGCCCGCTAGGTAACCTAGATAGTCCAAGTGCCCGCTAGGGGACGTACATAGTCCAAGTGCCCGCTAGGTAACCTAGATAGTCTAAGTGCCCGCTAGTTAACCTACATAGTCAAATGGCCCGCAAGTTAACCTACATAGTCCAAGTGCGCGATAGGGAACCTACATAGTCCAAGTGCCCGCTAATGGACGTCCATATTCTAAGTGCCCGCTAGGGAACCTACATAGTCCAAGTGCAGTTATTAAACCAAGATAGTCCAAGGGCCCGCTAGGGAACCTGCTTCATCCAAGTGCCCGCTAGTTAATCTAGATAGTCCAAGTGCCCGTTAGTTAACCTAGATAATCCAAGTGCCCGGTAGTTAACCTAGATCGTCTAAGTGCCCGCTAGTTAACATACATAGTCCAAAGGCCCGCTTGTTAACCTACATAGTCCAAGGTCCGCTACTTAACGTAGATAGTCCAAGTGTCCGCTAGTTAACCTACATAGTCCAAGTGCCCTCTAGTTAACCTAGATAGTCCAAGTGCCCGCTAGGGGACGTACATAGTCCAAGTGCCCTCTAGTTAACCTAGATAGTCCAAGTGCCCGCTAGGGGACATACATAGTCCAAGTGCCCGTTTGTTATCCTAGATAGTCCAAGTGCCCACTAGGTAACCTAGACAGTCCAAGTTCCCGCTAGGTTACCTACATAGTCCAAGTGACCGCTAGTTAACCTGATAGTTCAAGTGCCTGCTAGTTAACCTACATACCCCAGGGCCTGCTAGTTAACCTAGATCGTTCAAGTGCCCGCTAGTTAACCTAGATAGTCCAAGTTCCCGCTAGTTAACCTTGATCGTCCAAGTGCCCACTAGTTAACCTACATAGTCCAAGTGCCCGATAGGGAACCTACATAGTCCAAGTGCCCGCTGAGGAATCTACATAGTCCAAGTGCCCGATAGGGAACCTAAATATTCCAAGGGCCTGTTAGGGAACCTAGATAGTCCAAGTGCCCGTAGGGAACATATATAGTCCAAGTGCCCACTAGGGAACCTACATAGTCAAAGTGCCCGCTAGGGAACCTGCATTGTCCAAGAGCCCGCTAGTTAATCTACATAGTCCAGAACCCGCTAGTTTACCTAGATAGTCCAAGTGCCCGCTAGATAACCTACATAGTCCAAGGGGCCGCTAGTTAACCTAGATATTCCAAGTGCCCGCTAGTTAACCTAGATCGTCCAAGAGTCCGCTAGTTAACCTACATAGTCCAAGTTCCCGTTAGTTAACCTAGATAGTCCAAGTGCCCGAAAAGTAACCTACATAATCCAAGTGCCCGCTAGGTAACCTAGATATTCCAAGTTCCTGTTAGCTAACCTAGATAGTCCAAGTGCCTGCTAGGTAACCTACATAGTCCAAGTGCCCATTCCTTAACCTAGATAGTCCAAGTGCCCACTAGGTAACCTAGACAGTCCAAGTTCCCGCTAGGTTACCTACATAGTCCAAGTGACCGCTAGTTAACCTGATAGTTCAAGTGCCTGCTAGTTAACCTACATAGTCCAAGTGCCCGCTAGTTAACCTACATAACCCAGGGCCTGCTAGTTAACCTAGATAGTCCAAGGCCCGCTAGTTAACCTACATAGTCCAAGTGCCCGCTGAGGAACCTATATAGTCCAAGTGCCCGATAGGGAACCTAGACAGTCCAAGTGCCCATAGGGAACCTATATAGTCCAAGTGCCCGCTAGGGAACCTACATAGTCAAAGTGCCCGCTAGGGAACCTGCATTGTACAAGTGCACGCTAGTTAACCTAGATCATTAAAGTGCCCGCTAGTTAACCTAGATAGTCCAAGTTCCAACTAGTTAACCTTGATCGTCCAAGTGCCCGCTAGTTAACCTACAAAGTCAAGTGCCCGATAGGGAACCTCCATAGTCCAAGTGCTCGCTGAGGAACCTACATAGTCCTAGTGCCCGATAGGGAACCTACATATTCCAAGTGCCTGTTAGGGAACCTCGATAGTCCAAGAGCCCGCTAGGGAACCTACAGAGTCAAAGTGCCCGTTAGGGAACCTAGATAGTCCAAGTGCCCGCTAGGGAACCTGCATCATCCAAGTGCCCGGTAGTTAATCTAGATAGTCCAAGTGCCCGCTAGTTAACCTACATAGTCCAAGGGCCCTCGAGTTAACCTAGATAGTCCAAGTGCCCGCTAGGGGACGTACATAGTCCAAGTGCCCGCTAGGTAACCTAGATAGTCCAAGTGCCCGCTAGTTAAACTACATAGTCCAAGGGCCCTCTAGTTAACCTAGATAGTCCACGTGCCCGTTAACATATGTACATAGTTCAAGTGCCCGCTAGGTAACCTAGACAGTCCAAGAATCTGCTAGTTAACCTACATAGTCCAAGTGCCCGCTAGGTAACCTAGATAGTCCAAGGACCCACTAGTTATCCTACATAGTCCAAGTGCCCGATAGGGAACCTACATAGTCCAAGTGCCCACTGAGAAACTTACATAGTCCAAGTGCCCGGTAGGGAACCTACATATTCCAAGTGCCCGTTAGGGAACCTAGATAGTCCAAGTGCCCGTAGGGAACCTATATATTCCAAGTGCCCACTAGGGAACCTGCATTGTCCAAGTGCCCGCTAGTTAACCTAGATAGTCCACGTGCCCGCTAGTTAACCTAGGTACCAAGTGCCCGCTAGTTAACCTTGATCGTCCATCTGCCCGCTAGTTAACCTACATAGTCCATGGGCCCGCTAGTTAACCTACATAGTCCAAGGGCCCGCAAGGTAACTAAGATATTCCAATTTCCTGTTAGCTAACCTAGACAGTCCAAGTGCCCGCTAGGTACCCTAGACTGTCCAGTGCCCGCTAGGTTACCTACATAGTCCAAGTGCACGCTAGGTAACCTAGATACACCAAGTGCCCGCTAGTTAACCTAGATAGTCCTAGTGCCCACTATTGGACGTACATCGTCCAAGTGCCCGCTGAGGAACCTATATATTCCAAGTGCCCATTAGGGAACCTAGATAGTCCATGTGACCGTAGGGAACCTAGATAGTCCAAGTGCACGTAGGAAACCTATATATTCCAAGTGCCCGCTAGGAACCTACATAGTAAATGTGCCCGCTGGGGAACAGGCATTGTCCAAGTGCCCGCTAGTTAACCTAGATATTCCAAGTGCCCGCTAGATAACCTAGATCGTCCAAGTGTCTGCTAGTTAACCTACATAGTCCAAGTTCCCGTTAGGTAACCTAGATAGTCCAAGTGCCCGCTAGTTAACCTAGACTGTCCAAGTGCCCGCTAGGTTACCTATATAGTCCAAGTGCCCGTTCGTTAACCTAGATAATCCAAGTGCCCGCTAGGTAACCTACATAGTCCCAGCGCACGCTAGATAATCTAGATAGTCCAAGTGCCCGTTAGGTAACCTACATAGTCCAAGTGCCCGCTAGGTAACCTACATAGTCCAAGTGCCCGCTAGGTAACCTACATAGTCCAAGTGCCCGCTCGAAAACCTAGATAGTCCATTTGCCCGCTAGGTAACCTAGATAGTCCAAGTGCCCGGTAGGTAACCTACAAAGTCCATGTGCCTGCTAGTAATCTATATAGTCCAAATGCCCACTAGGGCACCCACATAGACCAAGTGCCCGCTAATTAACCTATATAGTCCAAGCGCCCGTTAGCTAACCTAGATAGTCCAAGGGTCAACTAGTTAACCTACGTAGTTCAAGGGCCCACTAGGTAACCTAGCTAATCCAAGTGCCCGCTAGTTAACCTATATCGTCCAAGTGCCCGATAGTTAACCTATATACTGCAAGGGCCCGCTAGTTAACCTAGATCGTCCAAGTGTCCGCTATTAAACCTACATAGTCCAAGGGCCCGCTAGTTGACCAAGATACACCAAGTGCCCGCTAGTTAATCTAGATAGTCCGAGTGCCCGTTAATTATCCTTGATAGTCCTAGTGCTCACTAGGGGACATACATAGTCCAAGTGCCCGCTAGGTAACCTAGATAGTCCATGTGCCCGCTAGGGTATGTACATAGTCCAAGTGCCCGCTAGGTAACCTAGATAGTCTAAGTGCCGGCTAGTTAACCTACATAGTCCAAGGGCACGCTAGTTAACCTACATAGTCCAAGTGCCCGCTAAGGGACGTACATAGTCCAAGTGCCCGCTAGGTAACATACATAGTCCAAGTGCCCGCTATGTAACGTAGATACTCCAAGTGCCTGCTAGGGAACGTACATAGTCCAAGTGCCCGCTAGGTAACCTAGATAGTCCAATTGCCCACTAGTTAACCTACATAGTCCAAGTGCCCGCTAGAGAACCTGCATCATCCAAGTGCCCGGTAGTTAATCTAGATAGTCCAAGTGCCCGCTCGTTAACCTAGATAGTCCAAGTGCCCGGTAGTTAACCTAGATCGTCCAAGTGCCCGCTAGTTAACCTACATAGTCCAAGGGCCCGCTTGTTAGCCTACATAGTCCAAGGTCCGCTACTTAACCTAGATAGTCCAAGTGCCCGCTAGTTAACCTACATAGTCCAAGGGCCCTCTAGTTAACCTAGATAGTCCAAGTGCCCGCTAGGTAACCTAGATAGTCCAAGTGCCCGTAAGCTAACCTAGATAGTGCAAGTGCCCGCTAGTTAACCTAGATAGTCCAAGTGCCCGCTAGTTAAACTACATAGTCAAAGGGCCCTCTAGTTAACCTAGTTAGTCCATGTTCCCGCTAGGGTATGTACATAGTTCAAGTGCCTGCTAAGTAACCTAGATATTCCAAGTGTCTGCTAGTTAACCTACATAGTCCAAGTGCCCGATAGGTAACCTAGATAGTCCAAGGACCCACTAGTTAACCTACATAGTCCAAGTGCCCGATAGGGAACCTACATAGTCCAAGTGCGCACTGAAAAATTTACATAGTCCAAGTGCCCAATAGGGAACCTAGATAGTCCAAGTGCCCGTAGGGAACCTATATATTCCATGTGCCCGCTTGGGAACCTGCATTGTCCAAGTGCCCGCTAGTTAACCTAGACAGTCCAGGTGCCGCTAGGTACCCTAGTCTGTCCAGTGCCCGCTAGGTTACCTACATAGTCCAAGTGCCCGCTAGTTAACCTACATAGTCCAAGGGCCCGCTAGTTAACCTACATAGTCCAAGAACCCGCAAGTTAACCTAGACAGTCCAAGTGCCCCCTAATTAAACTACATAGTCCAATGGCCCGCAAGGTAACCTAGATATTCCAATTTCCTGTTAGCTAACCTAGACAGTCCAAGTGCCCGCTAGGTAGCCTAGACTGTCCAGTGCCCGCTAGGTTACCTACATAGTCCAAGTGCCCGCTAGGTAACCTAGATAGTCCAAGTGCCCGCTAGGGGACGTACATAGTCCAAGTGCCCGCTAGGTAACCTAGATAGTCTAAGTGCCCGCTAGTTAACCTACATAGTCCAATGGCCCGCAAGTTAACCTACATAGTCCAAGTGCGCGATAGGGAACCTACATAGTCCAAGTGCCCGCTAATGGACGTCCATATTCTAAGTGCCCGCTAGGGAACCTACATAGTCCAAGTGCAGTTATTAAACCAAGATAGTCCAAGGGCCCGCTAGGGAACCTGCTTCATCCAAGTGCCCGCTAGTTAATCTAGATAGTCCAAGTGCCCGTTAGTTAACCTAGATAATCCAAGTGCCCGGTAGTTAACCTAGATCGTCTAAGTGCCCGCTAGTTAACATACATAGTCCAAAGGCCCGCTTGTTAACCTACATAGTCCAAGGTCCGCTACTTAACGTAGATAGTCCAAGTGTCCGCTAGTTAACCTACATAGTCCAAGTGCCCTCTAGTTAACCTAGATAGTCCAAGTGCCCGCTAGGGGACGTACATAGTCCAAGTGCCCTCTAGTTAACCTAGATAGTCCAAGTGCCCGCTAGGGGACATACATAGTCCAAGTGCCCGTTTGTTATCCTAGATAGTCCAAGTGCCCACTAGGTAACCTAGACAGTCCAAGTTCCCGCTAGGTTACCTACATAGTCCAAGTGACCGCTAGTTAACCTGATAGTTCAAGTGCCTGCTAGTTAACCTACATACCCCAGGGCCTGCTAGTTAACCTAGATCGTTCAAGTGCCCGCTAGTTAACCTAGATAGTCCAAGTTCCCGCTAGTTAACCTTGATCGTCCAAGTGCCCACTAGTTAACTTACATAGTCCAAGTGCCCGATAGGGAACCTACATAGTCCAAGTGCCCGCTGAGGAATCTACATAGTCCAAGTGCCCGATAGGGAACCTAAATATTCCAAGGGCCTGTTAGGGAACCTAGATAGTCCAAGTGCCCGTAGGGAACATATATAGTCCAAGTGCCCACTAGGGAACCTACATAGTCAAAGTGCCCGCTAGGGAACCTGCATTGTCCAAGAGCCCGCTAGTTAATCTACATAGTCCAGAACCCGCTAGTTTACCTAGATAGTCCAAGTGCCCGCTAGATAACCTACATAGTCCAAGGGGCCGCTAGTTAACCTAGATATTCCAAGTGCCCGCTAGTTAACCTAGATCGTCCAAGAGTCCGCTAGTTAACCTACATAGTCCAAGTTCCCGTTAGTTAACCTAGATAGTCCAAGTGCCCGAAAAGTAACCTACATAATCCAAGTGCCCGCTAGGTAACCTAGATATTCCAAGTTCCTGTTAGCTAACCTAGATAGTCCAAGTGCCTGCTAGGTAACCTACATAGTCCAAGTGCCCATTCCTTAACCTAGATAGTCCAAGTGCCCACTAGGTAACCTAGACAGTCCAAGTTCCCGCTAGGTTACCTACATAGTCCAAGTGACCGCTAGTTAACCTGATAGTTCAAGTGCCTGCTAGTTAACCTACATAGTCCAAGTGCCCGCTAGTTAACCTACATAACCCAGGGCCTGCTAGTTAACCTAGATAGTCCAAGGCCCGCTAGTTAACCTACATAGTCCAAGTGCCCGCTGAGGAACCTATATAGTCCAAGTGCCCGATAGGGAACCTAGACAGTCCAAGTGCCCATAGGGAACCTATATAGTCCAAGTGCCCGCTAGGGAACCTACATAGTCAAAGTGCCCGCTAGGGAACCTGCATTGTACAAGTGCACGCTAGTTAACCTAGATCATTAAAGTGCCCGCTAGTTAACCTAGATAGTCCAAGTTCCAACTAGTTAACCTTGATCGTCCAAGTGCCCGCTAGTTAACCTACAAAGTCAAGTGCCCGATAGGGAACCTCCATAGTCCAAGTGCTCGCTGAGGAACCTACATAGTCCTAGTGCCCGATAGGGAACCTACATATTCCAAGTGCCTGTTAGGGAACCTCGATAGTCCAAGAGCCCGCTAGGGAACCTACAGAGTCAAAGTGCCCGTTAGGGAACCTAGATAGTCCAAGTGCCCGCTAGGGAACCTGCATCATCCAAGTGCCCGGTAGTTAATCTAGATAGTCCAAGTGCCCGCTAGTTAACCTACATAGTCCAAGGGCCCTCGAGTTAACCTAGATAGTCCAAGTGCCCGCTAGGGGACGTACATAGTCCAAGTGCCCGCTAGGTAACCTAGATAGTCCAAGTGCCCGCTAGTTAAACTACATAGTCCAAGGGCCCTCTAGTTAACCTAGATAGTCCACGTGCCCGCTAACATATGTACATAGTTCAAGTGCCCGCTAGGTAACCTAGACAGTCCAAGCATCTGCTAGTTAACCTACATAGTCCAAGTGCCCGCTAGGTAACCTAGATAGTCCAAGGACCCACTAGTTATCCTACATAGTCCAAGTGCCCGATAGGGAACCTACATAGTCCAAGTGCCCACTGAGAAACTTACATAGTCCAAGTGCCCGGTAGGGAACCTACATATTCCAAGTGCCCGTTAGGGAACCTAGATAGTCCAAGTGCCCGTAGGGAACCTATATATTCCAAGTGCCCACTAGGGAACCTGCATTGTCCAAGTGCCCGCTAGTTAACCTAGATAGTCCACGTGCCCGCTAGTTAACCTAGGTACCAAGTGCCCGCTAGTTAACCTTGATCGTCCATCTGCCCGCTAGTTAACCTACATAGTCCATGGGCCCGCTAGTTAACCTACATAGTCCAAGGGCCCGCAAGGTAACTAAGATATTCCAATTTCCTGTTAGCTAACCTAGACAGTCCAAGTGCCCGCTAGGTACCCTAGACTGTCCAGTGCCCGCTAGGTTACCTACATAGTCCAAGTGCACGCTAGGTAACCTAGATACACCAAGTGCCCGCTAGTTAACCTAGATAGTCCTAGTGCCCACTATTGGACGTACATCGTCCAAGTGCCCGCTGAGGAACCTATATATTCCAAGTGCCCGTTAGGGAACCTAGATAGTCCATGTGACCGTAGGGAACCTAGATAGTCCAAGTGCACGTAGGAAACCTATATATTCCAAGTGCCCGCTAGGAACCTACATAGTAAATGTGCCCGCTGGGGAACATGCATTGTCCAAGTGCCCGCTAGTTAACCTAGATATTCCAAGTGCCCGCTAGATAACCTAGATCGTCCAAGTGTCTGCTAGTTAACCTACATAGTCCAAGTTCCCGTTAGGTAACCTAGATAGTCCAAGTGCCCGCTAGTTAACCTAGACTGTCCAAGTGCCCGCTAGGTTACCTATATAGTCCAAGTGCCCGTTCGTTAACCTAGATAATCCAAGTGCCCGCTAGGTAACCTACATAGTCCCAGCGCACGCTAGATAATCTAGATAGTCCAAGTGCCCGTTAGGTAACCTACATAGTCCAAGTGCCCGCTAGGTAACCTACATAGTCCAAGTGCCCGCTCGAAAACCTAGATAGTCCATTTGCCCGCTAGGTAACCTAGATAGTCCAAGTGCCCGGTAGGTAACCTACAAAGTCCATGTGCCTGCTAGTAATCTATATAGTCCAAATGCCCACTAGGGCACCCACATAGACCAAGTGCCCGCTAATTAACCTATATAGTCCAAGCGCCCGTTAGCTAACCTAGATAGTCCAAGGGTCAACTAGTTAACCTACGTAGTTCAAGGGCCCACTAGGTAACCTAGCTAATCCAAGTGCCCGCTAGTTAACCTATATCGTCCAAGTGCCCGATAGTTAACCTATATACTGCAAGGGCCCCCTAGTTAACCTAGATCGTCCAAGTGTCCGCTATTAAACCTACATAGTCCAAGGGCCCGCTAGTTGACCTAGATAGACCAAGTGCCCGCTAGTTAATCTAGATAGTCCGAGTGCCCGTTAATTATCCTTGATAGTCCTAGTGCTCACTAGGGGACATACATAGTCCAAGTGCCCGCTAGGTAACCTAGATAGTCCATGTGCCCGCTAGGGTATGTACATAGTCCAAGTGCCCGCTAGGTAACCTAGATAGTCTAAGTGCCGGCTAGTTAACCTACATAGTCCAAGGGCACGCTAGTTAACCTACATAGTCCAAGTGCCCGCTAAGGGACGTACATAGTCCAAGTGCCCGCTAGGTAACATACATAGTCCAAGTGCCCGCTATGTAACGTAGATACTCCAAGTGCCTGCTAGGGAACGTACATAGTCCAAGTGCCCGCTAGGTAACCTAGATAGTCCAATTGCCCACTAGTTAACCTACATAGTCCAAGTGCCCGCTAGAGAACCTGCATCATCCAAGTGCCCGGTAGTTAATCTAGATAGTCCAAGTGCCCGCTCGTTAACCTAGATAGTCCAAGTGCCCGGTAGTTAACCTAGATCGTCCAAGTGCCCGCTAGTTAACCTACATAGTCCAAGGGCCCGCTTGTTAGCCTACATAGTCCAAGGTCCGCTACTTAACCTAGATAGTCCAAGTGCCCGCTAGTTAACCTACATAGTCCAAGGGCCCTCTAGTTAACCTAGATAGTCCAAGTGCCCGCTAGGTAACCTAGATAGTCCAAGTGCCCGTAAGCTAACCTAGATAGTGCAAGTGCCCGCTAGTTAACCTAGATAGTCCAAGTGCCCGCTAGTTAAACTACATAGTCAAAGGGCCCTCTAGTTAACCTAGTTAGTCCATGTTCCCGCTAGGGTATGTACATAGTTCAAGTGCCTGCTAAGTAACCTAGATATTCCAAGTGTCTGCTAGTTAACCTACATAGTCCAAGTGCCCGATAGGTAACCTAGATAGTCCAAGGACCCACTAGTTAACCTACATAGTCCAAGTGCCCGATAGGGAACCTACATAGTCCAAGTGCGCACTGAAAAATTTACATAGTCCAAGTGCCCAATAGGGAACCTAGATAGTCCAAGTGCCCGTAGGGAACCTATATATTCCATGTGCCCGCTTGGGAACCTGCATTGTCCAAGTGCCCGCTAGTTAACCTAGACAGTCCAGGTGCCGCTAGGTACCCTAGTCTGTCCAGTGCCCGCTAGGTTACCTACATAGTCCAAGTGCCCGCTAGTTAACCTACATAGTCCAAGGGCCCGCTAGTTAACCTACATAGTCCAAGAACCCGCAAGTTAACCTAGACAGTCCAAGTGCCCCCTAATTAAACTACATAGTCCAATGGCCCGCAAGGTAACCTAGATATTCCAATTTCCTGTTAGCTAACCTAGACAGTCCAAGTGCCCGCTAGGTAGCCTAGACTGTCCAGTGCCCGCTAGGTTACCTACATAGTCCAAGTGCCCGCTAGGTAACCTAGATAGTCCAAGTGCCCGCTAGGGGACGTACATAGTCCAAGTGCCCGCTAGGTAACCTAGATAGTCTAAGTGCCCGCTAGTTAACCTACATAGTCCAATGGCCCGCAAGTTAACCTACATAGTCCAAGTGCGCGATAGGGAACCTACATAGTCCAAGTGCCCGCTAATGGACGTCCATATTCTAAGTGCCCGCTAGGGAACCTACATAGTCCAAGTGCAGTTATTAAACCAAGATAGTCCAAGGGCCCGCTAGGGAACCTGCTTCATCCAAGTGCCCGCTAGTTAATCTAGATAGTCCAAGTGCCCGTTAGTTAACCTAGATAATCCAAGTGCCCGGTAGTTAACCTAGATCGTCTAAGTGCCCGCTAGTTAACATACATAGTCCAAAGGCCCGCTTGTTAACCTACATAGTCCAAGGTCCGCTACTTAACGTAGATAGTCCAAGTGTCCGCTAGTTAACCTACATAGTCCAAGTGCCCTCTAGTTAACCTAGATAGTCCAAGTGCCCGCTAGGGGACGTACATAGTCCAAGTGCCCTCTAGTTAACCTAGATAGTCCAAGTGCCCGCTAGGGGACATACATAGTCCAAGTGCCCGTTTGTTATCCTAGATAGTCCAAGTGCCCACTAGGTAACCTAGACAGTCCAAGTTCCCGCTAGGTTACCTACATAGTCCAAGTGACCGCTAGTTAACCTGATAGTTCAAGTGCCTGCTAGTTAACCTACATACCCCAGGGCCTGCTAGTTAACCTAGATCGTTCAAGTGCCCGCTAGTTAACCTAGATAGTCCAAGTTCCCGCTAGTTAACCTTGATCGTCCAAGTGCCCACTAGTTAACCTACATAGTCCAAGTGCCCGATAGGGAACCTACATAGTCCAAGTGCCCGCTGAGGAATCTACATAGTCCAAGTGCCCGATAGAGAACCTAAATATTCCAAGGGCCTGTTAGGGAACCTAGATAGTCCAAGTGCCCGTAGGGAACATATATAGTCCAAGTGCCCACTAGGGAACCTACATAGTCAAAGTGCCCGCTAGGGAACCTGCATTGTCCAAGAGCCCGCTAGTTAATCTACATAGTCCAGAACCCGCTAGTTTACCTAGATAGTCCAAGTGCCCGCTAGATAACCTACATAGTCCAAGGGGCCGCTAGTTAACCTAGATATTCCAAGTGCCCGCTAGTTAACCTAGATCGTCCAAGAGTCCGCTAGTTAACCTACATAGTCCAAGTTCCCGTTAGTTAACCTAGATAGTCCAAGTGCCCGAAAAGTAACCTACATAATCCAAGTGCCCGCTAGGTAACCTAGATATTCCAAGTTCCTGTTAGCTAACCTAGATAGTCCAAGTGCCTGCTAGGTAACCTACATAGTCCAAGTGCCCATTCCTTAACCTAGATAGTCCAAGTGCCCACTAGGTAACCTAGACAGTCCAAGTTCCCGCTAGGTTACCTACATAGTCCAAGTGACCGCTAGTTAACCTGATAGTTCAAGTGCCTGCTAGTTAACCTACATAGTCCAAGTGCCCGCTAGTTAACCTACATAACCCAGGGCCTGCAAGTTAACCTAGATAGTCCAAGGCCCGCTAGTTAACCTACATAGTCCAAGTGCCCGCTGAGGAACCTATATAGTCCAAGTGCCCGATAGGGAACCTAGACAGTCCAAGTGCCCATAGGGAACCTATATAGTCCAAGTGCCCGCTAGGGAACCTACATAGTCAAAGTGCCCGCTAGGGAACCTGCATTGTACAAGTGCACGCTAGTTAACCTAGATCATCCAAGTGCCCGCTAGTTAACCTAGATAGTCCAAGTTCCAGCTAGTTAACCTTGATCGTCCAAGTGCCCGCTAGTTAACCTACAAAGTCAAGTGCCCGATAGGGAACCTCCATAGTCCAAGTGCTCGCTGAGGAACCTACATAGTCCTAGTGCCCGATAGGGAACCTACATATTCCAAGTGCCTGTTAGGGAACCTCGATAGTCCAAGAGCCCGCTAGGGAACCTACAGAGTCAAAGTGCCCGTTAGGGAACCTAGATAGTCCAAGTGCCCGCTAGGGAACCTGCATCATCCAAGTGCCCGGTAGTTAATCTAGATAGTCCAAGTGCCCGCTAGTTAACCTACATAGTCCAAGGGCCCTCGAGTTAACCTAGATAGTCCAAGTGCCCGCTAGGGGACGTACATAGTCCAAGTGCCCGCTAGGTAACCTAGATAGTCCAAGTGCCCGCTAGTTAAACTACATAGTCCAAGGGCCCTCTAGTTAACCTAGATAGTCCACGTGCCCGCTAACATATGTACATAGTTCAAGTGCCCGCTAGGTAACCTAGACAGTCCAAGCATCTGCTAGTTAACCTACATAGTCCAAGTGCCCGCTAGGTAACCTAGATAGTCCAAGGACCCACTAGTTATCCTACATAGTCCAAGTGCCCGATAGGGAACCTACATAGTCCAAGTGCCCACTGAGAAACTTACATAGTCCAAGTGCCCGGTAGGGAACCTACATATTCCAAGTGCCCGTTAGGGAACCTAGATAGTCCAAGTGCCCGTAGGGAACCTATATATTCCAAGTGCCCACTAGGGAACCTGCATTGTCCAAGTGCCCGCTAGTTAACCTAGATAGTCCACGTGCCCGCTAGTTAACCTAGGTACCAAGTGCCCGCTAGTTAACCTTGATCGTCCATCTGCCCGCTAGTTAACCTACATAGTCCATGGGCCCGCTAGTTAACCTACATAGTCCAAGGGCCCGCAAGGTAACTAAGATATTCCAATTTCCTGTTAGCTAACCTAGACAGTCCAAGTGCCCGCTAGGTACCCTAGACTGTCCAGTGCCCGCTAGGTTACCTACATAGTCCAAGTGCACGCTAGGTAACCTAGATACACCAAGTGCCCGCTAGTTAACCTAGATAGTCCTAGTGCCCACTAGGGGACGTACATAGTCCAAGTGCCCGCTAGGTAACCTAGATAGTCCATGTGCCCGCTAGGGTATGTACATAGTCTAAGTGCCCGCTAGTTAAGCTACATAGTCCCAGGGCCCGCAAGTTGACCTACATATTCCAAGTGCACTATAGGGAACCTACACAGTCCAAGTGCCCGCTAAGGGACGTACATAGTCTAATTGCCCGCTAGGGAACCTACATAGACCAAGTGCCCGTTAGGGAACCTAGATAGTCCAAGTGCCCGCTAGGAAACCTGCATCATCCAAGTGCCCGCTAGTTAATCTAGATAGTCCAAGTGCCCGCTAGTTAACCTACATAGTCCAAGTGCCCTCTAGTTAACCTAGATATTCCAAGTGCCCGCTAGTTAACCTAGATAGTCCAAGGGCCCGCAAGGTAACTAAGATATTCCAATTTCCTGTTAGCTAACCTAGACAGTCCAAGTGCCCGCTAGGTACCCTAGACTGTCCAGTGCCCGCTAGGTTACCTACATAGTCCAAGTGCACGCTAGGTAACCTAGATACACCAAGTGCCCGCTAGTTAACCTATATAGTCCTAGTGCCCACTATTGGACGTACATCGTCCAAGTGCCCGCTGAGGAACCTATATATTCCAAGTGCCCGTTAGGGAACCTAGATAGTCCATGTGACCGTAGGGAACCTAGATAGTCCAAGTGCACGTAGGAAACCTATATATTCCAAGTGCCCGCTAGGAACCTACATAGTAAATGTGCCCGCTAGGGAACATGCATTGTCCAAGTGCCCGCTAGTTAACCTAGATATTCCAAGTGCCCGCTAGATAACCTAGATCGTCCAAGTGTCTGCTAGTTAACCTACATAGTCCAAGTTCCCGTTAGGTAACCTAGATAGTCCAAGTGCCCGCTAGTTAACCTAGACTGTCCAAGTGCCCGCTAGGTTACCTATATAGTCCAAGTGCCCGTTCGTTAACCTAGATAATCCAAGTGCCCGCTAGGTAACCTACATAGTCCCAGCGCACGCTAGATAATCTAGATAGTCCAAGTGCCCGTTAGGTAACCTACATAGTCCAAGTGCCCGCTAGGTAACCTACATAGTCCAAGTGCCCGCTCGAAAACCTAGATAGTCCATTTGCCCGCTAGGTAACCTAGATAGTCCAAGTGCCCGGTAGGTAACCTACAAAGTCCATGTGCCTGCTAGTAATCTATATAGTCCAAATGCCCACTAGGGCACCCACATAGACCAAGTGCCCGCTAATTAACCTATATAGTCCAAGCGCCCGTTAGCTAACCTAGATAGTCCAAGGGTCAACTAGTTAACCTACATAGTTCAAGGGCCCACTAGGTAACCTAGCTAATCCAAGTGCCCGCTAGTTAACCTATATCGTCCAAGTGCCCGATAGTTAACCTATATACTGCAAGGGCCCGCTAGTTAACCTAGATCGTCCAAGTGTCCGCTATTAAACCTACATAGTCCAAGGGCCCGCTAGTTGACCTAGATAGACCAAGTGCCCGCTAGTTAATCTAGATAGTCCGAGTGCCCGTTAATTATCCTTGATAGTCCTAGTGCTCACTAGGGGACATACATAGTCCAAGTGCCCGCTAGGTAACCTAGATAGTCCATGTGCCCGCTAGGGTATGTACATAGTCCAAGTGCCCGCTAGGTAACCTAGATAGTCTAAGTGCCGGCTAGTTAACCTACATAGTCCAAGGGCACGCTAGTTAACCTACATAGTCCAAGTGCCCGCTAAGGGACGTACATAGTCCAAGTGCCCGCTAGGTAACATACATAGTCCAAGTGCCCGCTATGTAACGTAGATACTCCAAGTGCCTGCTAGGGAACGTACATAGTCCAAGTGCCCGCTAGGTAACCTAGATAGTCCAATTGCCCACTAGTTAACCTACATAGTCCAAGTGCCCGCTAGAGAACCTGCATCATCCAAGTGCCCGGTAGTTAATCTAGATAGTCCAAGTGCCCGCTCGTTAACCTAGATAGTCCAAGTGCCCGGTAGTTAACCTAGATCGTCCAAGTGCCCGCTAGTTAACCTACATAGTCCAAGGGCCCGCTTGTTAGCCTACATAGTCCAAGGTCCGCTACTTAACCTAGATAGTCCAAGTGCCCGCTAGTTAACCTACATAGTCCAAGGGCCCTCTAGTTAACCTAGATAGTCCAAGTGCCCGCTAGGTAACCTAGATAGTCCAAGTGCCCGTAAGCTAACCTAGATAGTGCAAGTGCCCGCTAGTTAACCTAGATAGTCCAAGTGCCCGCTAGTTAAACTACATAGTCAAAGGGCCCTCTAGTTAACCTAGTTAGTCCATGTTCCCGCTAGGGTATGTACATAGTTCAAGTGCCTGCTAAGTAACCTAGATATTCCAAGTGTCTGCTAGTTAACCTACATAGTCCAAGTGCCCGATAGGTAACCTAGATAGTCCAAGGACCCACTAGTTAACCTACATAGTCCAAGTGCCCGATAGGGAACCTACATAGTCCAAGTGCGCACTGAAAAATTTACATAGTCCAAGTGCCCAATAGGGAACCTAGATAGTCCAAGTGCCCGTAGGGAACCTATATATTCCATGTGCCCGCTTGGGAACCTGCATTGTCCAAGTGCCCGCTAGTTAACCTAGACAGTCCAGGTGCCGCTAGGTACCCTAGTCTGTCCAGTGCCCGCTAGGTTACCTACATAGTCCAAGTGCCCGCTAGTTAACCTACATAGTCCAAGGGCCCGCTAGTTAACCTACATAGTCCAAGAACCCGCAAGTTAACCTAGACAGTCCAAGTGCCCCCTAATTAAACTACATAGTCCAATGGCCCGCAAGGTAACCTAGATATTCCAATTTCCTGTTAGCTAACCTAGACAGTCCAAGTGCCCGCTAGGTAGCCTAGACTGTCCAGTGCCCGCTAGGTTACCTACATAGTCCAAGTGCCCGCTAGGTAACCTAGATAGTCCAAGTGCCCGCTAGGGGACGTACATAGTCCAAGTGCCCACTAGGTAACCTAGATAGTCTAAGTGCCCGCTAGTTAACCTACATAGTCCAATGGCCCGCAAGTTAACCTACATAGTCCAAGTGCGCGATAGGGAACCTACATAGTCCAAGTGCCCGCTAATGGACGTCCATATTCTAAGTGCCCGCTAGGGAACCTACATAGTCCAAGTGCAGTTATTAAACCAAGATAGTCCAAGGGCCCGCTAGGGAACCTGCTTCATCCAAGTGCCCGCTAGTTAATCTAGATAGTCCAAGTGCCCGTTAGTTAACCTAGATAATCCAAGTGCCCGGTAGTTAACCTAGATCGTCTAAGTGCCCGCTAGTTAACATACATAGTCCAAAGGCCCGCTTGTTAACCTACATAGTCCAAGGTCCGCTACTTAACGTAGATAGTCCAAGTGTCCGCTAGTTAACCTACATAGTCCAAGTGCCCTCTAGTTAACCTAGATAGTCCAAGTGCCCGCTAGGGGACGTACATAGTCCAAGTGCCCTCTAGTTAACCTAGATAGTCCAAGTGCCCGCTAGGGGACATACATAGTCCAAGTGCCCGTTTGTTATCCTAGATAGTCCAAGTGCCCACTAGGTAACCTAGACAGTCCAAGTTCCCGCTAGGTTACCTACATAGTCCAAGTGACCGCTAGTTAACCTGATAGTTCAAGTGCCTGCTAGTTAACCTACATACCCCAGGGCCTGCTAGTTAACCTAGATCGTTCAAGTGCCCGCTAGTTAACCTAGATAGTCCAAGTTCCCGCTAGTTAACCTTGATCGTCCAAGTGCCCACTAGTTAACCTACATAGTCCAAGTGCCCGATAGGGAACCTACATAGTCCAAGTGCCCGCTGAGGAATCTACATAGTCCAAGTGCCCGATAGGGAACCTAAATATTCCAAGGGCCTGTTAGGGAACCTAGATAGTCCAAGTGCCCGTAGGGAACATATATAGTCCAAGTGCCCACTAGGGAACCTACATAGTCAAAGTGCCCGCTAGGGAACCTGCATTGTCCAAGAGCCCGCTAGTTAATCTACATAGTCCAGAACCCGCTAGTTTACCTAGATAGTCCAAGTGCCCGCTAGATAACCTACATAGTCCAAGGGGCCGCTAGTTAACCTAGATATTCCAAGTGCCCGCTAGTTAACCTAGATCGTCCAAGAGTCCGCTAGTTAACCTACATAGTCCAAGTTCCCGTTAGTTAACCTAGATAGTCCAAGTGCCCGAAAAGTAACCTACATAATCCAAGTGCCCGCTAGGTAACCTAGATATTCCAAGTTCCTGTTAGCTAACCTAGATAGTCCAAGTGCCTGCTAGGTAACCTACATAGTCCAAGTGCCCATTCCTTAACCTAGATAGTCCAAGTGCCCACTAGGTAACCTAGACAGTCCAAGTTCCCGCTAGGTTACCTACATAGTCCAAGTGACCGCTAGTTAACCTGATAGTTCAAGTGCCTGCTAGTTAACCTACATAGTCCAAGTGCCCGCTAGTTAACCTACATAACCCAGGGCCTGCTAGTTAACCTAGATAGTCCAAGGCCCGCTAGTTAACCTACATAGTCCAAGTGCCCGCTGAGGAACCTATATAGTCCAAGTGCCCGATAGGGAACCTAGACAGTCCAAGTGCCCATAGGGAACCTATATAGTCCAAGTGCCCGCTAGGGAACCTACATAGTCAAAGTGCCCGCTAGGGAACCTGCATTGTACAAGTGCACGCTAGTTAACCTAGATCTGCCAAGTGCCCGCTAGTTAACCTAGATAGTCCAAGTTCCAGCTAGTTAACCTTGATCGTCCAAGTGCCCGCTAGTTAACCTACAAAGTCAAGTGCCCGATAGGGAACCTCCATAGTCCAAGTGCTCGCTGAGGAACCTACATAGTCCTAGTGCCCGATAGGGAACCTACATATTCCAAGTGCCTGTTAGGGAACCTCGATAGTCCAAGAGCCTGCTAGGGAACCTACAGAGTCAAAGTGCCCGTTAGGGAACCTAGATAGTCCAAGTGCCCGCTAGGGAACCTGCATCATCCAAGTGCCCGGTAGTTAATCTAGATAGTCCAAGTGCCCGCTAGTTAACCTACATAGTCCAAGGGCCCTCGAGTTAACCTAGATAGTCCAAGTGCCCGCTAGGGGACGTACATAGTCCAAGTGCCCGCTAGGTAACCTAGATAGTCCAAGTGCCCGCTAGTTAAACTACATAGTCCAAGGGCCCTCTAGTTAACCTAGATAGTCCACGTGCCCGCTAACATATGTACATAGTTCAAGTGCCCGCTAGGTAACCTAGACAGTCCAAGAATCTGCTAGTTAACCTACATAGTCCAAGTGCCCGCTAGGTAACCTAGATAGTCCAAGGACCCACTAGTTATCCTACATAGTCCAAGTGCCCGATAGGGAACCTACATAGTCAAAGTGCCCACTGAGAAACTTACATAGTCCAAGTGCCCGGTAGGGAACCTACATATTCCAAGTGCCCGTTAGGGAACCTAGATAGTCCAAGTGCCCGTAGGGAACCTATATATTCCAAGTGCCCACTAGGGAACCTGCATTGTCCAAGTGCCCGCTAGTTAACCTAGATAGTCCACGTGCCCGCTAGTTAACCTAGGTACCAAGTGCCCGCTAGTTAACCTTGATCGTCCATCTGCCCGCTAGTTAACCTACATAGTCCATGGGCCCGCTAGTTAACCTACATAGTCCAAGGGCCCGCAAGGTAACTAAGATATTCCAATTTCCTGTTAGCTAACCTAGACAGTCCAAGTGCCCGCTAGGTACCCTAGACTGTCCAGTGCCCGCTAGGTTACCTACATAGTCCAAGTGCACGCTAGGTAACCTAGATACACCAAGTGCCCGCTAGTTAACCTAGATAGTCCTAGTGCCCACTAGGGGACGTACATAGTCCAAGTGCCCGCTAGGTAACCTAGATAGTCCATGTGCCCGCTAGGGTATGTACATAGTCTAAGTGCCCGCTAGTTAAGCTACATAGTCCCAGGGCCCGCAAGTTGACCTACATATTCCAAGTGCACTATAGGGAACCTACACAGTCCAAGTGCCCGCTAAGGGACGTACATAGTCTAATTGCCCGCTAGGGAACCTACATAGACCAAGTGCCCGTTAGGGAACCTAGATAGTCCAAGTGCCCGCTAGGAAACCTGCATCATCCAAGTGCCCGCTAGTTAATCTAGATAGTCCAAGTGCCCGCTAGTTAACCTACATAGTCCAAGTGCCCTCTAGTTAACCTAGATATTCCAAGTGCCCTCTAGTTAACCTAGATAGTCCAATGCCCACTAGGGGACATACATAGTCCAAGTGCCCTCTAGTTAACCTAGATAGTCCAAGTGCCCGCTAGGGGACGTACATAATCCAAGTCCCCGTTTGTTATCCTAGATAGTCCAAGTGCCCACTAGGTAACCTAGACAGTCCAAGTTCCCGCTAGGTTACCTACAGAGTCCAAGTGACCGCTAGTTAACCTGATAGTTCAAGTCCCTGCTAGTTAACCTACATAGACCAAGTGCCCGCTGAGGATCCTACATAGTCCAAGTGCCCGATAGGGAACCTACATATTCCAAGTGCCTGTTAGGGAAACTAGATAGTCCAAGTGCCCGTAGGGAACCTTTATAGTCCAAGTGCCCGCTAGGGAACCTACATAGTCAAAATGCCCGCTAGGGAACCTGCATTGTACAAGTGCCCGCTAGTTAACCTAGATCGATCAAGTGCCCGCTAGTTAACCTAGATAGTCCAAGTTCCCGCTAGTTAACCTTGATCGTCCAAGTGCCTGCTAGTTAACCTACATAGTCCAAGTGCCCGATAGGGAACCTACACATTCCAAGTGCCCGTGAGGGTACCTAGATAGTCCATGTGCCCGTAGGGAACCTACATAGTCAAAGTTCCTGCTAGGGAACCTGCATTGTCCAAGTGCCCGCTAGATAACCTACTTAGTCCAAGGGCCCGCTAGTTAACCTAGATATTCCTAGTGCCTGCTATTTAACCTAGATCGTCCAAGAGTCAGCTAGTTAACCTACATAGTCCAAGTTCCCGTTACCTAACCTAGATAGTCCAAGTGCCCGTTAGGCAACCTACATAGTACAAGTGCCCGTTTGTTAACCTAGAAGTCCAAGTGCCCGCTAGGCAACCTAGAGTGTCCAAGTGCCCGCTAGGTTACCTACATAGTCCAAGTGCCCGTTATTAACATAGACAGTCCAAGTTCCCGCTAGGTAACCTTTAGAGTCCAAGTGCCCCTAGGTAACCTAGATAGTCCAAGTGCTTGTTAGGTAACCTATATAGTCCAAGTGCCCGCTAGTTAACCTACATAGTCCAAGTGCCCGATAGGGAACCTACATAGTCCAAGTGCCCGCTAAGGGACATACATAGTCCAAATGCCCGCTAGGGAACCTACATAGTCCAAATGCCCATTAGGGAACTTAGTAGTCCAAGTGCCCGCTAGAGAACCTGCATCGTCCAAGTGCCCGCTAGTTAACCTAGATCGTCCAATTGCCCGCTAGTTAAGCTAGATAATCCAAGTGCCCGCTAGTTAACCTACATAGTACAAGGGCCCTCTAGTTAACCAGATAGTCCAAGTGCCCGCTAGGGTATGTACATAATTCAAGTGCCCTCTAGGTAACCTAGATTGTCCAACTGTCCGCTAGTTAACCTACATAGTCCAAGTGCCCGCTAGGTAACCTAGATAGTCCAAGGTCCCGCTAGTTAACCTACATAGTCCCATGCCCGATAGGGAACCTACATAGTCCAAGTGCCCGCTGAGGAACCTACATAGTCCAAGTGCCCGTTAGGGAACCTAGATAGTCCAAGTGCCCATAGGGAACCTATATAATGCAAGTGCCCTCTAGGGAACCTACACAGTCAATGTGCCCGCTAGTGAACCTGCATTGTACAAGTGCACGCTAATTAACCTAGATAGTCCAATTGTCCGCTAGTTATCCTAGATAGTCAAAGTGCCCACTAGTTAACATTGATCATCCACAGCCCGCTAGTTAACCTACATAGTCCAAGTGCCTGTTAGGGAACCTACATAGTCCAAGTGTCCGCTCAGGAACCTACATAATCCAAGTGCCCGATAGGGAACCTACATATTCGAAGTGCCCGTTAGAGTACCTAGATAGTCCAACTGCCCGTAGGGAACCTATATAGTCCAAGTGCCCGCTAGGGAACCTACATAGTCAAAGTGCCCGCTAGGGAACCTGCATTGTGCAACTGCCCGCTAGTTAACATAGATAGTCCAAGTGCCCGCTAGTTAACCTAGATAGTCCAAGAGCCCGCTAGTTAACCTATATAGTCCACGGTCTGCTAGTTAACCAAGATAGTCCAAGTGCCTTCTAGTTAACCTACATAGTCCAAGAACCCGCTAGTTAACCTAGATAGTACAAGTGCCCACAAGGTAACCTACATAGTCCAAGTGCCCGCTAGTTAACCTAGATATTCCAAGTTCCTGTTAGCTAACCTAGATAATCCAAGTGCCCGCTATGTAACCTACATAGTCCAAGTGCCCGATAGGTAACCTAGATAGTCCAAGTGCCCACTAGGTAACCTACATAGTCCAAGTCCCCGCTAGGTAACCTAGATAGTCCAAGTGCCCGTTAGGTAACTTGGATAGTCCAATTGCCCGCTATGCAACATACATAGTCCAAGTGCCCGTTCGTTAACCTAGAAGTCCAAGTGCCCGCTAGGTAACCTACATAGTCCAAGTGCCCGCTAGGTAACCTAGATAGTCCAAGGGCCCGCTAGTTAACCTACATAGTGCAAGTGCCCGGTAGTTAACTTACATAGTTCAAGTGTCCGTAGGGAACATACATAGTCCATGTGCCCGCCAGGGAACATACAGAGTGCAAGTGCCCGCTTGGGAACCTACGTAGTCCAAGTGCCCGCTAGGGAATCTACATAGTCCAAGGGCCCCGCTAGTTAACGTAGATAGTCCAAGTGCCGCTAGTTAACCTACATAGTCCAAGTACCCGCTAGTTAACATAGATCGTCCAAGTGTCCGCTAGTTAACCTACATAGTACAAGTGCCCGCTAGGGAACCTAGATAGTCCAAGTGCACGCTCTGGAACCTACATAGTCCAAGTGCCTGCTAGGGAACCTACATAGTCCAAGTGCCCGCTCTGGAACATACATAGTCCAAGTGCCCCCTAGGGAATCTACATACTCCAAGGGCCCGCTAGTTAATGTAGATAGTCCAAGTGCCGCTAGTTAATCTACATAGTCCAAGTGCCCGCTAGGGAACCTACATAGTCCAAGTGCCCGTTAGGGAACTTGGTAGTCCAAGTGCCCCCTAGGGAACCTGCATCGTCCAAGTGCCTGCTAGTTTATCTGGATAGTCCAAGAGCCCGCTAGTTAACCTAGATAGTCCAAGTGCCCGCTACATAACCTACATAGTCCAAGGGCCCTCTAGGTAACCTATATAGTCCAAGTGCCCGCTAGTTCACCTACATAGTCCAAGGGCCCGCTAAGAAACCTAGATAGTCCAAGTGCCCGTTAGGTAACCTAGATAGTCCAATTGCCCGCTAGGTAACCTACATAGTCCAAGTTCCCGCTAGGTAACCTAGATATTCCAAGTGCCCGTTACCTAACCTAGATAGTCCAATTGCCCGCTATGCAACATACATAATCCAAGTGCCCGTTCGTTAACCTAGAAGTCCAAGTACCCGCTAGGTAACCTATATAGTCCAAGCGCCCGCTAGGTAACCTAGATAGTCCAAGGGCCCGCTAGTTAACCTACATAGTCCAAGTGCCCGGTAGTTAACTTACATAGTTCAAGTGTCCGTAGGGAACATACATAATCCAAGTGCCCGCCAGGGAACATACAGAGTCCAAGTGCCTGCTTGGGATCCTACGTAGTCCAAGTGCCCGCTAGGGAATCTACATAGTCCAAAGGCCCCGCTAGTTAACGTAGATAGTCCAAGTGCCGCTAGTTAACCTACATAGTCCAAGTACCCGCTAGTTAACCTAGATCGTCCAAGTGTCCGCTAGTTAACCTACATAGTACAAGTGCCCGCTAGGGAACCTAGATAGTCCAAGTGCCCGCTCTGGAACCTACATAGTCCAAGTGCCCGCTAGGGAACCTACATAGTCCAAGTGCCCGCTCTGGAACATACATAGTCCAAGTGCCCGCTAGGGAATCTACATAGTCCAAAGGCCCCGCTAGTTAACGTAGATAGTCCAAGTGCCGCTAGTTAACCTACATAGTCCAAGTACCCGCTAGTTAACCTAGATCGTCCAAGTGTCCGCTAGTTAACCTACATAGTACAAGTGCCCGCTAGGGAACCTAGATAGTCCAAGTGCCCGCTCTGGAACCTACATAGTCCAAGTGCCCGCTAGGGAACCTACATAGTCCAAGTGCCCGCTCTGGAACATACATAGTCCAAGTGCCCGCTAGGGAATCTACATACTCCAAGGGCCCGCTAGTTAATGTAGATAGTCCAAGTGGCGCTAGTTAATTTACATAGTCGAAGGGCCCGAAGTTAACCTACATAGTCCAAGTGCCCGATAGGGAACCTACATAGCCCAAGTGCCCTCAAAGGGACGAACATAGTCCATGTGCCCGCTAGGGAACCTACATAGTCCAAGTGCCCATTAGGGAACTTAGTCGTCCAAGTGCCCGCTTGGGAACCTGCATCGTCCAAGTGCCCGCTAGTTAACCTAGATCGTCCAAGTGCCTGCTAGTTAACCTAGATCGTCCAAGTGCCCGCTAGTTAACTTACATAGACCAAGGGCCCTCTAGTTAACCTAGATAGTCCAAATGACCGCTAGGGGACGTACCTAGTCCAAGTGCCCGCTAGGTAACCTAGATAGTCCAAGTGCCCGCTAGGGTATGTACATAGTTCAAGGGCCCGCTAGGTAACATAGATTGTCCAAGTGTCCGCTAGTTAACCTACATACTCCAAGTGCCCGCTAGTTAACCTACATAGTCCTAGCCCGATAGGGAACCTACATCTTCCAAGTGCCGCTAGGAACCTTCATAGTCCAAGTGCCCGTTAGGGAACCTAGATAGTCCTAGTGCCCGCTAAGGGACGTACATAGTCCATGTGCCCGCTAGGGAACCCACATAGTCCAAGTGCCCGTTAGGGAACTTGGTAGTCCAAGTGCCCCCTAGGTAACCTGCATCGTCCAAGTGCCTGCTAGTTTATCTAGATAGTTCAAGTGCCCGCTAGTTAACCTAGATAGTCCAAGTGCCCGATAGTTAACCTATATCATCCAAGTGCCCGCTAGTTAACCTAGATAATCCAAAATGCCCGCTAGTTAACCTACATAGTTCAAGGGCCCTCTAGTTAACCTAAATAGTCGAAGAGCCCGCTAGGGGACGTACATAGTCCAAGTGCCCGCTAGGGAAACTACATAGTCCAGGTGCCCATTAGGGAACTTAGTCGTCCAAGTGCCCGCTTGGGAACCTGCATCGTCCAAGAGCCCGCTAGTTAACTTAGATCGTCCAAGTGCCCGCTAGTTAACCTAGATCGTCCAAGAGCCCGCTAGTTAACCTACATAGACCAAGGGCCCTCTAGTTAACCTAGATAGTCCAAATGCCCGCTAGGGGACGTACCTAGTCCAAGTGCCCGCTAGGTAACCTAGATAGTCCAAGTGCCCGCTAGGGTATGTACATAGTTCAAGGGCCCGCTAGGTAACATAGATTGTCCAAGTGTCCGCTAGTTAACCTACATACTCCAATTGCCCGCTAGGTAACCTAGATAGTCCAAGGTCCCGCTAGTTAACCTACATAGTCCAAGCCCGATAGGGAACCTACATCTTCCAAGTGCCGCTCAGGAACCTACATAGTCCAAGTGCCCGTTAGGGAACCTAGATAGTCCTAGTGCCCGCTAAGGGACGTACATAGTCCAAGTGCCCGCTAGGGAACCTACATAGTCCAAGTGCCCGTTAGGGAACTTGGTAGTCCAAGTGCCCCCTAGGTAACCTGCATCGTCCAAGTGCCTGCTAGTTTATCTAGATAGTCCAAGTGCCCGCTAGTTAACCTAGATAGTCCAAGAGTCCGCTAGGGGACGTACATAGTCCAAGTGCCCGCTAGGTAACCTAGATAGTCCAAGTCCCACTAAGGTATGTACATAGTTCAAGTGCCCGCTAGGTAACCTAGATTGTCCAAGTGTCCGCTAGTTAACCTACATAGTCTAAGTGCCCGCTAGGTAACCTAGATAGTCCAAGATCCCGCTAGTTAACCTACATAGTCCAATGCACGATGGGAACCTACATAGTCCAAGTGCCCGTTAGGGAACCTAGATATTCAAAGTGCCCGTAGGGAACCTATATAGTCCAAGTGCCCGCTGGGGAACCTGCATTGTACAAGTGCTCGCTAATTATCCTAGATAGTCCAAGTGCCCGCTAGTTAACAATGATCATCCAAGTGCCCGCTAGTTAACCTACATAGTCCAAGTGCCCGATAGGGAACCTACATAGTCCAAGTGCCTGCTGAGGAACCTACATAGTCCAAGTGCCCCATAGGGAACCTACATATTCCAAGTGCCCGTTAGGGAACCTAGATAGTCCAAGTGCCCGTTGGGAACCTATATATTCCAAGTGCCCGGTAGGGAACCTACATAGTCAAAGTGCCCGCTAGGGAATCTGCATTGTGCAAGTGCCCACTAGTTCACCTAGATAGTCCAAGTGCCCACTAGTTAACTTACATAGTCCAAGGTCCGCTAGTTAACCTAGATAGTCCAAGTGCCTGCTAGTTAACCTACATAGTCCAAGAACCAGCTAGTTAACCTAGATAGTACAGGTGCCCGCTAGTTAACCTAGATAGACCAAGTGCCCGCTAGGGTACCTAGCTAGTCCAAGTGCCCGATAGGGAACCTACATAGTCCAAGTGCCCGCTAGTTAACATAGATGTTCCAAGTACCCGCTAGGAAACGTACATAGTCCAAGTGCCCACTAGGTAACGTACATAGTCCAAGTGCCCGCTAGGTAACGTAGATAGCCCAAGTGCCCGCTAGTTACCCTACATTGTCCAAAGGCCTGCTAGGTAACCTAGATAGTCCAAGTGCCCACTAGTTACCCTACATAATCCAGGTTCCCCCTAGGTAACCTAGATAGTCCAAGGGCCCGCTAGGTATCCTACATTGTCCTAGAGCCCCCTAGTTAACCTACATTCTCCAAGTGCCCGATAGGGAACCTATATAGTCCAAGTGCCCGCTAGGTAACCTACATAGTCCAAATGCCCGCTAGTTAGCCTACATATTCCAAGTGCCCGATAGGGAAACTATATAATCCAAGTGCCAGCTAGGGAACCTACGTAGTCCAAGTGCCCGTTAGGTAACCTAGATAGTCCAAATGCCCGCTAGGGAACCCACATAGTCCAAGTGCCCGCTAGGGAACTTACATAGTCCAAGGGCCCGCTAGGGAACCTACATAGTCCAAGTGACCTTTAGTTAACCTAGATAGTCCAAATGCCCGCTAGGTAACCTAGATAGTCCAAGTGCCCGCTAGGTAACCTACAAATTCTAAGTGCCCTCTAGGTAATCTATATAGTCCAAATGACCGCTAGGGAGCCTACATAGTCCAAATGCCTGCTAGGTAACCTAGATATTCCAAGGGCCCGCTAGGTAACCTACATAGTCCTAGTGCCCCCTAGTTAACCTACATTCTCCAAGTGCCCGATAGGGAACCTACATAGTCCAAGTGCCCGCAATGTTACCTACATAGTCCAAATGCCCTCTAGTTAACCTACATAGTCCAAGTGCCCGATAGGGAGCCTACATAATCCAAGTGCCCGCTAGGGAACCGATAGAGTCCAAGTGCCCGGTAGGTAACCTAGATAGTCCAAATGCCCACCAGGAAACCCATATAGTCCAAGTGCCCGCTAGGGAACGTACATAGTCCAAAGGCCCGCTAGGGAACCTACATAATCCAAGTGCCCGATAGGGAACCTACATATTCCAAGTGCCCGTTAGGTAACCTAGATAGTCCAAGTGCCCGTAGGGAACATATATACTCCAAGTGCCCGCTAGGGAACCTACATAATCAAAGTGCCCGAAAGGGAACCTGCATTGTCCAAGTGCCCGCTAGTTAATCTATATAGTCCAGAACACGCTAGTTTACCTAGATAGTCCAGGTGCCCGCAAGGTAACCTACATAGTCCAAGGGCCCCCTAGGTAACCTACATACTCCAAGTGCCCGCTATGTAACCTAGATAGTCCAAGTGCCCGTTAGGTTACCTAGATAGTCCAAGTTCCCAGTAGGTAACCTACATTGTCCAAGTTCCCGCTAGGTAATCTAGATAGTCCAAGTGCCCGTTACCAAACCTAGATAGTCCAAGTGCCCACTAGGCAACCTACATAGACCAAGTGCCCGTTCGTTAACCTAGAAGTCCAAGAGCCGGCTAGGTAACCTAGACAGTCCAAGTGCCCGCTAGGTTACCTACATAGTCCAAGTGCCCGTTAATAGCATAGATAGTCCAAGTGCCCGATAGGTAATCTACATAGTCCAAGGGCCCGCAAGATAACCTTTAGAGTCCAATTGCCCGCTAGGTAACCTCGATAGTCCAAGTGCCCGTTAGGTAACCTAGATAGTCCAAGTGCCCGCTAGGTAACCTACATAGTCCAAGTGCCGGCTAGGTAACCTAGACATTCCAAGTTCCCACTAGGTATCCTGCATAGTCCAAATGCCCGTTAGGTAACCTAGATAGTCCAAGTGCCCGCTAGTTAACCTACATAGTCCAAGTGCCCGCTAGGTAACCTAGACAGTCCAAGTTCCCACTAGGAATCCTGCATAGTCCAAGTGCCCGTTAGGTAACCTAGATAGTCCAAGTGCCCGCTAGGTAACCTACATAGTCGAAGTGCCGGCTAGGTAACCTAGATAGTCCAAGTGCCCGTTAGGTTACCTAGATAGTCCAAGTTCCCCGTAGGTAACATACATTGTCCAAGTTCCCGCTAGGTAATCTAGATTGTCCAAGTGCCCGTTACCTAACCTAGATAGTCCAAGTGCCCACTAGGCAGCCTACATAGACCAAGAGCCCGTTCGTTAACCTAGAAGTCCAAGAGCCCGCTAGGTAACCTAGACAGTCCAAGTGCTCGCTAGGTTACCTACATAGTCCAAGTGCCCGTTAATAGCATAGATAGTCCAAGTGCCCGCTAGGTAACCTACATAGTCCAAGGGCCCGCAAGGTAACCTTTAGAGTCCAATTGCCCGCTAGGTAACCTCGATAGTCCAAGTGCCCGTTAGGTAACCTAGATAGTCCAAGTGCCCGCTAGGTAACCTACATAGTCCAAGTGCCGGCTAGGTAACCTAGACATTCCAAGTTCCCACTAGGTATCCTGCATAGTCCAAATGCCCATTAGGTAACCTAGATAGTCCAAGTGCCCGCTAGTTAACCTACATAGTCCAAGTGCCCGCTAGGTAACCTAGACAGTCCAAGTTCCCACTAGGTATCCTGCATAGTCCAAGTGCCCGTTAGGTAACCTAGATAGTCCAAGTGCCCGCTAGGTAACCTACATAGTCCAAGTGCCCGTTCGTTAACCTAGATAGTCCAAAGGCCCGCTATGTAACCTAGACAGTCCAAGTGCCTGCTAGGTAACCTACATAGTCCAAGTGCCCGTTCTTTAACCTATAGAGTCCAAGGGCAAAGTAGTTAACCTAGTTCGTTCAAGTGCCTCTAGTTAACCTACATCGTCGAAGTGCCCGCTAGGTAACCTATATAGTCCAAGGGATCGCTTGTTAACTTTGATAGTCCAAGTGCCCGCTAGTTAACCTAGATTGTCCAAGTGCCCTCTAGTTAACCTAGATAGTCCAAATGCCCGCTCGGGTACCCACATAGTCCAAGTGCTTGCTAGGGAACCTACGTAGTCCAAGTTCCCGCTAGGGAATCTACATAGTCCAAGGGCCCGCTAGTTAACCCAGATAGGCCAAGTACCCGCTAGTTAACCAAGATTGTCCAAGTGTCCACTAGTTAACCTACATAGTCCAAGTGCCGCTAGGTAACCTAGATAGTACAACAGCCCGTTAGTTAACATAGATAGTCCAAGTGCCCACTAGGTAACCTAGATAGTCCAAGTGCCCGCTAGGTAACCTACATAGTCCAAGGCCCGCTAGTTAACCTACATAGTCCAAGTGCCCGATAGGGAACCTACATAGTCCAAGTGCCCGCTAAGGGATGTACATAGTCCAAGTGCTCGCTAGGGAACCTACATAGTCCAAGTGCCCGTTAGGGAACTTAGTAGTCCAAGTGCCCGTTAGGGAACCTGCATCGTCCAAGTGCCCGCTAGTTAATCTTGATAGTCCAAATGCCCACTAGTTAACCTAGATAGTCCAAGTGCCCGCTAGTAAACCTAGATAATCCAATTGCCCGCTAGTTAACCTACATAGACCAAGGGCCCTCTAGTTAACCTAGATAATCCAAGTGCCCGCTAGGGGACGTACATAGTCCATGTGCCCGCTAGGTAACCTAGATAGTCCAAGTGCCCACTAGGGTATGTACATAGTTCAAGTGCCCGGTAGGTAACCTGGATTGTCCAAGTGGCCGCTAGTTAACCTACATACTCCAAGTGCCCGCTAGGTAACTTAGATAGTCCAAGGTCCCTCTAGTTAACCTACATAGTCCAAGGCACGATAGGGAACCTACATAGTCCAAGTGCCCGCTGAGGAATCTACATAGTCCAAGTGCCCGATAGGGAACCTACATATTCCAAGTGCCCGTTAGGGAACCTAGATAGTCCACGTGCCCGCTAAGGGACGTACATAGTCCAAGTGCCCGCTAGGGAACCTACATAGTCCAAGTGCCCGTAGGGAACTTAGTACTCCAAGTGCCCGTTAGGGAACCTGCATCATCCAAGTGCCCGCTAGTTTATCTAGATAGTCCAAGTGCCCGCTAGTTAACCTAGATAGTCCAAGTGCCCACTAGTTAACCTAGATAGTCCAAGTGCCCGCTAGTTAATCTAGATAGTCCAAGTGCCCACTAGTTAACCTAGATAGTCCAAGTGCGCGCTAGGGGACGTATATAGTCCAAGTGCCCGCTAGGTAACCTACATATTCCAAGGGCCCTCTAGGTAACCTATATAGTCCAAGTGCCCGCTAGTTAACCTACATAGTCCAAGTGCCCGCTAAGAAACCTAGATAGTCCAAGTGCCCGTTAGGTAACCTAGATAGTCCAAGTGCCCGCGAGGTAACCTACATAGTCCAAGTTCCCGCTAGGTAACCTAGATAGTCCATGTGCCCGTTACCTAACCTAGATAGTCCAATTGCCCGCTATGCAACATACATAGTCCACGTGCCTGTTCGTTAACCTAGAATTCCAAGTGCCCGCTAGGTAACCTAGACTGTCCAAGTGCCCGCTAGGTTACCTACATAGTCCAAATGCCGGTTGGGTAACCTAGATAGTGCAAGTGCCCGGTAGTTAACCTACATAGTCCAAGTGCCCGCTAGGTAACCTATATAGTCCAAGGTCCCGCTAGTTAACCTACATAGTCCAAGTGCCCGGTAGTTAACTTACATAGTTCAAGTGTCCGTAGGGAACATACATAGTCCAAGTGCCCGCTAGGGAACATACAGAGTCCAAGTGCCCGCTAGGGAATCTTCGTAGTCCAAGTGCCCGCTAGGGAATCTACATAGTCCAAGGGCCCGCTAGTTAACGTAGATAGTCCATGTGCCGCTAGTTAACCTATAGTCCAAGCACCCGCTAGTTAACCTAGATCGTCCAAGTGTCCGCTAATTAACCTACATAGTACAAGTGCCCGCTCTGGAACCTACATAGTCCAAGTGCCTGCTAGGGAACCTACATAGTCCAAGTGCCCGCTCTGGAACATATATAGTCCAAGTGCCCGCTAGGGAATATACATAGTCCAAGGGCCCGCTAGTTAACGTAGATAGTCCAAGTACCGCTAGTTAATCTACATAGTCCAAGGGCCCGCTAGTTAACCTACATAGTCCAAGTACCCGCTAGTTAACCTAGATCGTCCAAGTGTCCGCTAGGTAAACTACATAGTCCAAGGGCCCACTAGATAACCTACATAGTCCAAGGGCCCGCTACTTAACCTACATTCTCCAAGTGCCCGATAGGGAACATACATAGTCCAAGTGCCCGCTAGGTAACCTACATAGTCCAAATGCCCTCTAGTTAACCTACATAGTCCAAGTGCCCGATAGGGAACCTACAAAATCCAAGTGCCCGCTAGGTAACCTACATAGTCCAAGGGCCCGCTAGTTAACCTACATAGTCCAAGGGCCCGCTATTTAACCTACATTCTCCAAGTGCCCGTTAGGTAACCTAGATAGTCCAATTTCCCCGTAGGTAACCTACATTGTCCAAGTTCCCACTAGGTAATCTAGATAGTCCAAGTGCCCTTTACCTAACCTAGATAGTCCAAGTGCCCACAAGGCAAGCTACATAGTCCAAGTGCCCGTTCGTTAACCTAGAAGTCCAAGAGCCCACTAGGTAACCTAGACTGTCCAAGTGCCCGCTAGGTTACCTACATAGTCCAAGTGCCCATTAATAGCATAGATAGTCCAAGTGCCCGCTAGGTAACCTACATAGTCCAAGGGCCCGCAAGGTAACCTTTAGAGTCCAAGTGCCCGCTAGGTAACCTCGATAGTCCAAGTGCCCGTTAGGTAACCTAGATAGTCCAAGTGCCCGCTAGTTAACCTACATAGTCCAAGTGCCCGCTAGGTAACCTAGACAGTCCAAGTTCCCACTAGGTATCCTGCATAGTCCAAGTGCCCGTTAGGTAACCTAGATAGTCCAAGTGCCCGCTAGTTAACCTACATAGTGCAAGTGCCCGCTAGGTAACCTAGACAGTCCAAGTTCCCACTAGGTATCCTGCATAGTCCAAGTGCCCGTTAGGTAACCAAGATAGTCCAAGTGCCCGCTAGGTAACCTACATAGTCGAAGTGCCGGCTAGGTAACCTAGATAATCCAAGTGCCCGTTCGTTAACCTAGATAGTCCAAAGGCCCGCTATATAACCTAGACAGTCCAAGTGCCTGCTAGGTAACCTACATAGTCCAAGTGCCCGTTCTTTAACCTGTATAGTCCAAGGGCAAACTAGTTAACCTAAATCGTTCAAGTGCCTCTAGTTAGCCTACATCGTCGAAGTGCACGCTAGGTAACCTATATAGTCCAAATGCCCCATAGGTAACCTAGATAGTCCAAATGCCCGCTAGGTAACCTATATAGTCCAAGGGCTCGCTTGTTAACTTTGATAGTCCAAGTGCCCGCTAGTTAACCTAGATTGTCCAAGTGCCCGCTAGTTAACCTACATAGTCCAAGTGCCCGATAGGGAAGCTACATAGTCCAAGTGCCCGCTAAGGGACGTGCATAGTCCAAGTGCTCGCTAGGGAACCTACATAGTCCAAGTGCCCGTTAGGGAACTTAGTAGTCCAAGTGCCCGTTAGGGAACCTGCATCGTCCAAGTGTCCGCTAGTTAACCCAGATAGGCCAAGTACCCGCTAGTTAACCTAGATCGTCCAAGTGTCCACTAATTAACCTACATAGTACAAGTGCCTGCTAGGGAACCTAGATAGTCCAAGTGCCCGCTCTGGAACCTACATAGTCCAAGTGCCTGCTAGGGAACCTACATAGTCCAAGTGCCCGCTCTGGAACATACATAGTCCAAGTGCCCGCTAGGGAATATACATAGTCCAAGGGCCCGCTAGTTAACGTAGATAGTCCAAGTGCCGCTAGTTAATCTACATAGTCCAAGGGCCCGTTAGTTAACCTACATAGTCCAAGTACCCGCTAGTTAACCTAGATCATCCAAGTGCCCGCTAGGTAACCTACATAGTCCAAGGGCCCGCTAGTTAACCTACATAGTCCAAGGGCCCGCTAGTTAACCTACATTCTCCAAGTGCCCGATAGGGAACCTACATAGTCCAAGTGCCCGCTAGGTAACCTACATAGTCCAAATGCCCTCTAGTTAACCTACATAGTCCAAGTGCCTGATAGGGAACCTACAAAATCCAAGTGCCCGCTAGGGAACCTACATAGTCCAAGTGCCCGTAGGGAACTTAGTAGTCCAAGTGCCCGTTAGGGAACCTGCATCGTCCAAGTGCCCGCTAGTAAATCTTGATAGTCCAAATGCCCACTAGTTAACCTAGATAGTCCAAGTGCCCGCTAGTAAACCTAGATAATCCAAGTGCCCGCTAGTTAACCTACATAGACCAAGGGCCCTCTAGTTAACCTAGATAATCCAAGTGCCCGCTAGGGGACGTACATAGTCCAAGTGCCCGCTAGGTAACCTAGATAGTCCAAGTGCCCACTAGGGTATGTACATAGTTCAAGTGCCCGGTAGGTAACCTAGATTGTCCAAGTGGCCGCTAGTTAACCTACATACTCCAAGTGCCCGCTAGGTAACCTAGATAGTCCAAGGTCCCTCTAATTAACCTACATAGTCCAAGGCACGATAGGGAACCTACATAGTCCAAGTGCCCGCTGAGGAATCTACATAGTCCAATTGCCCGATAGGGAACCTACATATTCCAAGTGCCCGTTAGGGAACCTAGATAGTCCATGTGCCCGCTAAGGGACGTACATAGTCCAAGTGCCCGCTAGGGAACCTACATAGTCCAAGTGCCCGTAGGGAACTTAGTAGTCCAAGTGCCCGTTAGGGAACCTGCATCGTCCAAGTGCCTGCTAGTTTATCTAGATAGTCCAAGTGCCCGTTAGGTAACTTAGATAGTCCAAGTGCCCGCGAGGTAACCTACATAGTCCAAGTTCCCGCTAGGTAACCTAGATAGTCCATGTGCCCGTTACCTAACCTAGATAGTCCAATTGCCCGCTATGCAACATACATAGTCCACGTGCCTGTTCGTTAACCTAGAATTCCAAGTGCCCGCTAGGTAACCTAGACTGTCCAAGTGCCCGCTAGGTTACCTACATAGTCCAAATGCCCGTTGGGTAACCTAGATAGTGCAAGTGCCCGGTAGTTAACCTACATAGTCCAAGTGCCCGGTAGTTAACTTACATAGTTCAAGTGTCCGTAGGGAACATACATAGTCCAAGTGCCCGCTAGGGAACATACAGAGTCCAAGTGCCTGCTAGGGAACCTACGTAGTCCAAGTGCCCGCTAGGGAATCTACATAGTCCAAGGCCCGCTAGTTAACGTAGATAGTCCATGTGCCGCTAGTTAACCTATAGTCCAAGCACCCGCTAGTTAACCTAGATCGTCCAAGTGTCCGCTAATTAACCTACATAGTACAAGTGCCCGCTCTGGAACCTACATAGTCCAAGTGCCTGCTAGGGAACCTACATAGTCCAAGTGCCCGCTCTGGAACATATATAGTCCAAGTGCCCGCTAGGGAATATACATAGTCCAAGGGCCCGCTAGTTAACGTAGATAGTCCAAGTACCGCTAGTTAATCTACATAGTCCAAGGGCCCGCTAGTTAACCTACATAGTCCAAGTACCCGCTAGTTAACCTAGATCGTCCAAGTGCCCGCTAGTTAAACTACATAGTCCAAGGGCCCACTAGATAGCCTACATAGTCCAAGGGCCCGCTAGTTAACCTACATTCTCCAAGTGCCCGATAGGGAACATACATAGTCCAAGTGCCCGCTAGGTAACCTACATAGTCCAAATGCCCTCTAGTTAACCTACATAGTCCAAGTGCCCGATAGGGAACCTACAAAATCCAAGTGCCCGCTAGGTAACCTACATAGTCCAAGGGCCCGTTAGGTAACCTAGATAGTCCAAGTGCCCGCTAGTTAACCTACATAGTCCAAGTGCCCGCTAGGTAACCTAGACAGTCCAAGTTCCCACTAGGTATCCTGCATAGTCCAAGTGCCCGTTAGGTAACCTAGATAGTCCAAGTGCCCGCTAGGTAACCTACATAGTCCAAGTGCCCGTTCGTTAACCTAGATAGTCCAAGTTCCCACTAGGTATCCTGCATAGTCCAAGTGCCCGTTAGGTAACCAAGATAGTCCAAGTGCCCGCTAGGTAACCTACATAGTCCAAGTGCCGGCTAGGTAACCTAGACATTCCAAGTTCCCACTAGGTATCCTGCATAGTCCAAATGCCCGTTAGGTAACCTAGATAGTCCAAGTGCCCGCTAGTTAACCTACATAGTCCAAGTGCCCGCTAGGTAACCTAGACAGTCCAAGTTCCCACTAGGAATCCTGCATAGTCCAAGTGCCCGTTAGGTAACCTAGATAGTCCAAGTGCCCGCTAGGTAACCTACATAGTCGAATTGCCGGCTAGGTAACCTAGATAGTCCAAGTGCCCGTTAGGTTACCTAGATAGTCCAAGTTCCCCGTAGGTAACATACATTGTCCAAGTTCCCGCTAGGTAATCTAGATTGTCCAAGTGCCCGTTACCTAACCTAGATAGTCCAAGTGCCCACTAGGCAACCTACATAGACCAAGAGCCCGTTCGTTAACCTAGAAGTCCAAGAGCCCGCTAGGTAACCTAGACAGTCCAAGTGCCCGCTAGGTTACCTACATAGTCCAAGTGCCCGTTAATAGCATAGATAGTCCAAGTGCCCGCTAGGTAACCTACATAGTCCAAGGGCCCGCAAGGTAACCTTTAGAGTCCAATTGCCCGCTAGGTAACCTCGATAGTCCAAGTGCCCGTTAGGTAACCTAGATAGTCCAAGTGCCCGCTAGGTAACCTACATAGTCCACGTGCCGGCTAGGTAACCTAGACATTCCAAGTTCCCACTAGGTATCCTGCATAGTCCAAATGCCCGTTAGGTAACCTAGATAGTCCAAGTGCCCGCTAGTTAACCTACATAGTCCAAGTGCCCGCTAGGTAACCTAGACAGTCCAAGTTCCCACTAGGTATCCTGCATAGTCCAAGTGCCCGTTAGGTAACCTAGATAGTCCAAGTGCCCGCTAGGTAACCTACATAGTCCAAGTGCCCGTTCGTTAACCTAGATAGTCCAAAGGCCCGCTATGTAACCTAGACAGTCCAAGTGCCTGCTAGGTAACCTACATAGTCCAAGTGCCCGTTCTTTAACCTATATAGTCCAAGGGCAAACTAGTTAACATAGTTCGTTCAAGTGCCTCTAGTTAACCTACATCGTCGAAGTGCCCGCTAGGTAACCTATATAGTCCAAGGCCCTCTAGGTAACCTACATAGTCCAAATGCCCTCTAGTTAACCTACATAGTCCAAGTGCCTGATAGGGAACCTACAAAATCCAAGTGCCCGCTAGGGAACCTACATAGTCCAAGTGCCCGTAGGGAACTTAATAGTCCAAGTGCCCGTTAGGGAACCTGCATCGTCCAAGTGCCCGCTAGTTAATCTTGATAGTCCAAATGCCCACTAGTTAACCTAGATAGTCCAAGTGCCCGCTAGTAAACCTAGATAATCCAAGTGCCCGCTAGTTAACCTACATAGACCAAGGGCCCTCTAGTTAACCTAGATAATCCAAGTGCCCGCTAGGGGACGTACATAGTCCAAGTGCCCGCTAGGTAACCTAGATAGTCCAAGTGCCCACTAGGGTATGTACATAGTTCAAGTGCCCGGTAGGTAACCTAGATTGTCCAAGTGGCCGCTAGTTAACCTACATACTCCAAGTGCCCGCTAGGTAAGCTAGATAGTCCAAGGTCCCTCTAGTTAACCTACATAGTCCAAGGCATGATAGGGAACCTACATAGTCCAAGTGCCCGCTGAGGAATCTACATAGTCCAAGTGCCCGATAGGGAACCTACATATTCCAAGTGCCCGTTAGGGAACCTAGATAGTCCACGTGCCCGCTAAGGGACGTACATAGTCCAAGTGCCCGCTAGGGAACCTACATAGTCCAGTGCCCGTAGGGAACTTAGTAGTCCAAGTGCCCGTTAGGGAACCTGCATCGTCCAAGTGCCCGCTAGTTTATCTAGATAGTCCAAGTGCCCGTTAGGTAACTTAGATAGTCCAAGTGCCCGCGAGGTAACCTACATAGTCCAAGTTCCCGCTAGATAACCTAGATAGTCCATGTGCCCGTTACCTAACCTAGATAGTCCAATTGCCCGCTATGCAACATACATAGTCCACGTGCCTGTTCGTTAACCTAGAATTCCAAGTGCCCGCTAGGTAACCTAGACTGTCCAAGTGCCCGCTAGGTTACCTACATAGTCCAAATGCCCGTTGGGTAACCTAGATAGTGCAAGTGCCCGGTAGTTAACCTACATAGTCCAAGTGCCCGGTAGTTAACTTACATAGTTCAAGTGTCCGTATGGAACATACATAGTCCAAGTGCCCGCTAGGGAACATACAGAGTCCAAGTGCCCGCTAGGGAACCTACGTAGTCCAAGTGCCCGCTAGGGAATCTACATAGTCCAAGGGCCCGCTAGTTAACGTAGATAGTCCATGTGCCGCTAGTTAACCTATAGTCCAAGCACCCGCTAGTTTATCTAGATAGTCCAAGTGCCCGCTAGTTAACCTAGATAGTCCAAGTGCCCACTAGTTAAGCTAGATAGTCCAAGTGCCCGCTAGTTAATCTAGATAGTCCAAGTGCCCACTAGTTAACCTAGATAGTCAAGTGCGCGCTAGGGGACGTATATAGTCCAAGTGCCCGCTAGGTAACCTACATATTCCAAGGGCCCTCTAGGTAACCTATATAGTCCAAGTGCCCGCTAGTTAACCTACATAGTCCAAGTGCCCGCTAAGAAACCTAGATAGTCCAAGTGCCCGTTAGGTAACCTAGATAGTCCAAGTGCCCGCGAGGTAACCTACATAGTCCAAGTTCCCGCTAGGTAACCTAGATAGTCCATGTGCCCGTTACCTAACCTAGATAGTCCAATTGCCCGCTATGCAACATACATAGTCCACGTGCCTGTTCGTTAACCTAGAATTCCAAGTGCCCGCTAGGTAACCTAGACTGTCCAAGTGCCCGCTAGGTTACCTACATAGTCCAAATGCCGGTTGGGTAACCTAGATAGTGCAAGTGCCCGGTAGTTAACCTACATAGTCCAAGTGCCCGCTAGGTAACCTATATAGTCCAAGGTCCCGCTAGTTAACCTACATAGTCCAAGTGCCCGGTAGTTAACTTACATAGTTCAAGTGTCCGTAGGGAACATACATAGTCCAAGTGCACCCTAGGGAACATACAGAGTCCAAGTGCCCTCTAGGGAACCTACGTAGTCCAAGTGCCCGCTAGGGAATCTACATAGTCCAAGGGCCCACTAGTTAACGTAGATAGTCCAAGTGCCGCTAGTTAACCTATAGTCCAAGCACCCCCTAGTTAACCTAGATCGTCCAAGTGTCCGCTAATTAACCTACATAGTACAAGTGCCCGCTCTGGAACCTACATAGTCCAAGTGCCTGCTAGGGAACCTACATAGTCCAAGTGCCCGCTCTGGAACATATATAGTCCAAGTGCCCGCTAGGAAATATACATAGTCCAAGGGCCCGCTAGTTAACGTAGATAGTCCAAGTACCGCTAGTTAATCTACATAGTCCAAGGGCCCGCTAGTTAACCTACATAGTCCAAGTACCCGCTAGTTAACCTAGATCGTCCAAGTGCCCGCTAGGTAAACTACATAGTCCAAGGGCCCACTAGATAACCTACATAGTCCAAGGGCCCGCTAGTTAACCTACATTCTCCAAGTGCCCGATAGGGAACATACATAGTCCAAGTGCCCGCTAGGTAACCTACATAGTCCAAATGCCCTCTAGTTAACCTACATAGTCCAAGTGCCCGATAGGGAACCTACAAAATCCAAGTGCCCGCTAGGAAACCTACATAGTCCAAGGGCCCGCTAGTTAACCTACATAGTCCAAGGGCCCGCTATTTAACCTACATTCTCCAAGTGCCCGTTAGGTAACCTAGATAGTCCAAGTTCCCCGTAGGTAACCTACATTGTCCAAGTTCCCACTAGGTAATCTAGATAGTCCAAGTGCCCTTTACCTAACCTAGATAGTCCAAGTGCCCACAAGGCAAGCTACATAGTCCAAGTGCCCGTTCGTTAACCTAGAAGTCCAAGAGCCCACTAGGTAACCTAGACTGTCCAAGTGCCCGCTAGGTTACCTACATAGTCCAAGTGCCCGTTAATAGCATAGATAGTCCAAGTGCCCGCTAGGTAACCTACATAGTCCAAGGGCCCGCAAGGTAACCTTTAGAGTCCAAGTGCCCGCTAGGTAACCTTGATAGTCCAAGTGCCCGTTAGGTAACCTAGATAGTCCAAGTGCCCGCTAGTTAACCTACATAGTCCAAGTGCCCGCTAGGTAACCTAGACAGTCCAAGTTCCCACTAGGTATCCTGCATAATCCAAGTGCCCGTTAGGTAACCTAGATAGTCCAAGTGCCCGCTAGTTAACCTACATAGTCCAAGTGCCCGCTAGGTAACCTAGACAGTCCAAGTTCCCACTAGGTATCCTGCATAGTCCAAGTGCCCGTTAGGTAACCAAGACAGTCCAAGTGCCCGCTAGGTAACCTACATAGTCGAAGTGCCGGCTAGGTAACCTAGATAATCCAAGTGCCCGTTCGTTAACCTAGATAGTCCAAAGGCCCGCTAGGTAACCTAGACAGTCCAAGTGCCTGCTAGGTAACCTACATAGTCCAAGTGCCCGCTAGGTAACCTAGACAGTCCAAGTTCCCACTAGGAATCCTGCATAGTCCAAGTGCCCGTTAGGTAACCTAGATAGTCCAAGTGCCCGCTAGGTAACCTACATAGTCGAAGTGCCGGCTAGGTAACCTAGATAGTCCAAGTGCCCGTTAGGTTACATAGATAGTCCAAGTTCCCCGTAGGTAACATACATTGTCCAAGTTCCCGCTAGGTAATCTAGATTGTCCAAGTGCCCGTTACCTAACCTAGATAGTCCAAGTGCCCACTAGGCAACCTACATAGACCAAGAGCCCGTTCGTTAACCTAGAAGTCCAAGAACCCGCTAGGTAACCTAGACAGTCCAAGTGCCCGCTAGGTTACCTACATAGTCCAAGTGCCCGTTAATAGCATAGATAGTCCAAGTGCCCGCTAGGTAACCTACATAGTCCAAGGGCCCGCAAGGTAACCTTTAGAGTCCAATTGCCCGCTAGGTAACCTCGATAGTCCAAGTGCCCGTTAGGTAACCTAGATAGTCCAAGTGCCCGCTAGGTAACCTACATAGTCCACGTGCCGGCTATGTAACCTAGACATTCCAAGTTCCCACTAGGTATCCTGCATAGTCCAAATGCCCGTTAGGTAACCTAGATAGTCCAAGTGCCCGCTAGTTAACCTACATAGTCCAAGTGCCCGCTAGGTAACCTAGACAGTCCAAGTTCCCCCTAGGTATCCTGCATAGTCCAAGTGCCCGTTAGGTAACCTAGATAGTCCAAGTGCCCGCTAGGTAACCTACATAGTCCAAGTGCCCGTTCGTTAACCTAGATAGTCCAAAGGCCCGCTATGTAACCTAGACAGTCCAAGTGCCTGCTAGGTAACCTACATAGTCCAAGTACCCATTCTTTAACCTGTATAGTCCAAGGGCAAACTAGTTAACCTAGTTCGTTCAAGTGCCTCTAGTTAACCTACATCGTCGAAGTGCCCGCTAGGTAACCTATATAGTCCAAGGGATCGCTTATTAACTTTGATAGTCCAAGTGCCCGCTAGTTAACCTAGATAGTCCAAATGCCCGCTCTGGTACCCACATAGTCCAAGTGCTTGCTAGGGAACCTACGTAGTCCAAGTTCCCGCTAGGGAATCTACATAGTCCAAGGGCCCGCTAGTTAACCCAGATAGGCCAAGTACCCGCTAGTTAACCTAGATTGTCCAAGTGACGCTAGGTAACCTAGATAGTACAACAGCCCGTTAGTTAACCTAGATAGTCCAAGTGCCCACTAGGTAACCTAGATAGTCCAAGTGCCTGCTAGGTAACCTACATAGTCCAAGGCCCGCTAGTTAACCTACATAGTCCAAGTGCCCGATAGGGAACCTACATAGTCCAAGTGCCCGCTAAGGGATGTACATAGTCCAAGTGCTCGCTAGGGAACCTACATAGTCCAAGTGCCCGTTAGGGAACTTAGTAGTCCAAGTGCCCGTTAGGGAACCTGCATCGTCCAAGTGCCCGCTAGTTAATCTTGATAGTCCAAATGCCCGCTAGTTAATCTAGATAGTCCAAGTGCCCACTAGTTAACCTAGATAGTCCAAGTGCGCGGTAGGGGACGTATATAGTCCAAGTGCCCGCTAGGTAACCTACATATTCCAAGGGCCCTCTAGGTAACCTATATAGTCCAAGTGCCCGCTAGTTAACCTACATAGTCCAAGTGCCCGCTAAGAAACCTAGATAGTCCAAGTGCCCGTTAGGTAACCTAGATAGTCCAAGTGCCCGCTAGGTAACCTACATAGTCCAAGTTCCCGCTAAGTAACCTAGATAGTCCATGTGCCCGTTACCTAACCTAGATAGTCCAATTGCCCGCTATGCAACATACATAGTCCACGTGCCTGTTCGTCAACCTAGAATTCCAAGTGCCTGCTAGGTAACCTAGACTGTCCAAGTGCCCGCTAGGTTACCTACATAGTCCAAATGCCGGTTGGGTAACCTAGATAGTGCAAGTGCCCGGTAGTTAACCTACATAGTCCAAGTGCCCGCTAGGTAACCTATATAGTCCAAGGTCCCGCTAGTTAACCTACATAGTCCAAGTGCCCGGTAGTTAACTTACATAGTTCAAGTGTCCGTAGGGAACATACATAGTCCAAGTGCCCGCTAGGGAACATACAGAGTCCAAGTGCCCGCTAGGGAACCTACGTAGTCCAAGTGCCCGCTAGGGAATCTACATAGTCCAAGGGCCCGCTAGTTAACGTAGATAGTCCAAGTGCCGGTAGTTAACCTATAGTCCAAGCACCCGCTAGTTAACCTAGATCGTCCAAGTGTCCGCTAATTAACCTACATAGTACAAGTGCCCGCTCTGGAACCTACATAGTCCAAGTGCCTGCTAGGGAACCTCCATAGTCCATGTGCCCGCTCTGGAACATATATAGTCCAAGTGCCCGCTAGGGAATATACATAGTCCAAGGGCCCGCTAGTTAACGTAGATAGTCCAAGTACCGCTAGTTAATCTACATAGTCCAAGGGCCCGCTAGTTAACCTACATAATCCAAGTACCCGCTAGTTAACCTAGATCGTCCAAGTGCCCGCTAGGTAAACTACATAGTCCAAGGGCCCACTAGATAACCTACATAGTCCAAGGGCCCGCTAGTTAACCTACATTCTCCAAGTGCCCGATAGGGAACATACATAGTCCAAGTGCCCGCTAGGTAACCTACATAGTCCAAATGCCCTCTAGTTAACCTACATAGTCCAAGTGCCCGATAGGGAACCTACAAAATCCAAGTGCCCGCTAGGTAACCTACATAGTCCAAGGGCCCGCTAGTTAACCTACATAGTCCAAGGGCCCGCTATTTAACCTACATTCTCCAAGTGCCCGTTAGGTAACCTAGATAGTCCAAGTTCCCCGTAGGTAACCTACATTGTCCAAGTTCCCACTAGGTAATCTAGATAGTCCAAGTGCCCTTTACCTAACCTAGATAGTCCAAGTGCCCACAAGGCAAGCTACATAGTCCAAGTGCCCGTTCGTTAACCTAGAAGTCCAAGAGCCCACTAGGTAACCTAGACTGTCCAAGTGCCCGCTAGGTTACCTACATAGTCCAAGTGCCCGTTAATAGCATAGATAGTCCAAGTGCCCGCTAGGTAACCTACATAGTCCAAGGGCCCGCAAGGTAACCTTTAGAGTCCAAGTGCCCGCTAGGTAACCTGGATAGTCCAAGTGCCCGTTAGGTAACCTAGATAGTCCAAGTGCCCGCTAGTTAACCTACATAGTCCAAGTGCCCGCTAGGTAACCTAGACAGTCCAAGTTCCCACTAGGTATCCTGCATAGTCCAAGTGCCCGTTAGGTAACCTAGATAGTCCAAGTGCCCGCTAGTTAACCTACATAGTGCAAGTGCCCGCTAGGTAACCTAGACAGTCCCAGTTCCCACTAGGTATCCTGCATAGTCCAAGTGCCCGTTAGGTAACCAAGATAGTCCAAGTGCCTGCTAGGTAACCTACATAGTCGAAGTGCCGGCTAGGTAACCTAGATAATCCAAGTGCCCGTTCGTTAACCTAGATAGTCCAAAGGCCCGCTATGTAACCTAGACAGTCCAAATGCCTGCTAGGTAACCTACATAGTCCAAGTGCCTGCTAGGTAACCTACATAGTCCAAATGCCCTCTAGTTAACCTACATAGTCCAAGTGCCCGATAGGGAACCTACAAAATCCAAGTGCCCGCTAGGTAACCTACATAGTCCAAGGGCCCGCTAGTTAACCTACATAGTCCAAGGGCCCGCTATTTAACCTACATTCTCCAAGTGCCCGTTAGGTAACCTAGATAGTCCAAGTTCCCCGTAGGTAACCTACATTGTCCAAGTTCCCACTAGGTAATCTAGATAGTCCAAGTGCCCTTTACCTAACCTAGATAGTCCAAGTGCCCACAAGGCAAGCTACATAGTCCAAGTGCCCGTTCGTTAACCTAGAAGTCCAAGAGCCCACTAGGTAACCTAGACTGTCCAAGTGCCCGCTAGGTTACCTACATAGTCCAAGTGCCCGTTAATAGCATAGATAGTCCAAGTGCCCGCTAGGTAAGCTACATAGTCCAAGGGCCCGCAAGGTAACCTTTAGAGTCCAAGTGCCCGCTAGGTAACCTCGATAGTCCAAGTGCCCGTTAGGTAACCTAGATAGTCCAAGTGCCCGCTAGTTAACTTAGATAGTCCAAATGCCCGCTCGGGTACCCACATAGTCCAAGTGCTTGCTAGGGAACCTACGTAGTCCAAGTTCCCGCTAGGGAATCTACATAGTCCAAGGGCACGCTAGTTAACCCAGATAGGCCAAGTACCCGCTAGTTAACCTAGATTGTCCAAGTGTCCACTAGTTAACCTACATAGTCCAAGTGCCCCCTAGGTAACCTAGATAGTACAACAGCCCGTTAGTTAACCTAGATAGTCCAAGTGCCCACTAGGTAACCTAGATAGTCCAAGTGCCTGCTAGGTAACCTACATAGTCCAAGGCCCGCTAGTTAACCTACATAGTCCAAGTGCCCGATAGGGAACCTACATAGTCCAAGTGCCCGCTAAGGGATGTACATAGTCCAAGTGCTCGCTAGGGAACCTACATAGTCCAAGTGCCCGTAGGGAACTTAGTAGTCCAAGTGCCCGTTAGGGAACCTGCATCGTCCATGTGCCCGCTAGTTAATCTTGATAGTCCAAATGCCCACTAGTTAACCTAGATAGTCCAAGTGCCCGCTAGTAAACCTAGATAATCCAAGTGCCCGCTAGTTAACCTACATAGACCAAGGGCCCTCTAGTTAACCTAGATAATCCAAGTGCCCGCTAGGGGACGTACATTGTCCAAGTGCCCGCTAGGTAACCTAGATAGTGCAAGTGCCCACTAGGGTATGTACATAGTTCAAGTGCCCGGTAGGTAACCTAGATTGTCCAAGTGGCCGCTAGTTAACCTACATACTCCAAGAGCCCGCTAGGTAACCTAGATTGTCCAAGGTCCCTCTAGTTAACCTACATAGTCCAAGGCACGATAGGGAACCTACATAGTCCAAGTGCCCGCTGAGGAATCTACATAGTCCAAGTGCCCGATAGGGAACCTACATATTCCAAGTGCCCGTTAGGGAACCTAGAGAGTCCACGTGCCCGCTAAGGGACGTACATAGTCCAAGTGCCCGCTAGGGAACCTACATAGTCCAAGTGCCCGTTAGGGAACCTGCATCGTCCAAGTGCCCGCTAGTTTATCTAGATAGTACAATTGCCCGCTAGTTAACCTAGATAGTTCAAGTGCCCACTAGTTAACCTAGATAGTCCAAGTGCCCGCTAGTTAATCTAGATAGTCCAAGTACCCACTAGTTAACCTAGATAGTCCAAGTGCGCGCTAGGGGACGTATATAGTCCAAGTGCCCGCTAGGTAACCTACATATTCCAAGGGCCCTCTAGGTAACCTATATAGTCCAAGTGCCAGCTAGTTAACCTACATAGTCCAAGTGCCCGCTAGGTAACCTAGACAGTCCAAGTTCCCACTAGGTATCCTGCATAATCCAAGTGCCCGTTAGGTAACCTAGATTGTCCAAGTGCCCGCTAGTTAACCTACATAGTCCAAGTGCCCGCTAGGTAACCTAGACAGTCCAAGTTCCCACTAGGTATCCTGCATAGTCCAAGTGCCCGTTAGGTAACCAAGACAGTCCAAGTGCCCGCTAGGTAACCTACATAGTCGAAGTGCCGGCTAGGTAACCTAGATAATCCAAGTGCCCGTTCGTTAACCTAGATAGTCCAAAGGCCCGCTAGGTAACCTAGACAGTCCAAGTGCCTGCTAGGTAACCTACATAGTCCAAGTGCCCGCTAGGTAACCTAGACAGTCCAAGTTCCCACTAGGAATCCTGCATAGTCCAAGTGCCCGTTAGGTAACCTAGATAGTCCAAGTGCCCGCTAGGTAACTACATAGTCGAAGTGCCGGCTAGGTAACCTAGATAGTCCAAGTGCCCGTTAGGTTACATAGATAGTCCAAGTTCCCCGTAGGTAACATACATTGTCCAAGTTCCCGCTAGGTAATCTAGATTGTCCAAGTGCCCGTTACCTAACCTAGATAGTCCAAGTGCCCACTAGGCAACCTACATAGACCAAGAGCCCGTTCGTTAACCTAGAAGTCCAAGAACCCGCTAGGTAACCTAGACAGTCCAAGTGCCCGCTAGGTTACCTCCATAGTCCAAGTGCCCGTTAATAGCATAGATAGTCCAAGTGCCCGCTAGGTAACCTACATAGTCCAAGGGCCCGCAAGGTAACCTTTAGAGTCCAATTGCCCGCTAGGTAACCTCGATAGTCCAAGTGCCCGTTAGGTAACCTAGATAGTCCAAGTGCCTGCTAGGTAACCTACATAGTCCACGTGCCGGCTATGTAACCTAGACATTCCAAGTTCCCACTAGGTATCCTGCATAGTCCAAATGCCCGTTAGGTAACCTAGATAGTCCAAGTGCCCGCTAGTTAACCTACATAGTCCAAGTGCCCGCTAGGTAACCTAGACAGTCCAAGTTCCCCCTAGGTATCCTGCATAGTCCAAGTGCCCGTTAGGTAACCTAGATAGTCCAAGTGCCCGCTAGGTAACCTACATAGTCCAAGTGCCCGTTCGTTAACCTAGATAGTCCAAAGGCCCGCTATGTAACCTAGACAGTCCAAGTGCCTGCTAGGTAACCTACATAGTCCAAGTGCCCATTCTTTAACCTGTATAGTCCAAGGGCAAACTAGTTAACCTAGTTCGTTCAAGTGCCTCTAGTTAACCTACATCGTCGAAGTGCCCGCTAGGTAACCTATATAGTCCAAGGGATCGCTTGTTAACTTTGATAGTCCAAGTGCCCGCTAGTTAACCTAGATAGTCCAAATGCCCGCTCTGGTACCCACATAGTCCAAGTGCTTGCTAGGGAACCTACGTAGTCCAAGTTCCCGCTAGGGAATCTACATAGTCCAAGGGCCCGCTAGTTAACCCAGATAGGCCAAGTACCCGCTAGTTAACCTAGATTGTCCAAGTGACGCTAGGTAACCTAGATAGTACAACAGCCCGTTAGTTAACCTAGATAGTCCAAGTGCCCACTAGGTAACCTAGATAGTCCAAGTGCCTGCTAGGTAACCTACATAGTCCAAGGCCCGCTAGTTAACCTACATAGTCCAAGTGCCCGATAGGGAACCTACATAGTCCAAGTGCCCGCTAAGGGATGTACATAGTCCAAGTGCTCGCTAGGGAACCTACATAGTCCAAGTGCCCGTTAGGGAACTTAGTAGTCCAAGTGCCCGTTAGGGAACCTGCATCGTCCAAGTGCCCGCTAGTTAATCTTGATAGTCCAAATGCCCGCTAGTTAATCTAGATAGTCCAAGTGCCCACTAGTTAACCTAGATAGTCCAAGTGCGCGGTAGGGGACGTATATAGTCCAAGTGCCCGCTAGGTAACCTACATATTCCAAGGGCCCTCTAGGTAACCTATATAGTCCAAGTGCCCGCTAGTTAACCTACATAGTCCAAGTGCCCGCTAAGAAACCTAGATAGTCCAAGTGCCCGTTAGGTAACCTAGATAGTCCAAGTGCCCGCTAGGTAACCTACATAGTCCAAGTTCCCGCTAAGTAACCTAGATAGTCCATGTGCCCGTTACCTAACCTAGATAGTCCAATTGCCCGCTATGCAACATACATAGTCCACGTGCCTGTTCGTCAACCTAGAATTCCAAGTGCCTGCTAGGTAACCTAGACTGTCCAAGTGCGCGCTAGGTTACCTACATAGTCCAAATGCCGGTTGGGTAACCTAGATAGTGCAAGTGCCCGGTAGTTAACCTACATAGTCCAAGTGCCCGCTAGGTAACCTATATAGTCCAAGGTCCCGCTAGTTAACCTACATAGTCCAAGTGCCCGGTAGTTAACTTACATAGTTCAAGTGTCCGTAGGGAACATACATAGTCCAAGTGCCCGCTAGGGAACATACAGAGTCCAAGTGCCCGCTAGGGAACCTACGTAGTCCAAGTGCCCGCTAGGGAATCTACATAGTCCAAGGGCCCGCTAGTTAACGTAGATAGTCCAAGTGCCGGTAGTTAACCTATAGTCCAAGCACCCGCTAGTTAACCTAGATCGTCCAAGTGTCCGCTAATTAACCTACATAGTACAAGTGCCCGCTCTGGAACCTACATAGTCCAAGTGCCTGCTAGGGAACCTCCATAGTCCATGTGCCCGCTCTGGAACATATATAGTCCAAGTGCCCGCTAGGGAATATACATAGTCCAAGGGCCCGCTAGTTAACGTAGATAGTCCAAGTACCGCTAGTTAATCTACATAGTCCAAGGGCCCGCTAGTTAACCTACATAGTCCAAGTACCCGCTAGTTAACCTAGATCGTCCAAGTGCCCGCTAGGTAAACTACATAGTCCAAGGGCCCACTAGATAACCTACATAGTCCAAGGGCCCGCTAGTTAACCTACATTCTCCAAGTGCCCGATAGGGAACATACATAGTCCAAGTGCCCGCTAGGTAACCTACATAGTCCAAATGCCCTCTAGTTAACCTACATAGTCCAAGTGCCCGATAGGGAACCTACAAAATCCAAGTGCCCGCTAGGTAACCTACATAGTCCAAGGGCCCGCTAGTTAACCTACATAGTCCAAGGGCCCGCTATTTAACCTACATTCTCCAAGTGCCCGTTAGGTAACCTAGATAGTCCAAGTTCCCCGTAGGTAACCTACATTGTCCAAGTTCCCACTAGGTAATCTAGATAGTCCAAGTGCCCTTTACCTAACCTAGATAGTCCAAGTGCCCACAAGGCAAGCTACATAGTCCAAGTGCCCGTTCGTTAACCTAGAAGTCCAAGAGCCCACTAGGTAACCTAGACTGTCCAAGTGCCCGCTAGGTTACCTACATAGTCCAAGTGCCCGTTAATAGCATAGATAGTCCAAGTGCCCGCTAGGTAACCTACATAGTCCAAGGGCCCGCAAGGTAACCTTTAGAGTCCAAGTGCCCGCTAGGTAACCTGGATAGTCCAAGTGCCCGTTAGGTAACCTAGATAGTCCAAGTGCCCGCTAGTTAACCTACATAGTCCAAGTGCCCGCTAGGTAACCTAGACAGTCCAAGTTCCCACTAGGTATCCTGCATAGTCCAAGTGCCCGTTAGGTAACCTAGATAGTCCAAGTGCCCGCTAGTTAACCTACATAGTGCAAGTGCCCGCTAGGTAACCTAGACAGTCCAAGTTCCCACTAAGTATCCTGCATAGTCCAAGTGCCCGTTAGGTAACCAAGATAGTCCAAGTGCCCGCTAGGTAACCTACCTAGTCGAAGTGCCGGCTAGGTAACCTAGATAATCCAAGTGCCCGTTCGTTAACCTAGATAGTCCAAAGGCCCGCTATGTAACCTAGACAGTCCAAATGCCTGCTAGGTAACCTACATAGTCCAAGTGCCTGCTAGGTAACCTACATAGTCCAAATGCCCTCTAGTTAACCTACATAGTCCAAGTGCCCGATAGGGAACCTACAAAATCCAAGTGCCCGCTAGGTAACCTACATAGTCCAAGGGCCCGCTAGTTAACCTACATAGTCCAAGGGCCCGCTATTTAACCTACATTCTCCAAGTGCCCGTTAGGTAACCTAGATAGTCCAAGTTCCCCGTAGGTAACCTACATTGTCCAAGTTCCCACTAGGTAATCTAGATAGTCCAAGTGCCCTTTACCTAACCTAGATAGTCCAAGTGCCCACAAGGCAAGCTACATAGTCCAAGTGCCCGTTCGTTAACCTAGAAGTCCAAGAGCCCACTAGGTAACCTAGACTGTCCAAGTGCCCGCTAGGTTACCTACATAGTCCAAGTGCCCGTTAATAGCATAGATAGTCCAAGTGCCCGCTAGGTAAGCTACATAGTCCAAGGGCCCGCAAGGTAACCTTTAGAGTCCAAGTGCCCGCTAGGTAACCTCGATAGTCCAAGTGCCCGTTAGGTAACCTAGATAGTCCAAGTGCCCGCTAGTTAACTTAGATAGTCCAAATGCCCGCTCGGGTACCCACATAGTCCAAGTGCTTGCTAGGGAACCTACGTAGTCCAAGTTCCCGCTAGGGAATCTACATAGTCCAAGGGCACGCTAGTTAACCCAGATAGGCCAAGTACCCGCTAGTTAACCTAGATTGTCCAAGTGTCCACTAGTTAACCTACATAGTCCAAGTGCCCCCTAGGTAACCTAGATAGTACAACAGCCCGTTAGTTAACCTAGATAGTCCAAGTGCCCACTAGGTAACCTAGATAGTCCAAGTGCCTGCTAGGTAACCTACATAGTCCAAGGCCCGCTAGTTAACCTACATAGTCCAAGTGCCCGATAGGGAACCTACATAGTCCAAGTGCCCGCTAAGGGATGTACATAGTCCAAGTGCTCGCTAGGGAACCTACATAGTCCAAGTGCCCGTAGGGAACTTAGTAGTCCAAGTGCCCGTTAGGGAACCTGCATCGTCCATGTGCCCGCTAGTTAATCTTGATAGTCCAAATGCCCACTAGTTAACCTAGATAGTCCAAGTGCCCGCTAGTAAACCTAGATAATCCAAGTGCCCGCTAGTTAACCTACATAGACCAAGGGCCCTCTAGTTAACCTAGATAATCCAAGTGCCCGCTAGGGGACGTACATTGTCCAAGTGCCCGCTAGGTAACCTAGATAGTGCAAGTGCCCACTAGGGTATGTACATAGTTCAAGTGCCCGGTAGGTAACTTAGATTGTCCAAGTGGCCGCTAGTTAACCTACATACTCCAAGAGCCCGCTAGGTAACCTAGATTGTCCAAGGTCCCTCTAGTTAACCTACATAGTCCAAGGCACGATAGGGAACCTACATAGTCCAAGTGCCCGCTGAGGAATCAAATAGTCCAAGTGCGTGATAGGGAACCTACATATTCCAAGTGCCCATTAGGGAACCTAGATAGTCCACGTGCCCGCTAAGGGACGTACATAGTCCAAGTGCCCGCTAGGGAACCTACATAGTCCAAGTGCCCATTAGGGAACCTGCATCGTCCAAGTGCCCGCTAGTTTATCTAGATAGTCCAATTGCCCGCTAGTTAACCTAGATAGTTCAAGTGCCCACTAGTTAACCTAGATAGTCCAAGTGCCCGCTAGTTAATCTAGATAGTCCAAGTACCCACTAGTTAACCTAGATAGTCCAAGTGCGCGCTAGGGGACGTATATAGTCCAAGTGCCCGCTAGGTAACCTACATATTCCAAGGGCCCTCTAGGTAACCTATATAGTCCAAGTGCCAGCTAGTTAACCTACATAGTCCAAGTGCCCGCTAAGAAACCTAGATAGTCCAAGTGCCCGTTAGGTAACCTAGATAGTCCAAGTGCCCGCGAGGTAACCTACATAGTCCAAGTTCCCGCTAGGTAACCTAGATAGTCCATGTGCCCGTTACCTAACCTAGATAGTCCAATTGCCCGCTATGCAACATACATAGTCCACGTGCCCGTTCGTTAACCTAGAATTCCAAGTGCCCGCTAGGTAACCTAGACTGTCCAAGTGCCCGCTAGGTTACCTACATAGTCCAAATGCCCGTTGGGTAACCTAGATAGTGCAAGTGCCCGGTAGTTAACCTACATAGTCCAAGTGCCCGCTAGGTAACCGATATAGTCCAAGGTCCCGCTAGTTAACCTACATAGTCCAAGTGCCCGGTAGTTAACTTACATAGTTCAAGTGTCCGTAGGGAACATACATAGTCCAAGTGCCCGCTAGGGAACATACAGAGTCCCAGTGCCCGCTAGGGAACCTACGTAGTCCAAGTGCCCGCTGGGAATCTACATAGTCCAAGGGCCCGCTAGTTAACGTAGATAGTCCAAGTGCCGCTAGTTAACCTATAGTCTGAGCACCCGCTAGTTAACCTAGATCGTCCAAGTGTCCGCTAATTAACCTACATAGTACAAGTGCCCGCTCTGGAACCTACATAGTCCAAGTGCCTGCTAGGGAACCTACATAGTCCAAGTGCCCGCTCTGGAACATATATAGTCCAAGTGCCCGCTAGGGAATATACATAGTCCAAGGGCCCGCTAGTTAACGTAGATAGTCCAAGTACCGCTAGTTAATCTACATAGTCCAAGGGCCCGCTAGTTAACCTACATAGTCCAAGTACCCGCTAGTTAACCTAGATCGTCCAAGTGCCCGCTAGGTAAACTACATAGTCCAAGGGCCCACTAGATAACCTACATAGTCCAAGGGCCCGCTAGTTAACCTACATTCTCCAAGTGCCCGATAGGGAACATACATAGTCCAAGTGCCCGCTAGGTAACCTACATAGTCCAAATGCCCTCTAGTTAACCTACATAGTCCAAGTGCCCGATAGGGAACCTACAAAATCCAAGTGCCCGCTAGGTAACCTACATAGTCCAAGGGCCCGCTAGTTAACCTACATAGTCCAAGGGCCCGCTATTTAACCTACATTCTCCAAGTGCCCGTTAGGTAACCTAGATAGTCCAAGTTCCCCGTAGGTAACCTACATTGTCCAAGTTCCCACTAGGTAATCTAGATAGTCCAAGTGCCCTTTACCTAACCTAGATAGTCCAAGTGCCCACAAGGCAAGCTACATAGTCCAAGTGCCCGTTCGTTAACCTAGAAGTCCAAGAGCCCACTAGGTAACCTAGACTGTCCAAGTGCCCGCTAGGTTACCTACATAGTCCAAGTGCCCGTTAATAGCATAGATAGTCCAAGTGCCCGCTAGGTTACCTACATAGTCCAAGGGCCCGCAAGGTAACCTTTAGAGTCCAAGTGCCCGCTAGGTAACCTCGATAGTCCAAGTGCCCGTTAGGTAACCTAGATAGTCCAAGTGCCCGCTAGGTAACCTACATAGTCCAAGTGCCCGCTAGGTAACCTAGACAGTCCAAGTTCCCACTAGGTATCCTGCATAGTCCATGTGCCCGTTAGGTAACCTAGATAGTCCAAGTGCCCGCTAGTTAACCTACATAGCGCAAGTGCCCGCTAGGTAACCTAGATAATCCAAGTGCCCGTTCGTTAACCTAGATAGTCCAAAGGCCCGCTATGTAACCTAGACAGTCCAAGTGCCTGCTAGGTAACCTACATAGTCCAAGTGCCCGTTCTTTAACCTATATAGTCCAAGGGCAAACTAGTTAACCTAAATCGTTCAAGTGCCTCTAGTTAGCCTACATCGTCGAAGTGCACGCTAGGTAACCTATATAGTCCAAATGCCCCATAGGTAACCTAGATAGTCCAAGTGCCCGCTAGGTAACCTACATAGTCCAAGGGCCCGCAAGGTAACCTTTAGAGTCCAAGTGCCCGCTAGGTAACCTCGATAGTCCAAGTGCCCGTTAGGTAACCTAGATAGTCCAAGTGCCCGCTAGTTAACCTACATAGTCCAAGTGCCCGCTAGGTAACCTAGACAGTCCAAGTTCCCACTAGGTATCCTGCATAGTCCAAGTGCCCGTTAGGTAACGAAGATAGTCCAAGTGCCCGCTAGTTAACCTACATAGTCCAAGTGCCCGCTAGATAACCTAGACAGTCCAAGTTCCCACTAGGTATCCTGCATAGTCCAAGTGCCCGTTAGGTAACCAAGATAGTCCAAGTGCCCGCTAGGTAACCTACATAGTCGAAGTGCCGGCTAGGTAACATAGATAATCCAAGTGCCCGTTCGTTAACCTAGATAGTCCAAAGGCCCGCTATGTAACCTAGACAGTCCAAGTGCCTGCTAGGTAACCTACATAGTCCAAGTGCCCGTTCTTTAACCTATAGAGTCCAAGGGCAAACTAGTTAACCTAAATCGTTCAAGTGCCTCTAGTTAGCCTACATCGTCGAAGTGCACGCTAGGTAACCTATATAGTCCAAATGCCCCATAGGTAACCTAGATAGTCCAAATGCCCGCTAGGTAACCTATATAGTCCAAGGGCTCGCTTGTTAACTTTGATAGTCCAAGTGCCCGCTAGTTAACCTAGATTGTCCAAGTGCCCGCTAGTTAACCTACATAGTCCAAGTGCCCGATAGGGAAGCTACATAGTCCAAGTGCCAGCTAAGGGACGTACATAGTCCAAGTGCTCGCTAGGGAACCTACATAGTCCAAGTGCCCGTTAGGGAACTTAGTAGTCCAAGTGCCCGTTAGGGAACCTGCATCGTCCAAGTGTCCGCTAGTTAACCCAGATAGGCCAAGTACCCGCTAGTTAACCTAGATCGTCCAAGTGTCCACTAATTAACCTACATAGTACAAGTGCCCGCTAGGGAACCTAGATAGTCCAAGTGCCCGCTCTGGAACCTACATAGTCCAAGTGCCTGCTAGGGAACCTCCATAGTTCAAGTGCCCGCTCTGGAACATACATAGTCCAAGTGCCCGCTAGGGAATATCCATAGTCCAAGGGCCCGCTAGTTAATGTAGATAGTCCAAGTGCCGTTAGTTAATCTACATAGTCCAAGGGCCCGTTAGTTAACCTACATAGTCCAAGTACCCGCTAGTTAACCTAGATCATCCAAGTGCCCGCTAGGTAACCTACATAGTCCAAGGGCCCGCTAGTTAACCTATATAGTCCAAGGGCCCGCTAGTTAACCTATATTCTCCAAGTGCCCGATATGGAACCTACATAGTCCAAGTGCCCGCTAGGTAACCTACATAGTCCAAATGCCCTCTAGTTAACCTACATTGTCCAAGTGCCTGATAGGGAACCTACAAAATCCAAGTGCCCGCTAGGTAACCTACATAGTCCAAATGCCCTCTAGTTAACCTATATAGTCCAATGCCCGATAGGGAACCTACATAATCCTAGTGCCCGCGAGGGAACCTACAGATTCCAAGTGCCCGGTAGGTAACCTAGAGAGTCCAAATGCCTGCCAGGAAACCCACATAGTCCAAGGGCCCGCTAGGGAACCTACATAGTCCAAGTGCCCGATAGGGAACCTACATATTCCAAATGCCCGTTAGGTAACCTAGATAGTCCAAGTGCCCGTAGGGAACATATATACTCCAAATGCCCGTTAGGGAACCTAAATAGTCAAAGTGCCCGCTAGGGAACCTGCATTGTCCAAGTGCCCGCTAGTTAACCTACATAGTCCAGAACCGGCTAGTTTACCTAGATAGTCCAAGTGCCCGCTAGTTAACCTACAGAGTCCAAGGGCCTGCTAGTTAACCTAGATATTCCAAGCCCCGCTAGTTAACCTTCATCGTCCAAGAGTCCGCTAGTTAACCTACATAGTCCAAGTTTCCGTTAGGTAACCAAGATAGTCCAAGTTCCTGTTAGGTAACCTAGATAGTACAAGTGCCTGCTAGGTAACCTACATAGTCCAAGTGCCCATTCGTTTACCTAGAGAATCCAAGTGCCTGCTAGGTAACCTAGACTGTCCAAGTGCCCTCTAGGTTACCTACATTGTCCAAGTGCACGTTCTTTAACCTAGATAGTCCAAGTGCCCGCAAGGTATCCTACATAGTCCAAGGGCCCGCTAGGTAACCTTCATATTCCAAGTGCCCGCTAGTTAACCTACATAGTCCAAGATCCGCTAGTTAACCTAGATAGTCCAAGTGCCCGCTACGTGACCTAAGTAGTCCAAATGTCCGATAGGGATCCTACATAGTCCAAATGCCCGCTAGGTAACCTACATGGTCCAAGTGCCCGTTCGTTAACCTAGATAGTCCAAGTGCCCGCTAGGTAACCTAGACTGTACAAGTGCCCGCTAGGTTACCTACATAGTCCAAGTGCCCGTTCATTAACCTAGATAGTCCAAGTGCCTGCTAGGAAACCTACATAGTCCAAGGGCCCGCTAGGTAACCTAGATAGTCCAAGTGCCCGCTAGGTAATCTACATAGTCCAAGGGCCCGCAAGATAACCTTTAGAGTGCAATTGCCCGCTAGGTAACCTCGATAGTCCAAGTGCCCGTTAGGTAACCTAGATAGTCCAAGTGCCCGCTAGGTAACCTACATGGTCCAAGCGCCGGCTAGGTAACCTAGACATTCAAAGTTCCCACTAGGTATCCTGCATAGTCCAAATGCCCATTAGGTAACCTAGATAGTCCAAGTGCCCGCTAGTTAACCTACATAGTCCAAGTGCCCGCTAGGTAACCTAGACAGTCCAAGTTCCCACTAGGTATCCTGCATAGTCCAAGTGCCCGTTAGGTAACCTAGATAGTTCAAGTGCCCGCTAGGTAACCTACATAGTCCAAGTGCCCGTTCGTTAACCTAGATAGTCCAAGAGCCCGCTATGGGACGTACATAGTCCAAGTGCCCGCTAGGTAACCTAGATAGTCCAAGTCCCACTAAGGTATGTACATAGTTCAAGTGCCCGCTAGGTAACCTAGATTGTCCAAGTGTCCGCTAGTTAACCTACATAGTGTAAGTGCCCGCTAGGTAACCTAGATAGTCCAAGTTCCCGCTAGTTAACCTACATAGTCCAATGCACGATAGGGAAGCTACATAGTCCAAGTGCCCGTTAGGGAACCTAGATATTCAAAGTGCCCGTAGGGAACCTATATAGTCCAAGTGCCCGCTGGGGAACCTGCATTGGACAAGTGCTCGCTAATTATCCTAGATAGTCCAAGTGCCCGCTAGTTAACAATGATCATCCAAGTGCCCTCTAGTTAACCTACATAGTCCAAGTGCCCGATAGGGAACATACATAGTCCAAGTGCCTGCTGAGGAACCTACATAGTCCAAGTGCCCCATAGGGAACCTACATATTCCAAGTGCCCGTTAGGGAACCTAGATAGTCCAAGTGCCCGTTGGGAAACTATATAGTCCAAGTGCCCGCTAGGGAACCTACATAGTCAAAGTGCCCGCTAGGGAATCTGCATTGTGCAAGTGCCCACTAGTTCACCTAGATAGTCCAAGTGCCTGCTAGTTAACCTACATAGTCCAAGAACCAGCTAGTTAACCTAGATAGTACAGGTGCCCGCTAGTTAACCTAGATAGACCAAGTGCCCGCTAGGGTACCTAGCTAGTCCAAGTGCCCGATAGGGAACCTACATAGTCCAAGTGCCCGCTAGTTAACGTAGATGGTCCAAGTACCCGCTAGGAAACGTACATAGTCCAAGTGCCCACTAGGTAACATACATAGTCCAAGTGCCCGCTAGGTAACGTAGATAGCCCAAGTGCCCGCTAGTTACCCTACATAGTCCAAAGGCCTGCTAGGTAACCTAGATAGTCCAAGTGCCCACTAGTTAACCTACATAATCCAGGTTCCCCCTAGGTAACCTAGATAGTCCAAGGGCCCGCTAGGTATCCTACATTGTCCTAGTGCCCCCTAGTTAACCTACATTCTCCAAGTGCCCGATAGTGAACTTATATAGTCCAAGTGCCCGCTAGGTAACCTACATAGTCCAAATGCCCGCTAGTTAGCCTACATATTCCAAGTGCCCGATAGGGAAACTATATAATCCAAGTGCCAGCTAGGGAACCTACGTAGTCCAAGTGCCCGTTAGGTAACCTAGATAGTCCAAATGCCCGCTAGGGAACCCACATAGTCCAAGTGCCCGCTAGGGAACTTACATAGTCCAAGGGCCCGCTAGGGAACCTACATAGTCCAAGTGACCTTTAGTTAACCTAGATAGTCCAAGTGCCCGCTAGGTAACCTAGATAGTCCAAGTGCCCGCTTGGTAACCTACAAATTCTAAGTGCCCTCTAGGTAATCTATATAGTCCAAATGACCGCTAGGGAGCCTACATAGTCCAAATGCCCGCTAGGTAACCTAGATATTCCAAGGGCCCGCTAGGTAACCTACATAGTCGTAGTGCCCCCTAGTTAACCTACATTCTCCAAGTGCCCGATAGGGAACCTACATAGTCCAAGTGCCCGCAAGGTTACCTACATAGTCCAAATGCCCTCTAGTTAACCTACATAGTCCAAGTGCCCGATAGGGAGCCTACATAATCCAAGTGCCCGCTAGGGAACCGATTGAGTCCAAGTGCCCGGTAGGTAACCTAGATAGTCCAAATGCCCGCCAGGAAACCCACATAGTCCAAGTGCCCGCTAGGGAACGTACATAGTCCAAAGGCCCGCTAGGGAACCTACATAATCCAAGTGCCCGATAGGGAACCTACATATTCCAAGTGCCCGTTAGGTAACCTAGATAGTCCAAGTGCCCGTAGGGAACATATATACTCCAAGTGCCCGCTAGGGAACCTACATAATCAAAGTGCCCGAAAGGGAACCTGCATTGTCCAAGTGCCCGCTAGTTAATCTATATAGTCCAGAACACGCTAGTTTACCTAGATAGTCCAGGTGCCCGCAAGGTAACCTACATAGTCCAAGGGCCCCCTAGGTAACCTACATACTCTAAGTGCCCGCTATGTAACCTAGATAGTCCAAGTGCCCGTTAGGTTACCTAGATAGTCCAAGTTCCCCGTAGGTAACCTACATTGTCCAAGTTCCCGCTAGGTAATCTAGATAGTCCAAGTGCCCGTTACCTAACCTAGATAGTCCAAGTGCCCACTAGGCAACCTACATAGACCAAGTGCCCGTTCGTTAACCTAGAAGTCCAAGAGCCCGCTAGGTAACCTAGACAGTCCAAGTGCCCGCTAGGTTACCTACATAGTCCAAGTGCCCGTTAATAGCATAGATAGTCCAAGTGCCCGCTAGGTAATCTACATAGTCCAAGGGCCCGCAAGATAACCTTTAGAGTGCAATTGCCCGCTAGGTAACCTCGATAGTCCAAGTGCCCGTTAGGTAACCTAGATAGTCCAAGTGCCCGCTAGGTAACCTACATAGTCCAAGTGCCGGCTAGGTAACCTAGACATTCAAAGTTCCCACTAGGTATCCTGCATAGTCCAAATGCCCGTTAGGTAACCTAGATAGTCCAAGTGCCCGCTAGTTAACCTACATAGTCCAAGTGCCCGCTAGGTAACCTAGACAGTCCAAGTTCCCACTAGGAATCCTGCATAGTCAAAGTGCCCGTTAGGTAACCAAGATAGTCCAAGTGCCCGCTAGGTAACCTACATAGTCGGAGTGCCGGCTAGGTAACCTAGATAGTCCAAGTGCCCGTTAGGTTACATAGATAGTCCAAGTTCCCCGTAGGTAACATACATTGTCCAAGTTCCCGCTAGGTAATCTAGATTGTCCAAGTGCCCGTTACCTAACCTAGACAGTCCAAGTGCCCACTAGGCAACCTACATAGACCAAGAGCCCGTTCGTTAACCTAGAAGTCCAAGAGCCCGCTAGGTAACCTAGACAGGCCAAGTGCCCGCTAGGTTACCTACATAGTCCAAGTGCCCGTTAATAGCATAGATAGTCCAAGTGCCCGCTAAGTAACCTACATAGTCCAAGGGCCCGCAAGGTAACCTTTAGAGTCCAAGTGCCCGCTAGGTAACCTACATAGTCCAAGTGCCGGCTAGGTAACCTAGACATTCCAAGTTCCCACTAGGTATCCTGCATAGTCCAAATGCCCGTTAGGTAACCTAGGTAGTCCAAGTGCCCGCTAGTTAACCTACATAGTCCAAGTGCCCGCTAGGTAACCTAGACAGTCCAAGTTCCCACTAGGTATCCTGCATAGTCCAAGTGCCCGTTAGGTAACCTAGATAGTCCAAGTGCCCGCTAGGTAACTTACATAGTCCAAGTGCCCGTTCATTAACCTAGATAGTCCAAAGGCCCGCTATGTAACCTAGAGAGTCCAAGTGCCTGCTAGGTAACCTACATAGTCCAAGTGCCCGTTCTTTAACCTATATAGTCCAAGGGCAAACTAGTTAACCTAGTTCGTTCAAGTGCCTCTAGTTAGCCTACATCGTCGAAGTGCCCGCTAGGTAACCTATATAATCCAAGGGATCGCTTGTTAACTTTGATAGTCCAAGTGCCCGCTAGTTAACCTAGATTTTCCAAGTGCCCGCTAGTTAACCTAGATAGTCCAAATGCCCGCTCGGGTACCCACATAGTCCAAGTGCTTGCTAGTGAACCTACGTAGTCCAAGTTCCCGCTAGGGAATCTACATAGTCCAAGGGCCCGCTAGTTAACCCAGATAGGCCAAGTACCCGCTAGTTAACCTAGATCGTCCAAGTGTCCACTAGTTAACCTACATAGTCCAAGTGCCCGCTAGGTAACCTAGATAGTACAACAGCCCGTTAGTTAACCTAGATAGCCCAAGTGCCCACTAGGTAACCTAGATAGTCCAAGTGCCCGCTAGGTAACCTACATAGTCCAAGGCCCGCTAGTTAACCTACATAGTCCAAGTGCCCGATAGGGAACCTACATAGTCCAAGTGCCCGCTAAGGTATGTACATAGTCCAAGTGCTCGCTAGGGAACCTACATAGTCCAAGTGCCCGTTAGGGAACTTAGTAGTCCAAGTGCCCGTTAGGGAACCTGCATCGTAAAAGTGCCCGCTAGTTAATCTTGATAGTCCAAATGCCCACTAGTTAACCTAGATAGTCCAAGTGCCTGCTAGTAAACCTAGATAATCCAAGTGCCGCTAGGTAACCTACATATTCCAAGGGCCCTCTAGTTAACCTAGATAATCCAAGTGCCCGCTAGGGGACGTACATAGTCCAAGTGCCCGCTAGGTAACCTAGATAGTCCAAGTGCCCACTAGGGTATGTACATAGTTCAAGTGCCCGGTAGGTAACCTAGATTGTCCAAGTGGCCGCTAGTTAACCTACATACTCCAAGTGCCCGCTAGGTAACCTAGATAGTCCAAGGTCCCTCTAGTTAACCTACATAGTCCAAGGCACGATAGGGAACCTACATAGTCCAAGTGTCCGCTGAGGAATCTACATAGTCCAAGTGCCCGATAGGGAACCTACATATTCCAAGTGCCCGTTAGGGAACCTAGATAGTCCACGTGCCCGCTAAGGGACTTACATAGTCCAAGTGCCCGCTAGGGAACCTACATAGTCCAAGTGCCCGTAGGGAACTTAGTAGTCCAAGTGCCCGTTAGGGAACCTGCATCGTCCAAGTGCCCGCTAGTTTATCTAGATAGTCCAAGTGCCCGCTAGTTAACCTAGATAGTCCAAGTGCCCACTAGTTAACCTAGATAGTCCAAGTGCCCGCTAGTTAATCTAGATAGTCCAAGTGCCCACTAGTTAACCTAGATAGTCCAAGTGCGCGCTAGGGGACGTATATAGTCCAAGTGCCCGCTAGGTAACCTACATATTCCAAGGGCCCTCTAGGTAACCTATATAGTCCAAGTGCCCGCTAGTTAACCTACATAGTCCAAGTGCCCGCTAAGAAACCTAGATAGTCCAAGTGCCCGTTAGGTAACCTAGATAGTCCAAGTGCCCGCGAGGTAACCTACATAGTCCATGTTCCCGCTAGGTAACCTAGATAGTCCATGTGCCCGTTACCTAACCTAGATAGTCCAATTGCCCGCTATGCAACATACATAGTCCACGTGCCCGTTCGTTAACCTAGAATTCCAAGTGCCCGCTAGGTAACCTAGACTGTCCAAGTGCCCGCTAGGTTACCTACATAGTCCAAATGCCCGTTGGGTAACCTAGATAGTGCAAGTGCCCGGTAGTTAACCTACATAGTCCAAGTGCCGCTAGGTAACCTATATAGTCCAAGGTCCCGCTAGTTAACCTACATAGTCCAAGTGCCCGGTAGTTAACTTACATAGTTCAAGTGTCCGTAGGGAACATACATAGTCCAAGTGCCCGCTAGGGAACCTACGTAGTCCAAGTGCCCGCTAGGGAATCTACATAGTCCAAGGGCCCGCTAGTTAACGTAGATAGTCCAAGTGCCGCTAGTTAACCTATAGTCCAAGCACCCGCTAGTTAACCTAGATCGTCCAAGTGTCCGCTAATTAACCTACATAGTACAAGTGCCCGCTCTGGAACCTACATAGTCCAAGTGCCTGCTAGGGAACCTACATAGTCCAAGTGCCCGCTCTGGAACATATATAGTCCAAGGGCCCGCTAGTTAACGTAGATAGTCCAAGTACCGCTAGTTAATCTACATAGTCCAAGGGCCCGCTAGTTAACCTACATAGTCCAAGTACCCGCTAGTTAACCTAGATCGTCCAAGTGCCCGCTAGGTAAACTACATAGTCCAAGGGCCCGCTAGTTAACCTACATTCTCCAAGTGCCCGATAGGTAATCTACATAGTCCAAATGCCCTCTAGTTAACCTACATAGTCCAAGTGCCCGATAGGGAACCTACAAAATCCAAGTGCCCGCTAGGTAACCTACATAGTCCAAGGGCCCGCTAGTTAACCTACATAGTCCAAGGGCCCGCTATTTAACCTACATTCTCCAAGTGCCCGTTAGGTAACCTAGATAGTCCAAGATCCCCGTAGGTAACCTACATTGTCCAAGTTCCCACTAGGTAATCTAGATAGTCCAAGTGCCCTTTACCTAACCTAGATAGTCCAAGTGCCCACAAGGCAAGCTACATAGTCCAAGTGCCCGTTCGTTAACCTAGAAGTCCAAGAGCCCACTAGGTAACCTAGACTGTCCAAGTGCCCGCTAGGTTACCTACATAGTCCAAGTGCCCGTTAATAGCATAGATAGTCCAAGTGCCCGCTAGGTAACCTACATAGTCCAAGGGCCCGCAAGGTAACCTTTAGAGTCCAAGTGCCCGCTAGGTAACCTTGATAGTCCAAGTGCCCGTTAGGTAACCTAGATAGTCCAAGTGCCCGCTAGTTAACCTACATAGTCCAAGTGCCCGCTAGTTAACCTAGACAGTCCAAGTTCCCACTAGGTATCCTGCATAGTCCAAGTGCCCGTTAGGTAACCTAGATAGTCCAAGTGCCCGCTAGTTAACCTACATAGTCCAAGTGCCCGCTAGGTAACCTAGACAGTCCAAGTTCCCACTAGGTATCCTGCATAGTCCAAGTGCCCGTTAGGTAACCAAGATAGTCCAAGTGCCCGCTAGGTAACCTACATAGTCGAAGTGCCGGCTAGGTAACCTAGATAATCCAAGTGCCCGTTCGTTAACCTAGATAGTCCAAAGGCCCGCTATGTAACCTTGACAGTCCAAGTGCCTGCTAGGTAACCTACATAGTCCAAGTGCCCGTTCTTTAACCTATATAGTCCAAGGGCAAACTAGTTAACCTAAATCGTTCAAGTGCCTCTAGTTAGCCTACATCGTCGAAGTGCACGCTAGGTAACCTATATAGTCCAAATGCCCCATAGGTAACCTAGATAGTCCAAATGTCCGCTAGGTAACCTATATAGTCCAAGGGCTCGCTTGTTAACTTTGATAGTCCAAGTGCCCGCTAGTTAACCTAGATTGTCCAAGTGCCCGCTAGTTAACCTACATAGTCCAAGTGCCCGATAGGGAAGCTACATAGTCCAAGTGCCCGCTAAGGGACGTACATAGTCCAAGTGCTCGCTAGGGTACCTACATAGTCCAAGTGCCCATTAGGGAACTTAGTAGTCCAAGTGCCCATTAGGGAACCTGCATCGTCCAAGTGCCCGCTAGTTTATCTAGATAGTCCAAGTGCCCGCTAGTTTACCTAGATAGTCCAAGTGCCCACTAGTTAACCTTGATAGTCCAAGTGCCCGCTAGTTAATCTAGATAGTCCAAGTGCCCACTAATTCACCTAGATAGTCCAAGTGCGCGCTAGGGGACGTATATAGTCCAAGTGCCCGCTAGGTAACCTACATATTCCAAGGGCCCTCTAGGTAACCTATATAGTCCAATTTCCCGCTAGTTAACCTACATAGTCCAAGTGCCCGCTAAGAAACCCAGATAGTCCAAGTGCCCGTTAGGTAACCTAGATAGTCCAAGTGCCCGCGAGGTAACCTACATAGTCCAAGTTCCCGCTAGGTAACCTAGATAGTCCATGTGCCCGTTACCTAACCTAGATAGTCCAATTGCCCGCTATGCAACATACATAGTCCACGTGCCCGTTCGTTAACCTAGAATTCCAAGTGCCCGCTAGGTAACCTAGACTGTCCAAGTGCCCGCTAGGTTACCTACATAGTCCAAATGCCCGTTGGGTAACCTAGATAGTGCAAGTGCCCGGTAGTTAACCTACATAGTCCAAGTGCCCGCTAGGTAACCTATATAGTCCAAGGTCCCGCTAGTTAACCTACATAGTCCAAGTGCCCGGTAGTTAACTTACATAGTTCAAGTGTCCGTAGGGAACATACATAGTCCAAGTGCCCGCTAGGGAACATACAGAGTCCAAGTGCCCGCTAGGGAACCTACGTAGTCCAAGTGCCCGCTAGGGAATCTACATAGTCCAAGGGCCCGCTAGTTAACGTAGATAGTCCAAGTGCCGCTAGTTAACCTATAGTCTGAGCACCCGCTAGTTAACCTAGATCGTCCAAGTGTCCGCTAATTAACCTACATAGTACAAGTGCCCGCTCTGGAACCTACATAGTCCAAGTGCCTGCTAGGGAACCTACATAGTCCAAGTGCCCGCTCTGGAACATATATAGTCCAAGTGCCCGCTAGGGAATATACATACTCCAAGGGCCCGCTAGTTAACGTAGATAGTCCAAGTACCGCTAGATAATCTACATAGTCCAAGGGCCCGCTAGTTAACCTACATAGTCCAAATGCCCTCTAGTTAACCTACATAGTCCAAGTGCCCGATAGGGAACCTACAAAATCCAAGTGCCCGCTAGGTAACCTACATAGTCCAAGGGCCCGCTAGTTAACCTACATAGTCCAAGGGCCCGCTATTTAACCTACATTCTCCAAGTGCCCGTTAGGTAACCTAGATAGTCCAAGTTCCCCGTAGGTAACCTACATTGTCCAAGTTCCCACTAGGTAATCTAGATAGTCCAAGTGCCCTTTACCTAACCTAGATAGTCCAAGTGCCCACAAGGCAAGCTACATAGTCCAAGTGCCCGTTCGTTAACCTAGAAGTCCAAGAGCCCACTAGGTAACCTAGACTGTCCAAGTGCCCGCTAGGTTACCTACATAGTCCAAGTGCCCGTTAATAGCATAGATAGTCCAAGTGCCCGCTAGGTAACCTACATAGTCCAAGGGCCCGCAAGGTAACCTTTAGAGTCCAAGTGCCCGCTAGGTAACCTCGATAGTCCATGTGCCCGTTAGGTAACCTAGATAGTCCAAGTGCCCGCTAGTTAACCTACATAGTCCAAGTGCCCGCTAGGTAACCTAGACAGTCCAAGTTCCCACTAGGTATCCTGCATAGTCCAAGTGCCCGTTAGGTAACCTAGATAGTCCAAGTGCCCGCTAGTTAACCTACATAGTCCAAGTGCCCGCTAGGTAACCTAGACAGTCCATGTTCCCACTAGGTATCCTGCATAGTCCAAGTGCCCGTTAGGTAACCAAGATAGTCCAAGTGCCCGCTAGGTAACCTACATAGTCGAAGTGCCGGCTAGGTAACCTAGATAATCCAAGTGCCCGTTCGTTAACCTAGATAGTCCAAAGGCCCGCTATGTAACCTAGACAGTCCAAGTGCCTGCTAGGTAACCTATATAGTCCAAGTGCCCGTTAGGTAACCTATATAGTCCAAATGCCCCATAGGTAACCTAGATAGTCCAAATGCCCGCTAGGTAACCTATATAGTCCAAGGGCTCGCTTGTTAACTTTGATAGTCCAAGTGCCCGCTAGTTAACCTAGATTGACCAAGTGCCCGCTCTGGAACCTACATTGTCCAAGTGCCCGATAGGGAAGCTACATAGTCCAAGTGCCCGCTAAGGGACGTACTTAGTCCAAGTGCTCGCTAGGGAACCTACATAGTCCAAGTGCCCGTTAGGGAACTTAGTAGTCCAAGTGCCCGTTAGGGAACCTGCATCGTCCAAGTGTCCGCTAGTTAACCCAGATGGGCCAAGTACCCGCTAGTTAACCTAGATCGTCCAAGTGTCCACTAATTAACCTACATAGTACAAGTGCCCGCTAGGGAACCTAGATAGTCCAAGTGCCCGCTCTGGAACCTACATAGTCCAAGTGCCTGCTAGGGAACCTACATAGTTCAAGTGCCCGCTCTGGAACATACATAGTCCAAGTGCCCGCTAGGGAATATACATAGTCCAAGGGCCCGCTAGTTAACGTAGATAGTCCAAGTGCCGCTAGTTAATCTACATAGTCCAAGGGCCCGTTAGTTAACCTACATAGTCCAAGTTCCCGCTAGTTAACCTAGATCATCCAAGTGCCCGCTAGGTAACCTACATAGTCCAAGGGCCCGCTAGTTAACCTACATAGTCCAAGGGCCCGCTAGTTAACCTATATTCTCCAAGTGCCCGATAGGGAACCTACATAGTCCAAGTGCCCGCTAGGTAACCTACATAGTCCAAATGCCCTCTAGTTAACCTACATAGTCCAAGTGCCTGATAGGGAACCTACAAAATCCAAGTGCCCGCTAGGTAACCTACATAGTCCAAATGCCCTCTAGTTAACCTATATAGTCCAATGCCCGATTGGGAACCTACATAATCCTAGTGCCCGCGAGGGAACCTACAGATTCCAAGTGCCCGGTAGGTAACCTAGAGAGTCCAAATGCCCGCCAGGAAACCCACATAGTCCAAGGGCCCGCTAGGGAACCTACATAGTCCAAGTGCCCGATAGGGAACCTACATATTCCAAATGCCCGTTAGGTAACCTAGATAGTCCAAGTGCCCGTAGGGAACATATATACTCCAAATGCCCGTTAGGGAACCTAAATAGTCAAAGTGCCCGCTAGGGAACCTGCATTGTCCAAGTGCCCGCTAGTTAACCTACATAGTCCAGAACCCGCTAGTTTACCTAGATAGTCCAAGTGCCCGCTAGTTAACCTACAGAGTCCAAGGGCCTGCTAGTTAACCTAGATATTCCAAGCCCCGCTAGTTAACCTTCATCGTCCAAGAGTCCGCTAGTTAACCTACATAGTCCAAGTTTCCGTTAGGTAACCAAGATAGTCCAAGTTCCTGTTAGGTAACCTAGATAGTCCAAGTGCCTGCTAGGTAACCTACATAGTCCAAGTGCCCATTCGTTAACCTAGAGAATCCAAGTGCCTGCTAGGTAACCTAGACTGTCCAAGTGCCCTCTAGGTTACCTACATTGTCCAAGTGCACGTTCTTTAACCTAGATAGTCCAAGTGCCTGCTAGGAAACCTACATAGTCCAAGTGCCCGTTCGTTAACCTAGATAGTCCAAGTGCCCGCTAGGTAACCTAGACTGTACAAGTGCCCGCTAGGTTACCTACATAGTCCAAGTGCCCGTTCATTAACCTAGATAGTCCAAGTGCCTGCTAGGAAACCTACATAGTCCAAGGGCCCGCTAGGTAACCTAGATAGTCCAAGTGCCCGCTAGGTAACCGAGAGTCCAAGTGCTCGCTAGTTAACCTACATTGTCCAAGAACCGGCTAGATAACCTCGATCGTCCAAGTGTCCGCTACTTAACCTACATAGTCCAAGTTCCAGTTAGGTAACCTAGATAGTACAAGTGCCCGCAAGGTAACCTACATAGTCCAAGTGCCCGCTAGGTAACCTAGATATTCCAAGTTCCTGTTAGCTAACCTAGATAATCCAAATGCCCGCTAGGTAACCTACATATTCCAAGTGGCCTTCCGTTCACCTAGATAGTCCAAAGGCCCGCTAGGTAACCTAGACTGTCCAAGTGCCCCCTAGGTTACCTACATAGTCCAAATGCCCGTTCGGTAACCAAGATAGTGCAAGTTCCCGGTAGTTAACCTACATAGTCCAAGTGCCCGCTAAGTAACCTAGATAGTCCAAGGGCCCGCTCGTTAACCTACATAGTCCAAGTGCCCGGTAGTTAACTTACATAGTTCAAGTGTCCGTATGGAACATACATAGTCCAAGTTTCCGCTAGGGAACATACAGAGTCCAAGTGCCACATAGGGAACCTACGTATTCCAAGTGCCCGTTAGGGTACCTAGATAGTCCAAGTGCCCGTTGGGAACCTATATAGTCCAAGTGCCCGCTAGGGAACCTACATAGTCAAAGTGCCCGCTAGGGAATCTGCATTGTGCAAGTGCCCACTAGTTCACCTAGATAGTCCAAGTGCCCACTAGTTAACTTACATAGTCCAAGGTCCGCTAGTTAACCTAGATAGTCCAAGTGCCTGCTAGTTGACCTACATAGTCCAAGAACCAGCAAGTTAACCTAGATAGTACAGGTGCCCGCTAGTTAACCTAGATAGACCAAGTGCCCGCTAGGGTACCTAGCTAGTCCAAGTGCCCGATAGGGAACCTACATAGTCCAAGTGCCCGCTTGTTAACATAGATGGTCCAAGTACCCGCTAGGAAACGTATATAGTCCAAGTGCCCACTAGGTAACGTACATAGTCCAAGTGCCCGCTAGGTAACGTAGATAGCCCAAGTGCCCGCTAGTTACCCTACATAGTCCAAAGGCCTGCTAGGTAACCTAGATAGTCCAAGTGCCCACTAGTTAATCTACATAATCCAGGTTCCCCCTAGGTAACCTAGATAGTCCAAGGGCCAGCTAGGTATCCTACATTGCCCTAGTGCCCCCTAGTTAACCTACATTCTCCAAGTGCCCGATAGTGAACCTATATAGTCCAAGTGCCCGCTAGGTAACCTACATAGTCCAAATGCCTGCTAGTTAGCCTACATATTCCAAGTGCCCGATAGGGAAACTATATAATCCAAGTGCCATCTAGGGAACCTACGTAGTCCAAGTGCCCGTTAGGTAACCTAGATAGTCCAAATGCCCGCTAGGGAACCCACATAGTCCAAGTGCCCGCTAGGGAACTTACATAGTCCAAGGGCCCGCTAGGGAACCTACATAGTCCAAGTGACCTTTAGTTAACCTAGATAGTCCAAGTGCCCGCTAGGTAACCTAGATAGTTCAAGTGCCCGCTAGGTAACCTACAAATTCTAAGTGCCCTCTAGGTAATCTATATAGTCCAAATGACCGCTTGGGAGCCTACATAGTCCAAATGCCCGCTAGGTAACCTAGATATTCCAAGGGCCCGCTAGGTAACCTACATAGTCCTAGTGCCCCCTAGTTAACCTACATTCTCCAAGTGCCCAATAGGGAACCTACATAGTCCAAGTGCCCGCAAGGTTACCTACATAGTCCAAATGCCCTCTAGTTAACCTACATAGTCCAAGTGCCCGATAGGGAGCCTACATAATCCAAGTGCCCGCTAGGGAACCGATTGAGTCCAAGTGCCCGGTAGGTAACCTAGATAGTCCAAATGCCCGCCAGGAAACCCACATAGTCCAAGTGCCCGCTAGGGAACGTACATAGTCCAAAGGCCCGCTAGGGAACCTACATAATCCAAGTGCCCGATAGGGAACCTACATATTCCAAGTGCCCGTTAGGTAACCTAGATAGTCCAAGTGCCCGTAGGGAACATATATACTCCAAGTGCCCGCTAGGGAACCTACATAATCAAAGTGCCCGAAAGGGAACCTGCATTGTCCAAGTGCCCGCTAGTTAATCTATATAGTCCAGAACACGCTAGTTTACCTAGATAGTCCAGGTGCCCGCAAGGTAACCTACATAGTCCAAGGGCCCCCTAGGTAACCTACATACTCCAAGTGCCCGCTATGTAACCTAGATAGTCCAAGTGCCCGTTAGGTTACCTAGATAGTCCAAGTTCCCCGTAGGTAACCTACATTGTCCAAGTTCCCGCTAGGTAATCTAGATAGTCCAAGTGCCCGTTACCTAACCTAGATAGTCCAAGTGCCCACTAGGCAACCTACATAGACCAAGTGCCCGTTCGTTAACCTAGAAGTCCAAGAGCCCGCTAGGTAACCTAGACAGTCCAAGTGCCCGCTAGGTTACCTACATAGTCCAAGTGCCCGTTAATAGCATAGATAGTCCAAGTGCCCGCTAGGTAATCTACATAGTCCAAGGGCCCGCAAGATAACCTTTAGAGTGCAATTGCCCGCTAGGTAACCTCGATAGTCCAAGTGCCCGTTAGGTAACCTAGATAGTCCAAGTGCCCGCTAGGTAACCTACATAGTCCAAGTGCCGGCTAGGTAACCTAGACATTCAAAGTTCCCACTAGGTATCCTGCATAGTCCAAATGCCCGTTAGGTAACCTAGATAGTCCAAGTGCCCGCTAGTTAACCTACATAGTCCAAGTGCCCGCTAGGTAACCTAGACAGTCCAAGTTCCCACTAGGAATCCTGCATAGTCCAAGTGCCCGTTAGGTAACCTAGATAGTCCAAGTGCCCGCTAGGTAACCTACATAGTCGAAGTGCCGGCTAGGTAACCTAGATAGTCCAAGTGCCCGTTAGGTTACCTAGATAGTCCAAGTTCCCCGTAGGTAACATACATTGTCCAAGTTCCTGCTAGGTAATCTAGATTGTCCAAGTGCCCGTTACCTAACCTAGATAGTCCAAGTGCCCACTAGGCAACCTACATAGACCAAGAGCCAGTTCGTTAACCTAGAAGTCCAAGAGCCCGCTAGGTAACCTAGACAGTCCAAGTGCCCGCTAGGTTACCTACATATTCCAAGTGCCCGTTAATAGCATAGATAGTCCAAGTGCCCGCTAGGTAACCTACATAGTCCAAGGGCCCGCAAGGTAACCTTTAGAGTCCAATTGCCCGCTAGGTAACCTCGATAGTCCAAGTGCCCTTTAGGTAACCTAGATAGTCCAAGTGCCCCTAGGTAACCTACATAGTCCATGTGCCGGCTAGGTAACCTAGACATTCCAAGTTCCCACTAGGTATCCTGCATATTCCAAATGCCCGTTAGGTAACCTAGATAGTCCAAGTGCCCGCTAGTTAACCTACGTAGTCCAAGTGCCCGCTAGGTAACCTAGACAGTCCAAGTTCCCACTAGGTATCCTGCATAGTCCAAGTGCCCGTTAGGTAACCTAGATAGTCCAAGTGCCCGCTAGGTAACCTACATAGTCCAAGTGCCCGTTCGTTAACCTAGATAGTCCAAGAGCCCGCTAGGGGACGTACATAGTCCAAGTGCCCGCTAGGTAACCTAGATAGTCCAAGTCCCACTAAGGTATGTACATAGTTCAAGTGCCCGCTAGGTAACCTAGATTGTCCAAGTGTCCGCTAGTTAACCTACATAGTGTAAGTGCCCGCTAGGTAACCTAGATAGTCCAAGTTCCCGCTAGTTAACCTACATAGTCCAATGCACGATAGGGAACCTACATAGTCCAAGTGCCCGTTAGGGAACCTAGATATTCAAAGTGCCCGTAGGGAACCTATATAGTCCAAGTGCCCGCTGGGGAATCTGCATTGTACAAGTGCTCGCTAATTATCCTAGATAGTCCAAGTGCCCGCTAGTTAACAATGATCATCCAAGTGCCCTCTAGTTAACCTACATAGTCCAAGTGCCCGATAGGGAACCTACATAGTCCAAGTGCCTGCTGAGGAACCTACATAGTCCAAGTGCCCCATAGGGAACCTACATATTCCAAGTGCCCGTTAGGGAACCTAGATAGTCCAAGTGCCCGTTGGGAACCTATATAGTCCAAGTGCCCGCTAGGGAACCTACATAGTCAAAGTGCCCGCTAGGGAATCTGCATTGTGCAAGTGCCCACTAGTTCACCTAGATAGTCCAAGTGCCTGCTAGTTAACCTACATAGTCCAAGAAACAGCTAGTTAACCTAGATAGTACAGGTGCCTGCTAGTTAACCTAGATAGACCAAGTGCCCGCTAGGGTACCTAGCTAGTCCAAGTGCCTGATAGGGAACCTACATAGTCCAAGTGCCCGCTAGTTAACATAGATGGTCCAAGTACCCGCTAGGAAACGTACATAGTCCAAGTGCCCACTAGGTAACATACATAGTCCAAGTGCCCGCTAGGTAACGTAGATAGCCCAAGTGCCCGCTAGTTACCCTACATAGTCCAAAGGCCTGCTAGGTAACCTAGATAGTCCAAGTGCCCACTAGTTAACCTACATAATCCAGGTTCCCCCTAGGTAACCTAGATAGTCCAAGGGCCCGCTAGGTATCCTACATTGTCCTAGTGCCCCCTAGTTAACCTACATTCTCCAAGTGCCCGATAGTGAACTTATATAGTCCAAGTGCCCGCAATGTTACCTACATAGTCCAAATGCCCTCTAGTTAACCTACATAGTCCAAGTGCCCGATAGGGAGCCTTCATAATCCAAGTGCCCGCTAGGGAACCGATAGAGTCCAAGTGCCCGGTAGGTAACCTAGATAGTCCAAATGCCCGCCAGGAAACCCACATAGTCCAAGTGCCCGCTAGGGAACGTACATAGTCCAAAGGCCCGCTAGGGAACCTACATAATCAAAGTGCCCGAAAGGGAACCTGCATTGTCCAAGTGCCCGCTAGTTAATCTATACAGTCCAGAACACGCTAGTTTACCTAGATAGTCCAGGTGCCCGCAAGGTAACCTACATAGTCCAAGGGCCCCCTAGGTAACCTACATACTCCAAGTGCCCGCTATGTAACCTAGATAGTCCAAGTGCCCGTTAGGTTACCTAGATAGTCCAAGTTCCCCGTAGGTAACCTACATTGTCCAAGTTCCCGCTAGGTAATCTAGATAGTCCAAGTGCCCGTTACCTAACCTAGATAGTCCAAGTGCCCACTAGGCAACCTACATAGACCAAGTGCCCGTTCGTTAACCTAGAAGTCCAAGAGCCCGCTAGGTAACCTAGACAGTCCAAGTGCCCGCTAGGTTACCTACATAGTCCAAGTGCCCGTTAATAGCATAGATAGTCCAAGTGCCCGCTAGGTAATCTACATAGTCCAAGGGCCCGCAAGATAACCTTTAGAGTGCAATTGCCCGCTAGGTAACCTCGATAGTCCAAGTGCCCGTTAGGTAACCTAGATAGTCCAAGTGCCCGCTAGGTAACCTACATAGTCCACGTGCCGGCTAGGTAACCTAGACATTCAAAGTTCCCACTAGGTATCCTGCATAGTCCAAATGCCCGTTAGGTAACCTAGATAGTCCAAGTGCCCGCTAGTTAACCTACATAGTCCAAGTGCCCGCTAGGTAACCTAGACAGTCCAAGTTCCCACTAGGAATCCTGCATAGTCCAAGTGCCCGTTAGGTAACCAAGATAGTCCAAGTGCCCGCTAGGTAACCTACATAGTCGAAGTGCCGGCTAGGTAACCTAGATAGTCCAAGTGCCCGTTAGGTTACCTAGATAGTCCAAGTTCCCCGTAGGTAACATACATTGTCCAAGTTCCCGCTAGGTAATCTAGATTGTCCAAGTGCCCGTTACCTAACCTAGATAGTCCAAGTGCCCACTAGGCAACCTACATAGACCAAGAGCCCGTTCGTTAACCTAGAAGTCCAAGAGCCCGCTAGGTAACCTAGACAGTCCAAGTGCCCGCTAGGTTACCTACATAGTCCAAGTGCCCGTTAATAGCATAGATAGTCCAAGTGCCCGCTAAGTAACCTACATAGTCCAAGGGCCCGCAAGGTAACCTTTAGAGTCCAAGTGCCCGCTAGGTAACCTACATAGTCCAAGTGCCGGCTAGGTAACCTAGACATTCCAAGTTCCCACTAGGTATCCTGCATAGTCCAAATGCCCGTTAGGTAACCTAGGTAGTCCAAGTGCCCGCTAGTTAACCTACATAGTCCAAGTGCCCGCTAGGCAACCTAGACAGTCCAAGTTCCCACTAGGTATTCTGCATAGTCCAAGTGCCAGTTAGGTAACCTAGATAGTCCAAGTGCCCGCTAGGTAACTTACATAGTCCAAGTGCCCGTTCGTTAACCTAGATAGTCCAAAGGCCCGCTATGTAACCTAGAGAGTCCAAGTGCCTGCTAGGTAACATACATAGTCCAAGTGCCCGTTCTTTAACCTATATAGTCCAAGGGCAAACTAGTTAACCTAGTTCGTTCAAGTGCCTCTAGTTAGCCTATATCGTCGAAGTGCCCGCTAGGTAACCTATATAGTCCAAGGGATCGCTTGTTAACTTTGATAGTCCAAGTGCCCGCTAGTTAACCTAGATTTTCCAAGTGCCCGCTAGTTAACGTAGATAGTCCAAATGCCCGATCGGGTACCCACATAGTCCAAGTGCTTGCTAGGGAACCTACGTAGTCCAAGTTCCCGCTAGGGAATCTACATAGTCCAAGGGCCCGCTAGTTAACCCAGATAGGCCAAGTACCCGCTAGTTAACCTAGATCGTCCAAGTGTCCACTAGTTAACCTACATAGTCCAAGTGCCCGCTAGGTAACCTAGATAGTACAACAGCCCGTTAGTTAACCTAGATAGTCCAAGTGCCCACTAGGTAACCTAGATAGTCCAAGTGCCCGCTAGGTAACCTACATAGTCCAAGGCCCGCTAGTTAAGTTACATAGTCCAAGTGCCCGATAGGGAACCTACATAGTCCAAGTGCCCGCTAAGGGATGTACATAGTCCAAGTGCTCGCTAGGGAACCTACATAGTCCAAGTGCCTGTTAGGGAACTTAGTAGTCCAAGTGCCCGTTAGGGAACCTGCATCGTCCAAGTGCCCGCTAGTTAATCTTGATAGTCCAAATGCCCACTAGTTAACCTAGATAGTCCAAGTGCCCGCTAGTAAACCTAGATAATCCAAGTGCCCGCTAGTTAACCTACATAGACCAAGGGCCCTCTAGTTAACCTAGATAATCCAAGTGCCTGCTAGGGGACGTACATAGTCCAAGTGCCCACTAGGGTATGTACATAGTTCAAGTGCCCGGTAGGTAACCTAGATTGTCCAAGTGGCCGCTAGTTAACCTACATACTCCAAGTGCCCGCTAGGTAACCTAGATAGTCCAAGGTCCCTCTAGTTAACCTACATAGTCCAAGGCACGATAGGGAACCTACATAGTCCAAGTGTCCGCTGAGGAATCTACATAGTCCAAGTGCCCGATAGGGAACCTACATATTCCAAGTGCCCGTTAGGGAACCTAGAGAGTCCACGTGCCCGCTAAGGGACGTACATAGTCCAAGTGCCCGCTAGGGAACCTACATAGTCCAAGTGCCCGTAGGGAACTTAGTAGTCCAAGTGCCCGTTTGGGAACCTGAATCGTCCAAGTGCCCGCTAGTTTATCTAGATAGTCCTAGTGCCCGCTAGTTAACCTAGATAGTCCAAGTGCCCACTAGTTAACCTAGATAGTCCAAGTGCCCGCTAGTTAATCTAGATAGTCCAAGTGCCCACTAGTTAACCTAGATAGTCCAAGTGCGCGCTAGGGGACGTATATAGTCCAAGTGCCCGCTAGGTAACCTACATATTCCAAGGGCCCTCTAGGTAACCTATATAGTCCAAGTGCCCGCTAGTAAACCTACATAGTCCAAGTGCCCGCTAAGAAACCTAGATAGTCCAAGTGCCCGTTAGGTAACCTAGATAGTCCAAGTGCCCGCGAGGTAACCTACATAGTCCAAGTTCCCGCTAGGTAACCTAGATAGTCCATGTGCCCGTTACCTAACCTATATAGTCCAATTGCCCGCTATGCAACATACATAGTCCACGTGCCCGTTCGTTAACCTAGAATTCCAAGTGCCCGCTAGGTAACCTAGACTGTCCAAGTGCCCGCTAGGTTACCTACATAGTCCAAATGCCCGTTGGGTAACCTAGATAGTGCAAGTGCCCGGTAGTTAACCTACATAGTCCAAGTGCCCGCTAGGTAACCTATATAGTCCAAGGTCCCGCTAGTTAACCTACATAGTCCAAGTGCCCGGTAGTTAACTTACATAGTTCAAGTGTCCGTAGGGAACATACATAGTCCAAGTGCCCGCTAGGGAACATACAGAGTCCAAGTGCCCGCTAGGGAACCTACGTAGTCCAAGTGCCCGCTAGGGAATCTACATAGTCCAAGGGCCCGCTAGTTAACGTAGATAGTCCAAGTGCCGCTAGTTAACCTATAGTCCGAGCACCCGCTAGTTAACCTAGATCGTCCAAGTGTCCGCTAATTAACCTACATAGTACAAGTGCCCGCTCTGGAACCTACATAGTCCAAGTGCCTGCTAGGGAACCTACATAGTCCAAGTGCCCGCTCTGGAACATATATAGTCCAAGTGCCCGCTAGGGAATATACATAGTCCAAGGGCCCGCTAGTTAACGTAGATAGTCCAAGTACCGCTAGTTAATCTACATAGTCCAAGGGCCCGCTAGTTAACCTACATAGTCCAAGTACCCGCTAGTTAACCTAGATCGTCCAAGTGCCCGCTAGGTAAACTACATAGTCCAAGGGCCCACTAGATAACCTACATAGTCCAAAGGCCCGCTAGTTAACCTACATTCTCCAAGTGCCCGATAGGGAACATACATAGTCCAAGTGCCCGCTAGGTAATCTACATAGTCCAAATGGCCTCTAGTTAACCTACATAGTCCAAGTGCCCGATAGGGAACCTACAAAATCCAAGTGCCCGCTAGGTAACCTACATAGTCCAAGGGCCCGCTAGTTAACCTACATAGTCCAAGGGCCCGCTATTTAACCTACATTCTCCAAGTGCCCGTTAGGTAACCTAGATAGTCCAAGTTCCCCGTAGGTAACCTACATTGTCTAAGTTCCCACTAGGTAATCTAGATAGTCCAAGTGCCCTTTACCTAACCTAGATAGTCCAAGTGCCCACAAGGCAAGCTACATAGTCCAAGTGCCCGTTCGTTAACCTAGAAGTCCAAGAGCCCACTAGGTAACCTAGACTGTCCAAGTGCCCGCTAGGTTACCTACATAGTCCAAGTGCCCGTTAATAGCATAGATAGTCCAAGTGCCCGCTAGGTAACCTACATAGTCCAAGGGCCCGCAAGGTAACCTTTAGAGTCCAAGTGCCCGCTAGGTAACCTCGATATCCAAGTGCCCGTTAGGTAACCTAGATAGTCCAAGTGCCCGCTAGTTAACCTACATAGTCCAAGTGCCCGCTAGGTAACCTAGACAGTCCAAGTTCCCACTAGGTATCCTGCATAGTCCAAGTGCCCGTTAGGTAACGAAGATAGTCCAAGTGCCCGCTAGGTAACCTACATAGTCGAAGTGCCGGCTAGGTAACCTAGATAATCCAAGTGCCCGTTCGTTAACCTAGATAGTCCAAAGGCCCGCTATGTAACCTAGACAGTCCAAGTGCCTGCTAGGTAACCTACATAGTCCAAGTGCCCGTTCTTTAACCTATATAGTCCAAGGGCAAACTAGTTAACCTAAATCGTTCAAGTGCCTCTAGTTAGCCTACATCGTCGAAGTGCACGCTAGGTAACCTATATAGTCCAAATGCCCCATAGGTAACCTAGATAGTCCAAATGCCCGCTAGGTAACCTATATAGTCCAAGGGCTCGCTTGTTAACTTTGATAGTCCAAGTGCCCGCTAGTTAACCTACATAGTCCAAGTGCCCGATAGGGAAGCTACATAGTCCAAGTGCCCGCTAAGGGACGTACATAGTCCAAGTGCTCGCTAGGGAACCTACATAGTCCAAGTGCCCATTAGGGAACTTAGTAGTCCAAGTGCCCGCTAGTTTATCTAGATAGTCCAAGTGCCCGCTAGTTAACCTAGATAGTCCAAGTGCCCACTAGTTAACCTAGATAGTCCAAGTGCCCGCTAGTTAATATAGATAGTCCAAGTGCCCACTAGTTCACCTAGATAGTCCAAGTGCGCGCTAGGGGACGTATATAGTCCAAGTGCCCGCTAGGTAACCTACATATTCCAAGGGCCCTCTAGGTAACCTATATAGTCCAAGTGCCCGCTAGTTAACCTACATAGTCCAAGTGCCCGCTAAGAAACCCAGATAGTCCAAGTGCCCATTAGGTAACCTAGATAGTCCAAGTGCCCGCGAGGTAACCTACATAGTCCAAGTTCCCGCTAGGTAACCTAGATAGTCCATGTGCCCGTTACCTAACCTAGATAGTCCAATTGCCCGCTATGCAACATACATAGTCCACGTGCCCGTTCGTTAACCTAGAATTCCAAGTGCCCGCTAGGTAACCTAGACTGTCCAAGTGCCCGCTATGTTACCTACATAGTCCAAATGCCCGTTGGGTAACCTAGATAGTGCAAGTGCCCGGTAGTTAACCTACATAGTCCAAGTGCCCGCTAGGTAACCTATATAGTCCAAGGTCCCGCTAGTTAACCTACATAGTCCAAGTGCCCGGTAGTTAACTTACATAGTTCAAGTGTCCGTAGGGAACATACATAGTCCAAGTGCCCGCTAGGGAACATACAGAGTCCAAGTGCCCGCTAGGGAACCTACGTAGTCCAAGGGCCCGCTAGTTAACGTAGATAGTCCAAGTGCCGCTAGTTAACCTATAGTCCGAGCACCCGCTAGTTAACCTAGATCGTCCAAGTGTCCGCTAATTAACCTACATAGTACAAGTGCCCGCTCTGGAACCTACATAGTCCAAGTGCCTGCTAGGGAACCTACATAGTCCAAGTGCCCGCTCTGGAACATATATAGTCCAAGTGCCCGCTAGGGAATATACATACTCCAAGGGCCCGCTAGTTAACGTAGATAGTCCAAGTACCGCTAGATAATCTACATAGTCCAAGGGCCCGCTAGTTAACCTACATAGTCCAAATGCCCTCTAGTTAACCTACATAGTCCAAGTGCCCGATAGGGAACCTACAAAATCCAAGTGCCCGCTAGGTAACCTACATAGTCCAAGGGCCCGCTAGTTAACCTACATAGTCCAAGGGCCCGCTATTTAACCTACATTCTCCAAGTGCCCGTTAGGTAACCTAGATAGTCCAAGTTCCCCGTAGGTAACCTACATTGTCCAAGTTCCCACTAGGTAATCTAGATAGTCCAAGTGCCCTTTACCTAACCTAGATAGTCCAAGTGCCCACAAGGCAAGCTACATAGTCCAAGTGCCCGTTCGTTAACCTAGAAGTCCAAGAGCCCACTAGGTAACCTAGACTGTCCAAGTGCCCGCTAGGTTACCTACATAGTCCAAGTGCCCGTTAATAGCATAGATAGTCCAAGTGTCCGCTAGGTAACCTACATAGTCCAAGGGCCCGCAAGGTAACATTTAGAGTCCAAGTGCCCGCTAGGTAACCTGGATAGTCCAAGTGCCCGTTAGGTAACCTAGATAGTCCAAGTGCCCGCTAGTTAACCTACATAGTCCAAGTGCCCGCTAGTTAACCTAGACAGTCCAAGTTCCCACTAGGTATCCTGCATAGTCCAAGTGCCCGTAAGGTAACCTAGATAGTCCAAGTGCCCGCTAGTTAACCTACATAGTCCAAGTGCCCGCTAGATAACCTAGACAGTCCAAGTTCCCACTAGGTATCCTGCATAGTCCAAGTGCCCGTTAGGTAACCAAGATAGTCCAAGTGCCCGCTAGGTAACCTACATAGTCGAAGTGCCGGCTAGGTAACATAGATAATCCAAGTGCCCGTTCGTTAACCTAGATAGTCCAAAGGCCCGCTATGTAACCTAGACAGTCCAAGTGCCTGCTAGGTAACCTACATAGTCCAAGTGCCCGTTCTTTAACCTATAGAGTCCAAGGGCAAACTAGTTAACCTAAATCGTTCAAGTGCCTCTAGTTAGCCTACATCGTCGAAGTGCACGCTAGGTAACCTATATAGTCCAAATGCCCCATAGGTAACCTAGATAGTCCAAATGCCCGCTAGGTAACCTATATAGTCCAAGGGCTCGCTTGTTAACTTTGATAGTCCAAGTGCCCGCTAGTTAACCTAGATTGTCCAAGTGCCCGCTAGTTAACCTACATAGTCCAAGTGCCCGATAGGGAAGCTACATAGTCCAAGTGCCCGCTAAGGGACGTACATAGTCCAAGTGCTCGCTAGGGAACCTACATAGTCCAAGTGCCCGTTAGGGAACTTAGTAGTTCAAGTGCCCGTTAGGGAACCTGCATCGTCCAAGTGTCCACTAGTTAACCCAGATAGGCCAAGTACCCGCTAGTTAACCTAGATCGTCCAAGTGTCCACTAATTAACCTACATAGTACAAGTGCCCGCTAGGGAACCTAGATAGTCCCATTGCCCTCTCTGGAACCTACATAGTCCAAGTGCCTGCTAGGGAACCTACATAGTCCAAGTGCCCGCTCTGGAACATACATAGTCCAAGTGCCCGCTAGGGAATATACATAGTCCAAGGGCCCGCTACTTAACGTAGATAGTCCAAGTGCCGCTAGTTAATCTACATAGTCCAAGGGCCCGTTAGTTAACCTACATAGTCCAAGTACCCGCTAGTTAACCTAGATCGTCCAAGTGCCCGCTAGGTAACCTACATAGTCCAAGGGCCCGCTAGTTAACCTACATTCTCCAAGTGCCCGATAGGGAACCTACATAGTCCAAGTGCCCGCTAGGTAACCTACATAGTCCAAATGCCCTCTAGTTAACCTACATAGTCCAAGTGCCCGATAGGGAACCTACAAAATCCAAGTGCCCGCTAGGTAACCTACATAGTCCAAATGCCCTCTAGTTAACCTATATAGTCCAATGCCCGATTGGGAACCTACATAATCCTAGTGCCCGCGAGGGAACCTAAAGAATCCAAGTGCCCGGTAGGTAACCTAGACAGTCCAAATGCCCGCCAGGAAACCCACATAGTCCAAGGGCCCGCTAGGGAACCTACATAGTCCAAGTGCCCGATAGGGAACCTACATATTCCAAATGCCCGTTAGGTAACCTAGATAGTCCAAGTGCCCGTAGGGAACATATATACTCCAAATGCCCATTAGGGAACCTAAATAGTCAAAGTTCCCGCTAGGGAACCTGCATTGTCCAAGTGCCCGTTAGTTAACCTACATAGTCCAGAACCCGCTAGTTTACCTAGATAGTCCAAGTGTCCTTTAGGGAACCTAGATAGTCCAAGTGCCCGCTAGTTAACCTACAGAGTCCAAGGGCATGCTAGTTAACCTAGATATTCCAAGCCCCGCTAGTTAACCTTCATCGTCCAAGAGTCCGCTAGTTAACCTACATAGTCCAAGTTCCCGTTAGGCAACCTAGATAGTCCAAGTTCCTGTTAGGTAACCTAGATAGTCCAAGTGCCTGCTAGGTAACCTACATAGTCCAAGTGCCCATTCGTTAACCTAGAGAGTCCAAGTGCCTGCTAGGTACCTAGACTGTCCAAGTGCCCTCTAGGTTACCTACATAGTCCAAGTGCACGTTCTTTAACCTAGATAGTCCAAGTGCCCGCAAGGTAACCTACATAGTCCAAGGGCCCGCTAGGTAACCTACATATTCCAAGTGCCCGCTAGTTAACCTACATAGTCCAAGGTCCGCTAGTTAACCTAGATAGTCCAAGTGCCCGCTAGGTTACCTAAGTAGTCCAAATGTCTGATAGGGATCCTACATAGTCCAAGTGCCCGCTAGGTAACCTACATAGTCCAAGTGCCCGTTCGTTAACCTAGATAGTCCAAGTGCCCGCTAGGTAACCTAGACTGTCCAAGTGCCCGCTAGGTTACCTACATAGTCCAAGTGCCCGTTCATTAACTTAGATAGTCCAAGTGCCCGCTAGGAAACCTACATAGTCCAAGGGCCCGCTAGGTAACCTAGATAGTCCAAGTGCCCGCTAGGTAACCTAGAGTCCAAGTGCTCGCTAGTTAACCTACATAGTCCAAGAACCCGCTAGTTAACCTAGATCGTCCAAGTGTCCGCTAGTTAACCTACATAGTCCAAGTTCCAGTTAGGTAACCTAGATAGTACAAGTGCCCGCAAGGTAACCTACATAGTCCAAGTGCCCGCTAGGTAACCTAGATATACCAAGTTCCTGTTAGCTAACCTAGATAATCCAAATGCCCGCTAGGTAACCTACATATTCCAAGTGCCCTTCCGTTCACCTAGATAGTCCAAGTGCCCGCTAGGTAACCTAGACTGTCCAAGTGCCCGCTAGGTTACCTACATAGTCCAAATGCCCGTTCGGTAACCTAGATAGTGCAAGTGCCCGGTAGTTAACCTACATAGTCCAAGTGCCCGCTAAGTAACCTAGATAGTCCAAGGGCCCGCTCGTTAACCTACATAGTCCAAGTGCCCGGTAGTTAACTTACATAGTTCAAGTGTCCGTAGGGAACATACATAGTCCAAGTGCCCGCTAGGGAACATACAGAGTCCAAGTGCCCGCTAGGGAACCTACGTAGTCCAAGTGCCCGCTAGAGAATCTACATAGTCCACGGGCCCCGCTAGTTAACGTAGATAGTCCAAGTGCCGCTAGTTAACCTATAGTCCAAGCACCCGCTAGTTAACCTAGATCGTCCAAGTGTCCACTAATTAACCTACATAGTACAAGTGCTCGCTAGGGAACCTAGATAGTACAAGTGCCCGCTCTGGAACCTACATAGTCCAAGTGTCTGCTAGGGAACCTACATAGTCCAAGTGCCCGCTCTGGAACATACATAGTCCAAGTGCCCGCTAGGGAATATACATAGTCCAAGGGCCCGCTAGTTAACGTAGATAGTCCAAGTGCAGCTAGTTAATCTACATAGTCCAAGGGCCCGTTAGTTAACCTACATAGTCCAAGTACCCGCTAGTTAACCTAGATCGTCCAAGTGCCCGCTAGGTAACCTACATAGTCCAAGGGCCCGCTAGTTAACCTACATTCTCCAAGTGCCCGATAGGGAACCTACATAGTCCAAGTGCCTGCTAGGTAACCTACATAGTCCAAATGCCCTCTAGTTAACCTACATAGTCCAAGTGCCTGATAGGGAACCTACAAAATCCAAGTGCCCGCTAGGTAACCTACATAGTCCAAATGCCCTCTAGTTAACCTATATAGTCCAATGCCCGATAGGGAACCTACATAATCCTAGTGCCCGCGAGGGAACCTACAGAGTCCAAGTGCCCGGTAGGTAACCTAGAGAGTCCAAATGCCCGCCAGGAAACCCACATAGTCCACGTGCCCGCTAGGGAACTTACATAGTCCAAGGGCCCGCTAGGGAACCTACATAGTCCAAGTGCCCGATAGGGAACCTACATATTCCAAATGCCCGTTAGGTAACCTAGATAGTCCAAGTGCCCGTAGGGAACATATATACTCCAAGTGCCCGTTAGGGAACCTAAATAGTCAAAGTGCCCGCTAGGGAACCTGCATTGTCCAAGTGCCCGCTAGTTAACCTACATAGTCCAGAACCCCCTAGTTTACCTAGATAGTCCAAGTGCCCGCTAGTTAACCTACAGAGTCCAAGGGCCTGCTAGTTAACCTAGATATTCCAAGCCCCGCTAGTTAACCTTCATCATCCAAGAGTCCGCTAGTTAACCTACATAGTCCAAGTTCCCGTTAGGTAACCTAGATAGTCCAAGTTCCTGTTAGGTAACCTAGATAGTCCAAGTGCCTGCTAGGTAACCTACATAGTCAAAGTGCCCATTCGTTAACCTAGAGAGTCCAAGTGCCTGCTAGGTAACCTAGACTGTCCAAGTGCCCTCTAGGTTACCTGCATAGTCCAAGTGCACGTTCTTTACCTGGATAGTCCAAGTGCCCGCAAGGTAACCTACATAGTCCAAGGGCCCGCTAGGTAACCTACATATTCCAAGTGCCCGCTAGGTAACCTAGATCGTCCAAGTGCCCGTTAGGTAACCTAGATTGTCCAAGTGCCCGCTAGGTAACCTACATAGTCCAAGTTCCCGCTAGGTAACCTAGATAGTCCAAGTGCCCGTTACCTAACCTAGATAGTCCAAGTGTCTGATAGGCAACCTACATAGTCCAAGTGCCTATTCGTTAACCTAGAAGTCCAATTGCCCGCTAGGTAACCTAGACTGTCCAAGTGCCCGCTAGGTTACCTACATAGTCCAAGTGCCCGTTAATAACATAGATAGTCCAAGGGCCCGTAAGGTAACCTTGAGAGTCCAAGTACCCGCTAGGTAACATAGAGAGTTCGAGTGCCCGCTAGGTAACCTAGACTGTCCAAGTGCCCGCTAGGTTACCTACATAGTCCAAGTGCCCGCTAGGTAACCTAGATAGTCCAAGTGCCCGCAAGGTAACCTTGAGAGTCCAAGTGCCCGCTAGGTAACCTAGAGAGTTCGAGTGCCCGTTAGGTAACCTAGATAGTCCAAGTGCCCGCTAGGTAATCTAGACAGTCCCAGTGCCCACTAGGTATCCTGCATAGTCCAAGTGTCCGTTAGGTAACCTAGATATTCCGAGTGCCCGCTAGGTAACCTACATAGTCCAAGTGCCCGCTAGGTAACCTACATAGTGCAAGTGTCCGCTACTTAACCTACATAGTCCAAGTGTACGCTAGTTAACCTAGATCGTCCAAGTGTCCACTAGTTAACCTACATAGTCCAAGTGCCCGCTAGGTAACCTAGATAGTCCAAATGCCCGCTAGGGTATGTACAGATCCAAGTGCCCGCTAGGAAACCTACATAGTCCAAGTGCCCGCTAGGTTACCTACATAGTCCAAGTGCCCGTTAATAACATAGATAGTCCAAGTGCCCGCTAGGTAACTTACATAGTCCAAGGGCCCGCAAGGTAACCTTGAGAGTCCAAGTGCCCGCTAGGGAACCTAGATAGTCCAAGTGCCCGTTAGGTAACCTAGATAGTCCATGTGCCCGCTAGGTAACCTAGACAGTCCAAGTGCCCACTAGGTATCCTGCATAGTCCAAGTACCCGCTAGGTAACCTAGATAGTCCAAATGCCCGCTAGGGTATGTACAGAGTCCAAGTGCCCGCTAGGTAACCTACATAGTCCAAGTGCCCGATAGGGAACCTACATGGTCCAAGTGCCCGCTAAGGGACGAACATAGTCCAAGTGCCCGCTAGGGAACTTATATAGTCAAAGTGCCCATTAGGGTTCTTAGTCGTCCAAATGCCCGCTAGGGAACCTGCATCGTCCAAGTGCCCGCTAGTTAACCTAGATAATCCAAGTGCCCGCTAGTTAACATACATAGACCAAGGGCCCTCTAGTTAACCTAGATAGTCCAAATGCCCGCTAGGGGACGTACATACTCCAAGTCCCCACTAGGTAACCTAGATAGTCCAAGTGCCCGCTATGGTATGTACATAGTCCAAGTGCCCGCTAGGTAACCTAGATAGTCCAAGGGCCTGCTAGTTAATCTACATAGTCCAAGTGCCCGATAGGGAACCTACATATTCCAAGTGCCCGTTAAGGAACCTAGATAGTGCAAGTGCCCGTTGGGAACCTATATAGTCCAAGTGCCCTCTAGGGAACCTACATAGTCAAAATGCCCGCTAGGGAACCTGCATTGTGCAAGTGCCCGCTAGTTAACCTATCTAGTCCAAGTGCCCGATAGGGAACCTACATAGTCCAAGTGCCCGCTAGGTAACCTAGACTGTCCAAGTGCCCGCTAGGTTACCTACATAGTCCAAGTGCCCGTTCATTAACTTAGGTAGTCCAAGTGCCCGCTAGGAAACCTACATAGTCCAAGGGCCCGCTAGGTAACCTAGATAGTCCAAGTGCCCGCTAGGTAACCTAGAGTCCAAGTGCTCGCTAGTTAACCTACATAGTCCAAGAACCCGCTAGTTAACCTAGATCGTCCAAGTGTCCGCTAGTTAACCTACATAGTCCAAGTTCCAGTTAGGTAACCTAGATAGTACAAGTGCCCGCAAGGTAACCTACATAGTCCAAGTGCCCGCTAGGTAACCTAGATATACCAAGTTCCTGTTAGCTAACCTAGATAATCCAAATGCCCGCTAGGTAACCTACATATTCCAAGTGCCCTTCCGTTCACCTAGATAGTCCAAGTGCCCGCTAGGTAACCTAGACTGTCCAAGTGCCCGCTAGGTTACCTACATAGTCCAAATGCCCGTTCGGTAACCTAGATAGTGCAAGTGCCCGGTAGTTAACCTACATAGTCCAAGTGCCCGCTAAGTAACCTAGATAGTCCAAGGGCCCGCTCGTTAACCTACATAGTCCAAGTGCCCGGTAGTTAACTTACATAGTTCAAGTGTCCGTAGGGAACATACATAGTCCAAGTGCCCGCTAGGGAACATACAGAGTCCAAGTGCCCGCTAGGGAACCTACGTAGTCCAAGTGCCCGCTAGAGAATCTACATAGTCCAAGGGCCCCGCTAGTTAACGTAGATAGTCCAAGTGCCGCTAGTTAACCTATAGTCCAAGCACCCGCTAGTTAACCTAGATCGTCCAAGTGTCCACTAATTAACCTACATAGTACAAGTGCTCTCTAGGGAACCTAGATAGTACAAGTGCCCGCTCTGGAACCTACATAGTCCAAGTGTCTGCTAGGGAACCTACATAGTCCAAGTGCCCGCTCTGGAACATACATAGTCCAAGTGCCCGCTAGGGAATATACATAGTCCAAGGGCCCGCTAGTTAACGTAGATAGTCCAAGTGCAGCTAGTTAATCTACATAGTCCAAGGGCCCGTTAGTTAACCTACATAGTCCAAGTACCCGCTAGTTAACCTAGATCGTCCAAGTGCCCGCTAGGTAACCTACATAGTCCAAGGGCCCGCTAGTTAACCTACATTCTCCAAGTGCCCGATAGGGAACCTACATAGTCCAAGTGCCCGCTAGGTAACCTACATAGTCCAAATGCCCTCTAGTTAACCTACATAGTCCAAGTGCCTGATAGGGAACCTACAAAATCCAAGTGCCCGCTAGGTAACCTACATAGTCCAAATGCCCTCTAGTTAACCTATATAGTCCAATGCCCGATAGGGAACCTACATAATCCTAGTGCCCGCGAGGGAACCTACAGAGTCCAAGTGCCCGGTAGGTAACCTAGAGAGTCCAAATGCCCGCCAGGAAACCCACATAGTCCACGTGCCCGCTAGGGAACTTACATAGTCCAAGGGCCCGCTAGGGAACCTACATAGTCCAAGTGCCCGATAGGGAACCTACATATTCCAAATGCCCGTTAGGTAACCTAGATAGTCCAAGTGCCCGTAGGGAACATATATACTCCAAGTGCCCGTTAGGGAACCTAAATAGTCAAAGTGCCCGCTAGGGAACCTGCATTGTCCAAGTGCCCGCTAGTTAACCTACATAGTCCAGAACCCCCTAGTTTACCTAGATAGTCCAAGTGCCCGCTAGTTAACCTACAGAGTCCAAGGGCCTGCTAGTTAACCTAGATATTCCAAGCCCCGCTAGTTAACCTTCATCATCCAAGAGTCCGCTAGTTAACCTACATAGTCCAAGTTCCCGTTAGGTAACCTAGATAGTCCAAGTTCCTGTTAGGTAACCTAGATAGTCCAAGTGCCTGCTAGGTAACCTACATAGTCAAAGTGCCCATTCGTTAACCTAGAGAGTCCAAGTGCCTGCTAGGTAACCTAGACTGTCCAAGTGCCCTCTAGGTTACCTGCATAGTCCAAGTGCACGTTCTTTACCTGGATAGTCCAAGTGCCCGCAAGGTAACCTACATAGTCCAAGGGCCCGCTAGGTAACCTACATATTCCAAGTGCCCGCTAGGTAACCTAGATCGTCCAAGTGCCCGTTAGGTAACCTAGATTGTCCAAGTGCCCGCTAGGTAACCTACATAGTCCAAGTTCCCGCTAGGTAACCTAGATAGTCCAAGTGCCCGTTACCTAACCTAGATAGTCCAAGTGTCTGATAGGCAACCTACATAGTCCAAGTGCCTATTCGTTAACCTAGAAGTCCAATTGCCCGCTAGGTAACCTAGACTGTCCAAGTGCCCGCTAGGTTACCTACATAGTCCAAGTGCCCGTTAATAACATAGATAGTCCAAGGGCCCGTAAGGTAACCTTGAGAGTCCAAGTGCCCGCTAGGTAACATAGAGAGTTCGAGTGCCCGCTAGGTAACCTAGACTGTCCAAGTGCCCGCTAGGTTACCTACATAGTCCAAGTGCCCGCTAGGTAACCTAGATAGTCCAAGTGCCCGCAAGGTAACCTTGAGAGTCCAAGTGCCCGCTAGGTAACCTAGAGAGTTCGAGTGCCCGTTAGGTAACCTAGATAGTCCAAGTGCCCGCTAGGTAATCTAGACAGTCCCAGTGCCCACTAGGTATCCTGCATAGTCCAAGTGTCCGTTAGGTAACCTAGATATTCCGAGTGCCCGCTAGGTAACCTACATAGTCCAAGTGCCCGCTAGGTAACCTACATAGTGCAAGTGTCCGCTACTTAACCTACATAGTCCAAGTGTACGCTAGTTAACCTAGATCGTCCAAGTGTCCGCTAGTTAACCTACATAGTCCAAGTTCCAGTTAGGTAACCTAGATAGTACAAGTGCCCGCAAGGTAACCTACATAGTCCAAGTGCCCGCTAGGTAACCTAGATATACCAAGTTCCTGTTAGCTAACCTAGATAATCCAAATGCCCGCTAGGTAACCTACATATTCCAAGTGCCCTTCCGTTCACCTAGATAGTCCAAGTGCCCGCTAGGTAACCTAGACTGTCCAAGTGCCCGCTAGGTTACCTACATAGTCCAAATGCCCGTTCGGTAACCTAGATAGTGCAAGTGCCCGGTAGTTAACCTACATAGTCCAAGTGCCCGCTAAGTAACCTAGATAGTCCAAGGTCCCGCTCGTTAACCTACATAGTCCAAGTGCCCGGTAGTTAACTTACATAGTTCAAGTGTCCGTAGGGAACATACATAGTCCAAGTGCCCGCTAGGGAACATACAGAGTCCAAGTGCCCGCTAGGGAACCTACGTAGTCCAAGTGCCCGCTAGAGAATCTACATAGTCCAAGGGCCCCGCTAGTTAACGTAGATAGTCCAAGTGCCGCTAGTTAACCTATAGTCCAAGCACCCGCTAGTTAACCTAGATCGTCCAAGTGTCCACTAATTAACCTACATAGTACAAGTGCTCTCTAGGGAACCTAGATAGTACAAGTGCCCGCTCTGGAACCTACATAGTCCAAGTGTCTGCTAGGGAACCTACATAGTCCAAGTGCCCGCTCTGGAACATACATAGTCCAAGTGCCCGCTAGGGAATATACATAGTCCAAGGGCCCGCTAGTTAACGTAGATAGTCCAAGTGCAGCTAGTTAATCTACATAGTCCAAGGGCCCGTTAGTTAACCTACATAGTCCAAGTACCCGCTAGTTAACCTAGATCGTCCAAGTGCCCGCTAGGTAACCTACATAGTCCAAGGGCCCGCTAGTTAACCTACATTCTCCAAGTGCCCGATAGGGAACCTACATAGTCCAAGTGCCCGCTAGGTAACCTACATAGTCCAAATGCCCTCTAGTTAACCTACATAGTCCAAGTGCCTGATAGGGAACCTACAAAATCCAAGTGCCCGCTAGGTAACCTACATAGTCCAAATGCCCTCTAGTTAACCTATATAGTCCAATGCCCGATAGGGAACCTACATAATCCTAGTGCCCGCGAGGGAACCTACAGAGTCCAAGTGCCCGGTAGGTAACCTAGAGAGTCCAAATGCCCGCCAGGAAACCCACATAGTCCACGTGCCCGCTAGGGAACTTACATAGTCCAAGGGCCCGCTAGGGAACCTACATAGTCCAAGTGCCCGATAGGGAACCTACATATTCCAAATGCCCGTTAGGTAACCTAGATAGTCCAAGTGCCCGTAGGGAACATATATACTCCAAGTGCCCGTTAGGGAACCTAAATAGTCAAAGTGCCCGCTAGGGAACCTGCATTGTCCAAGTGCCCGCTAGTTAACCTACATAGTCCAGAACCCCCTAGTTTACCTAGATAGTCCAAGTGCCCGCTAGTTAACCTACAGAGTCCAAGGGCCTGCTAGTTAACCTAGATATTCCAAGCCCCGCTAGTTAACCTTCATCATCCAAGAGTCCGCTAGTTAACCTACATAGTCCAAGTTCCCGTTAGGTAACCTAGATAGTCCAAGTTCCTGTTAGGTAACCTAGATAGTCCAAGTGCCTGCTAGGTAACCTACATGGTCAAAGTGCCCATTCGTTAACCTAGAGAGTCCAAGTGCCTGCTAGGTAACCTAGACTGTCCAAGTGCCCTCTAGGTTACCTGCATAGTCCAAGTGCACGTTCTTTACCTGGATAGTCCAAGTGCCCGCAAGGTAACCTACATAGTCCAAGGGCCCGCTAGGTAACCTACATATTCCAAGTGCCCGCTAGGTAACCTAGATCGTCCAAGTGCCCGTTAGGTAACCTAGATTGTCCAAGTGCCCGCTAGGTAACCTACATAGTCCAAGTTCCCGCTAGGTAACCTAGATAGTCCAAGTGCCCGTTACCTAACCTAGATAGTCCAAGTGTCTGATAGGCAACCTACATAGTCCAAGTGCCTATTCGTTAACCTAGAAGTCCAATTGCCCGCTAGGTAACCTAGACTGTCCAAGTGCCCGCTAGGTTACCTACATAGTCCAAGTGCCCGTTAATAACATAGATAGTCCAAGGGCCCGTAAGGTAACCTTGAGAGTCCAAGTGCCCGCTAGGTAACATAGAGAGTTCGAGTGCCCGCTAGGTAACCTAGACTGTCCAAGTGCCCGCTAGGTTACCTACATAGTCCAAGTGCCCGCTAGGTAACCTAGATAGTCCAAGTGCCCGCAAGGTAACCTTGAGAGTCCAAGTGCCCGCTAGGTAACCTAGAGAGTTCGAGTGCCCGTTAGGTAACCTAGATAGTCCAAGTGCCCGCTAGGTAATCTAGACAGTCCCAGTGCCCACTAGGTATCCTGCATAGTCCAAGTGTCCGTTAGGTAACCTAGATATTCCGAGTGCCCGCTAGGTAACCTACATAGTCCAAGTGCCCGCTAGGTAACCTACATAGTGCAAGTGTCCGCTACTTAACCTACATAGTCCAAGTGTACGCTAGTTAACCTAGATCGTCCAAGTGTCCGCTAGTTAACCTACATAGTCCAAGTTCCAGTTAGGTAACCTAGATAGTACAAGTGCCCGCAAGGTAACCTACATAGTCCAAGTGCCCGCTAGGTAACCTAGATATACCAAGTTCCTGTTAGCTAACCTAGATAATCCAAATGCCCGCTAGGTAACCTACATATTCCAAGTGCCCTTCCGTTCACCTAGATAGTCCAAGTGCCCGCTAGGTAACCTAGACTGTCCAAGTGCCCGCTAGGTTACCTACATAGTCCAAATGCCCGTTCGGTAACCTAGATAGTGCAAGTGCCCGGTAGTTAACCTACATAGTCCAAGTGCCCGCTAAGTAACCTAGATAGTCCAAGGTCCCGCTCGTTAACCTACATAGTCCAAGTGCCCGGTAGTTAACTTACATAGTTCAAGTGTCCGTAGGGAACATACATAGTCCAAGTGCCCGCTAGGGAACATACAGAGTCCAAGGGCCCGCTAGGGAACCTACGTAGTCCAAGTGCCCGCTAGAGAATCTACATAGTCCACGGGCCCCGCTAGTTAACGTAGATAGTCCAAGTGCCGCTAGTTAACCTATAGTCCAAGCACCCGCTAGTTAACCTAGATCGTCCAAGTGTCCACTAATTAACCTACATAGTACAAGTGCTCGCTAGGGAACCTAGATAGTACAAGTGCCCGCTCTGGAACCTACATAGTCCAAGTGTCTGCTAGGGAACCTACATAGTCCAAGTGCCCGCTCTGGAACATACATAGTCCAAGTGCCCGCTAGGGAATATACATAGTCCAAGGGCCCGCTAGTTAACGTAGATAGTCCAAGTGCAGCTAGTTAATCTACATAGTCCAAGGGCCCGTTAGTTAACCTACATAGTCCAAGTACCCGCTAGTTAACCTAGATCGTCCAAGTGCCCGCTAGGTAACCTACATAGTCCAAATGCCCTCTAGTTAACCTATATAGTCCAATGCCCGATAGGGAACCTACATAATCCTAGTGCCCGCGAGGGAATCTACAGAGTCCAAGTGCCCGGTAGGTAACCTAGAGAGTCCAAATGCCCGCCAGGAAACCCACATAGTCCACGTGCCCGCTAGGGAACTTACATAGTCCAAGGGCCCGCTAGGGAACCTACATAGTCCAAGTGCCCGATAGGGAACCTACATATTCCAAATGCCCGTTAGGTAACCTAGATAGTCCAAGTGCCCGTAGGGAACATATATACTCCAAGTGCCCGTTAGGGAACCTAAATAGTCAAAGTGCCCGCTAGGGAACCTGCATTGTCCAAGTGCCCGCTAGTTAACCTACATAGTCCAGAACCCCCTAGTTTACCTAGATAGTCCAAGTGCCCGCTAGTTAACCTACAGAGTCCAAGGGCCTGCTAGTTAACCTAGATATTCCAAGCCCCGCTAGTTAACCTTCATCATCCAAGAGTCCGCTAGTTAACCTACATAGTCCAAGTTCCCGTTAGGTAACCTAGATAGTCCAAGTTCCTGTTAGGTAACCTAGATAGTCCAAGTGCCTGCTAGGTAACCTACATAGTCAAAGTGCCCATTCGTTAACCTAGAGAGTCCAAGTGCCTGCTAGGTAACCTAGACTGTCCAAGTGCCCTCTAGGTTACCTGCATAGTCCAAGTGCACGTTCTTTACCTGGATAGTCCAAGTGCCCGCAAGGTAACCTACATAGTCCAAGGGCCCGCTAGGTAACCTAGATCGTCCAAGTGCCCGTTAGGTAACCTAGATTGTCCAAGTGCCCGCTAGGTAACCTACATAGTCCAAGTTCCCGCTAGGTAACCTAGATAGTCCAAGTGCCCGTTACCTAACCTAGATAGTCCAAGTGTCTGATAGGCAACCTACATAGTCCAAGTGCCTATTCGTTAACCTAGAAGTCCAATTGCCCGCTAGGTAACCTAGACTGTCCAAGTGCCCGCTAGGTTACCTACATAGTCCAAGTGCCCGTTAATAACATAGATAGTCCAAGGGCCCGTAAGGTAACCTTGAGAGTCCAAGTGCCCGCTAGGTAACATAGAGAGTTCGAGTGCCCGCTAGGTAACCTAGACTGTCCAAGTGCCCGCTAGGTTACCTACATAGTCCAAGTGCCCGCTAGGTAACCTAGATAGTCCAAGTGCCCGCAAGGTAACCTTGAGAGTCCAAGTGCCCGCTAGGTAACCTAGAGAGTTCGAGTGCCCGTTAGGTAACCTAGATAGTCCAAGTGCCCGCTAGGTAATCTAGACAGTCCCAGTGCCCACTAGGTATCCTGCATAGTCCAAGTGTCCGTTAGGTAACCTAGATATTCCGAGTGCCCGCTAGGTAACCTACATAGTCCAAGTGCCCGCTAGGTAACCTACATAGTGCAAGTGTCCGCTACTTAAGCTACATAGTCCAAGTGTACGCTAGTTAACCTAGATCGTCCAAGTGTCCACTAGTTAACCTACATAGTCCAAGTGCCCGCTAGGTAACCTAGATAGTCCAAATGCCCGCTAGGGTATGTACAGATCCAAGTGCCCGCTAGGAAACCTACATAGTCCAAGTGCCCGCTAGGTTACCTACATAGTCCAAGTGCCCGTTAATAACATAGATAGTCCAAGTGCCCGCTAGGTAACTTACATAGTCCAAGGGCCCGCAAGGTAACCTTGAGAGTCCAAGTGCCCGCTAGGGAACCTAGATAGTCCAAGTGCCCGTTAGGTAACCTAGATAGTCCATGTGCCCGCTAGGTAACCTAGACAGTCCAAGTGCCCACTAGGTATCCTGCATAGTCCAAGTACCCGCTAGGTAACCTAGATAGTCCAAATGCCCGCTAGGGTATGTACAGAGTCCAAGTGCCCGCTAGGTAACCTACATAGTCCAAGTGCCCGATAGGGAACCTACATGGTCCAAGTGCCCGCTAAGGGACGAACATAGTCCAAGTGCCCGCTAGGGAACTTATATAGTCAAAGTGCCCATTAGGGTTCTTAGTCGTCCAAGTGCCCGCTAGGGAACCTGCATCGTCCATGTGCCCGCTAGTTAACCTAGATAATCCAAGTGCCCGCTAGTTAACATACATAGACCAAGGGCCCTCTAGTTAACCAAGATAGTCCAAATGCCCGCTAGGGGACGTACATACTCCAAGTCCCCACTAGGTAACCTAGATAGTCCAAGTGCCCGCTATGGTATGTACATAGTCCAAGTGCCCGCTAGGTAACCTAGATAGTCCAAGGGCCTGCTAGTTAATCTACATAGTCCAAGTGCCCGATAGGGAACCTACATATTCCAAGTGCCCGTTAAGGAACCTAGATAGTGCAAGTGCCCGTTGGGAGCCTATATAGTCCAAGTGCCCTCTAGGGAACCTACATAGTCAAAATGCCCGCTAGGGAACCTGCATTGTGCAAGTGCCCGCTAGTTAACCTATCTAGTCCAAGTGCCCGATAGGGAACCTACATAGTCCAAGTGCCCGCTAGTTAACATAGATGGTCCAGGTACCCGCTTGGAAACGTACATAGTCCATGTGCCCCCTAGGTAACGTACATAGTCCAAGTGCCCGCTAGGTAACGTAGATAGGCCAAATGCCTGCTAGGGAACGTACATAGTCCAAGTGCCCACTAGGTAACCTATATAGTCCAAGTGCCTGCTAGTTAACCTACATTGTACAGGTTCCCCCTAGGTAACCTAGATAGTCCAAGGACCCGCTAGGTAACCTATATTGTCCTAGTGCCCCCTTGTTAACCGACATTCTCCATTGCCCGATAGGGAACCTATATAGTCCTTGTGCCCGCTAGGTAACCTACATAGTCCAAATGCCCGCTAGTTAACCTACATAGTCCAAGTGCCAGATAGGGAACCTACATAATCCAAGTGCCCGCTAGGGAACCTACATAGTCCAAGTGCCCGTTAGGTAACCTAGATTGTCCAAATGCCCGCTAGGGAACCCACATAGTCCAAGTGCCCGCTAGGGAACTTACATAGTCAAAGGGCCCGCTAGGAAACCTACATAGTCCAAGTGACCGTTAGTTAACCTAGATAGTCCAAGTGCCCGCAAGGTAACCTACAAATTCTAAGTGCCCGCTTGGTAATCTATATAGTCCAAATGACCGCTAGGGAGCCTAAATAGTCCAAATGCCCTCTAGGTAACCTAGATATTCCAAGGGCCCGCTAGGTAACCTACATAGTCCTAGTGCCCCCTAGTTAACCTACATTCTCCAAGTGCCCGATAGGGAACCTACATAGTCCAAGTGCCCGCAAGGTTACCTACATAGTCCAAATGCCCTCTAGTTAACCTACATAGTCCAAGTGCCAGATAGGGAACCTACATAATCCAAGTGCCCGCTAGGGAACCTATAGAGTCCAAGTGCCCGGTAGGTAACCTAGATAGTCCAAATGCCCGCCAGGAAACCCACATAGTCCAAGTGCCCGCTAGGGAAATTACATAGTCCAAGGGCCCGCTAGGGAACCTACATAGTCCAAGTGCCCGATAGGGAACCTACATATTCCAAGTGCCCGTTAGGTAACCTAGATAGTCCAAGTGCCCGTAGGGAACATATATAGTCCAAGTGCCCGCTAGGGAACCTACATAGTCAAAGGGCCCGCAAGGGAACCTGCATTGTCCAAGTGCCCGCTAGTTAATCTACATAGTCCAGAAACCGCTAGTTTACCTAGATAGTCCAAGTGTCCGCAAGGTAATCTACATAGTCCAAGGGCCCGCTATGTAACCTAGATAGTCCAAGTGCCCGTTAGGTAACCTAGATAGTCCAAGTTCCCCCTAGGTAACCTACATTGTCCAAGTTCCCACTAGGTAACCTAGATAGTCCAATTCCCCTTTACCTAACCTAGATAGTCCAAGTGCCTGCTAGGTAACCTACATAGTCAAAGTGCCCATTCTTTAACCTAGAGAGTCCAAGTGCCTGCTAGGTAACCTAGACTGTCCAAGTGCCCTCTAGGTTACCTGCATAGTCCAAGTGCCCTTTAATATCATAGATAGTCCAAGTGCCCCCAAGGTAACCTACATAGTCCAAGGGCCCGCTAGGTAACCTACATATTCCAAGTGCCCGCTAGGTAACCTAGATCGTCCAAGTGCCCGTTAGGTAACCTAGATTGTCCAAGTGCCCGCTAGGTAACCTACATAGTCCAAGTTCCCGCTAGGTAACCTAGATAGTCCAAGTGCCCGTTACCTAACCTAGATAGTCCAAGTGTCTGATAGGCAACCTACAGAGTCCAAGTGCCCGTTCGTTAACCTAGAAGTCCAATTGCCCGCTAGGTAACCTAGACTGTCCAAGTGCCCGCTAGGTTACCTACATAGTCCAAGTGCCCGCTAGGTAACCTAGATAGTCCAAGTGCCCGCAAGGTAACCTTGAGAGTCCAAGTGCCCGCTAGGTAACCTAGAGAGTTCGAGTGCCCGTTAGGTAACCTAGATAGTCCAAGTGCCCGCTAGGTAACCTAGACAGTCCAAGTGCCCACTAGGTATCCTGCATAGTCCAAGTGTCCGTTAGGTAACCTAGATAGTCCAAGTGCCCGCTAGTTAACCTACATAGTCCAAGTGCCCGCTAGGTAACCTAGACAGTCCAAGTTCCCACTAGGTATCCTGCATAGTCCAAGTGCCCGTTAGGTAACCTAGATAGTCCAAGTGCCCGCTAGGTAACCTACATAGTCCAAGTGCCCGTTCGTTAACCTAGATAGTCCAAAGGCCCGCTATGTAACCTAGACAGTCCAAGTGCCTGCTAGGTAACCTACATAGTCCAAGTGCCCGTTCTTTAACCTATATAGTCCAAGGGCAAACTAGTTAACCTAGTTCGTTGAAGTGCCTCTAGTTAACCTACATCGTCGAAATGCCCGCTAGGTAACCTATATCTTCCAAGGGATCGCTTGTTAACTTTGATAGTCCAAGTGCCCGCTTGTTAACCTAGATTGTCCAAGTGCCCGCTAGTTAACCTAGATAGTCCAAATGCCCTCTCGGGTACCCACATAGTCCAAGTGCTTGCTAGGGAACCTACCTAGTCCAAGTTCCCGCTAGGGAATCTACATAGTCCAAAGGCCCGCTAGTTAACCCAGATAGGCCAAGTACCCGCTAGTTAACCTAGATCGTCCAAGTGTCCACTAGGTAACCTACATAGTCCAAGTGCCCGCTAGGTAACCTAGATAGTACAACAGCCCGTTAGTTAACCTAGATAGTCCAAGTGCCCACTAGGTAACCGAGATAGTCCAAGTGCCCGCTAGGTAACCTACATAGTCCAAGGCCCGCTAGTTAACCTACATAGTCCAAGTGCCCGATAGGGAACTTACATAGTCCAAGTGCCCGCTAATGGATGTACATAGTCCAAGTGCTCGCTAGGGAACCTACATAGTCCAAGTGCCCGTTAGGGAACTTAGTAGTCCAAGTGCCCGTTAGGGAACCTGCATCGTCCAAGTGCCCGCTAGTTAATCTTGATAGACCAAATGCCCACAAGTTAACCTAGATAGTCCAAGTGCTGCGAGTAAACCTAGATAATCCAAGTGCCCGCTAGTTAACCTACATAGACCAAGGGCCCGCTATTTAACCTACATACTCCAAGTGCCCGTTAGGTAACCTAGATAGTCCAAGTTCCCCGTAGGTAACCTACATTGTCCAAGTTCCCACTAGGTAATCTAGATAGTCCAAGTGCCCTTTACCTAACCTAGATAGTCCAAGTGCCCACAAGGCAAGCTACATAGTCCAAGTGCCCGTTCGTTAACCTAGAAGTCCAAGAGCCCACTAGGTAACCTAGACTGTCCAAGTGCCCGCTAGGTTACCTACATAGTCCAAGTGCCCGTTAATAGCATAGATAGTCCAAGTGCCCGCTAGGTAACCTACATAGTCCAAGGGCCCGCAAGGTAACCTTTCGAGTCCAAGTGCCCGCTAGGTAACCTCGATAGTCCAAGTGCCCGTTAGGTAACCTAGATAGTCCAAGTGCCCGCTAGTTAACCTACATAGTCCAAGTGCCTTCTAGGTAACCTAGACAGTCCAAGTTCCCACTAGGTATCCTGCATAGTCCAAGTGCCCGTTAGGTAACCTAGATAGTCCAAGTGCCCGCTAGTTAACCTACATAGTCCAAGTGCCCGCTAGGTAACCTAGACAGTCCAAGTTCCCACTAGGTATCCTGCATAGTCCAAGTGCCCGTTAGGTAACCAAGATAGTCCAAGTGCCCGCTAGGTAACCTACATAGTCGAAGTGCCGGCTAGGTAACCTAGATAATCCAAGTGCCCGTTCGTTAACCTAGATAGTCCAAAGGCCCGCTATGTAACCTAGACAGTCCAAGTGCCTGCTAGGTAACCTACATAGTCCAAGTGCCCGTTCTTTAACCTGTATAGTCCAAGGGCAAACTAGTTAACCTAAATCGTTCAAGTGCCTCTAGTTAGCCTACATCGTCGAAGTGCACGCTAGGTAACCTATATAGTCCAAATGCCCCATAGGTAACCTAGATAGTCCAAATGCCCGCTAGGTAACCTATATAGTCCAAGGGCTCGCTTGTTAACTTTGATAGTCCAAGTGCCCGCTAGTTAACCTAGATTGTCCAAGTGCCCGCTAGTTAACCTACATAGTCCAAGTGCCCGATAGGGAAGCTACATAGTCCAAGTGCCCGCTAAGGGACGTACATAGTCCAAGTGCTCGCTAGGGAACCTACATAGTCCAAGTGCCCGTTAGGGAACTTAGTAGTCCAAGTGCCCGTTAGGGAACCTGCATCGTCCAAGTGTCCGCTAGTTAACCCAGATAGGCCAAGTACCCGCTAGTTAACCTAGATCGTCCAAGTGTCCACTAATTAACCTACATAGTACAAGTGCCCGCTAGGGAACCTAGATAGTCCAAGTGCCCGCTCTGGAACCTACATAGTCCAAGTGCCTGCTAGGCAACCTACATAGTCCAAGTGCCCGCTCTGGAACATACATAGTCCAAGTGCCCGCTAGGGAATATACATAGTCCAAGGGCCCGCTAGTTAACGTAGATAGTCCAAGTGCCGCTAGTTAATCTACATAGTCCAAGGGCCCGTTAGTTAACCTACATAGTCCAAGTACCCGCTAGTTAACCTAGATCGTCCAAGTGCCCGCTAGGTAACCTACATAGTCCAAGGGCCCGCTAGTTAACCTACATAGTCCAAGGGCCCGCTAGTTAACCTACATTCTCCAAGTGCCCGATAGGGAACCTACATAGTCCAAGTGCCCGCTAGGTAACCTACATAGTCCAAATGCACTCTAGTTAACCTACATAGTCCAAGTGCCTGATAGGGAACCTACAAAATCCAAGTGCCCGCTAGGTAACCTACATAGCCCAAATGCCCTCTAGTTAACCTATATAGTCCAATGCCCGATTGGGAACCTACATAATCCTAGTGCCCGCGAGGGAACCTACAGGGTCCAAGTGCCCGGTAGGTAACCTAGAGAGTCCAAATGCCCGCCAGGAAACCCACATAGTCCAAGGGCCCGCTAGGGAACCTACATAGTCCAAGTGCCCGATAGGGAACCTACATACTCCAAATGCCCGTTAGGGAACCTAAATAGTCAAAGTGCCCGCTAGGGTACCTGCATTGTCCAAGTGCCCGCTAGTTAACCTACATAGACCAGAACCCGCTAGTTTACCTAGATCGTCCAAGTGCCCGCTAGTTAACCTACAGAGTCCAAGGGCCTGCTAGTTAACCTAGATATTCCAAGCCCCGCTAGTTAACCTTCATCGTCCAAGAGTCCGCTAGTTAACCTACATAGTCCAAGTTCCTTTAGGTAACCAAGATAGTCCAAGTTCCTGTTAGGTAACCTAGATAGTCCAAGTGCCTGCTAGGTAACCTACATAGTCCAAGTGCCCATTCGTTAACCTAGAGAATCCAAGTGCCTGCTAGGTAACCTAGACTGTCCAAGTGCCCTCTAGGTTACCTACATAGTCCAAGTGCACGTTCTTTAACCTAGATAGTCCAAGTGCCCGCAAGGTAACCTACATAGTCCAAGGGCCCGCTAGGTAACCTACATATTCCAAGTGCCCGCTAGTTAACCTACATAGTCCAAGATCCGCTAGTTAACCTAGATAGTCCAAGTGCCCGCTAGGTGACCTAAGTAGTCCAAATGTCCGATAGGGATCCTACCTAGTCTAAGTGCCCGCTAGGTAACCTACATAGTCCAAGTGCCCGTTCGTTAACCTAGATAGTCCAAGTGCCCGCTAGGTAACCTAGACTGTACAAGTGCCCGCAAGGTTACCTACATAGTCCAAGTACCCGTTCATTAACGTAGATAGTCCAAGTGCCTGCTAGGAAACCTACATAGTCCAAGGGCCCGCTAGGTAAGCTAGATAGTCCAAGTGCCCGCTAGGTAACCTAGAGTCCAAGTGCTCGCTAGTTAACCTACATAGTCTAAGAACCGGCTACTTAACCTCGATCGTCCAAGTGTCTGCTACTTAACCTACATAGTCCAAGTTCCAGTTAGGTAACCTAGATAGTACAAGTGCCCGCAAGGTAACCTACATAGTCCAAGTGCCCGCTAGGTAACCTAGATATTCCAAGTTCCTGTTAGCTAACCTAGATAATCCAAATGCCCGCTAGGTAACCTACATATTCCAAGTGCCCTTCCGTTCACCTAGATAGTCCAAGTGCCCGCTAGGTAACCTAGACTGTCCAAGTGCCCGCTAGGTTACCTACATAGTCCAAATGCCCGTTCGGTAACCTAGATAGTGCAAGTGCCCGGTAGTTAACCTACATAGTCCAAGTGCCCGCTAAGTAACCTAGATAGTCCAAGGGCCCGCTCGTTAACCTACATAGTCCAAGTGCCCGGTAGTTAACTTACATAGTTCAAGTGTCCGTAGGGAACATACATAGTCCAAGTTTCCGCTAGGGAACATACAGAGTCCAAGTGCTCGCTAGGGAACCTACGTAGTCCAAGTGCCCGCTAGGGAATCTACATAGTCCAAGGGCCCCGCTAGTTAACGTAGATAGTCCAAGTGCCGCTAGTTAACCTATAGTCCAAGCACCCGCTACTTTACCTAGATCGTCCAATTGTCCACTAATTAACCTACATAGTACAAGTGCCCGCTAGGGAACCTAGATAGTACAAGTGCCCGCTCTGGAACCTACATAGTCCAAGTGCCTGCTAGGGAACCTAAATAGTCCAAGTGCCCCGCTAGTTAACGTAGATAGTCCAAGTGCCGCTAGTTAACCTATAGTCCAAGTACCCGCTAGTTTACCAAGATCGTCCAAGTGCCCGCTAGTTAACCTACATAGTCCAAGTGCCCGCTAAGAAACCTAGATAGTCCAAGTGCCCATTAGGTAACCTAGATAGTCCAAGTGCCCGCGAGGTAACCTACATAGTCCAAGTTCCCGCTAGGTAACCTAGATAGTCCATGTGCCCGTTACCTAACCTAGATAGTCCAATTGCCCGCTATGCAACATACATAGTCCACGTGCCCGTTCGTTAACCTAGAATTCCAAGTGCCCGCTAGGTAACCTAGACTGTCCAAGTGCCCGCTAGGTTACCTACATAGTCCAAATGCCCGTTGGGTAACCTAGATAGTGCAAGTGCCCGGTAGTTAACCTACATAGTCCAAGTGCCCGCTAGGTAACCTATATAGTCCAAGGTCCCGCTAGTTAACCTACATAGTCCAAGTGCCCAGTAGTTAACTTACATAGTTCAAGTGTCCGTAGGGAACATACATAGTCCAAGTGCCCGCTAGGGAATATACAGAGTCCAAGTGCCCGCTAGGGAACCTAATTAGTCCAAGTGCCCGCTAGGGAATCTACATAGTCCAAGGGCCCGCTAGTTAACGTAGATAGTCCAAGTGCCGCTAGTTAACCTATAGTCTAAGCACCCGCTAGTTAACCTAGATCGTCCAAGTGTCCGCTAATTAACCTACATAGTACAAGTGCCCGCTCTGGAACCTACATTGTCCAAGTGCCCGATAGGGAAGCTACATAGTCCAAGTGCCCGCTAAGGGACGTACATAGTCCAAGTGCTCGCTAGGGAACCTACATAGTCCAAGTGCCCGTTAGGGAACTTAGTAGTCCAAGTGCCCATTAGGGAACCTGCATCGTCCAAGTGTCCGCTAGTTAACCCAGATAGGCCAAGTACCCGCTAGTTAACCTAGATCGTCCAAGTGTCCACTAATTAACCTACATAGTACAAGTGCCCGCTAGGGAACCTAGATAGTCCAAGTGCCCACTCTGGAACCTACATAGTCCAAGTGCCTGCTAGGGAACCTACAGTCCAAGTGCCCGCTCTGGAACATACATAGTCCAAGTGCCCGCTAGGGAATATACATAGTCCAAGGGCCCGCTAGTTAACGTAGATAGCCCAAGTGCCGCTAGTTAAACTACATAGTCCATGGGCCCGTTAGTTAACCTACATAGTCCAATTACCCACTAGTTAACCTAGATCGTCCAAGTGCCCGCTAGGTAACCTACATAGTCCAAGGGCCCGCTAGTTAACCTACATAGTCCAAGGGCCCGCTAGTTAACGTAGATAGTCCAAGTGCCGGTAGTTAACCTATAGTCCAAGCACCCGCTAGTTAACCTAGATCGTCCAAGTGTCCGCTAATTAACCTACATAGTACAAGTGCCCGCTCTGGAACCTACATAGTCCAAGTGCCTGCTAGGCAACCTACATAGTCCAAGTGCCCGCTCTGGAACATATATAGTCCAAGTGCCCGCTAGGGAATATACATAGTCCAAGGGCCCGCTAGTTAACGTAGATAGTCCAAGTACCGCTAGTTAATCTACATAGTCCAAGGGCCCGCTAGTTAACCTACATAGTCCAAGTACCCGCTAGTTAACCTAGATCGTCCAAGTGCCCGCTAGGTAAACTACATAGTCCAAGGGCCCACTAGATAACCTACATAGTCCAAGGGCCCGCTAGTTAACCTACATTGTCCAAGTGCCCGATAGGGAACATACATAGTCCAAGTGCCCGCTAGGTAACCTACATAGTCCAAATGCCCTCTAGTTAACCTACATAGTCCAAGTGCCCGATAGGGAACCTACAAAATCCAAGTGCCCGCTAGGTAACCTACATAGTCCAAGGGCCCGCTAGTTAACCTACATAGTCCAAGGGCCCGCTATTTAACCTACATTCTCCAAGTGCCCGTTAGGTAACCTAGATAGTCCAAGTTCCCCGTAGGTAACCTACATTGTCCAAGTTCCCACTAGGTAATCTAGATAGTCCAAGTGCCCTTTACCTAACCTAGATAGTCCAAGTGCCCACAAGGCACGCTACATAGTCCAAGTGCCCGTTCGTTAACCTAGAAGTCCAAGAGCCCACTAGGTAACCTAGACTGTCCAAGTGCCCGCTAGGTTACCTACATAGTCCAAATGCCCGTTGGGTAACCTAGATAGTGCAAGTGCCCGGTAGTTAACCTAAATAGTCCAAGTGCCCGCTAGGTAACCTATATAGTCCAAGGTCCCGCTAGTTAACCTACATAGTCCAAGTGCCCAGTAGTTAACTTACATAGTTCAAGTGTCCGTAGGGAACATACATAGTCCAAGTGCCCGCTAGGGAATATACAGAGTCCAAGTGCCCGCTAGGGAACCTAATTAGTCCAAGTGCCCGCTAGGGAATCTACATAGTCCAAGGGCCCGCTAGTTAACGTAGATAGTCCAAGTGCCGCTAGTTAACCTATAGTCTAAGCACCCGCTAGTTAACCTAGATCGTCCAAGTGTCCGCTAATTAACCTACATAGTACAAGTGCCCGCTGTGGAACCTACATTGTCCAAGTGCCCGATAGGGAAGCTACATAGTCCAAGTGCCCGCTAAGGGACGTACATAGTCCAAGTGCTCGCTAGGGAACCTACATAGTCCAAGTGCCCGTTAGGGAACTTAGTAGTCCAAGTGCCCGTTAGGGAACCTGCATCGTCCAAGTGTCCGCTAGTTAACCCAGATAGGCCAAGTACCCGCTAGTTAACCTAGATCGTCCAAGTGTCAACTAATTAACCTACATAGTACAAGTGCCCGCTAGGGAACCTAGATAGTCCAAGTGCCCACTCTGGAACCTACATAGTCCAAGTGCCTGCTAGGGAACCTACAGTCCAAGTGCCCGCTCTGGAACATACATAGTCCAAGTGCCCGCTAGGGAATATACATAGTCCAAGGGCCCGCTAGTTAACGTAGATAGCCCAAGTGCCGCTAGTTAATCTACATAGTCCATGGGCCCGTTAGTTAACCTACATAGTCCAATTACCCACTAGTTAACCTAGATCGTCCAAGTGCCCGCTAGGTAACCTACATAGTCCAAGGGCCCGCTAGTTAACCTACATAGTCCAAGGGCCCGCTAGTTAACGTAGATAGTCCAAGTGCCGGTAGTTAACCTATAGTCCAAGCACCCGCTAGTTAACCTAGATCGTCCAAGTGTCCGCTAATTAACCTACATAGTACAAGTGCCCGCTCTGGAACCTACATAGTCCAAGTGCCTGCTAGGGAACCTACATAGTCCAAGTGCCCGCTCTGGAACATATATAGTCCAAGGGCCCGCTAGGGAATATACATAGTCCAAGGGCCCGCTAGTTAACGTAGATAGTCCAAGTACCGCTAGTTAATCTACATAGTCCAAGGGCCCGCTAGTTAACCTACATAGTCCAAGTACCCGCTAGTTAACCTAGATCGTCCAAGTGCCCGCTAGGTAAACTACATAGTCCAAGGGCCCACTAGATAACCTACATAGTCCAAGGGCCCGCTAGTTAACCTACATTCTCCAAGTGCCCGATAGGGAACATACATAGTCCAATTGCCCGCTAGGTAACCTACATAGTCCAAATGCCCTCTAGTTAACCTACATAGTCCAAGTGCCCGATAGGGAACCTACAAAATCCAAGTGCCCGCTAGGTAACCTACATAGTCCAAGGGCCCGCTAGTTAACCTACATAGTCCAAGGGCCCGCTATTTAACCTACATTCTCCAAGTGCCCGTTAGGTAACCTAGATAGTCCAAGTTCCCCGTAGGTAACCTACATTGTCCAAGTTCCCACTAGGTAATCTAGATAGTCCAAGTGCCCTTTACCTAACCTAGATAGTCCAAGTGCCCACAAGGCAAGCTACATAGTCCAAGTGCCCGTTCGTTAACCTAGAAGTCCAAGAGCCCACTAGGTAACCTAGACTGTCCAAGTGCCCGCTAGGTTACCTACATAGTCCAAGTGCCCGTTAATAGCATAGATAGTCCAAGTGCCCGCTAGGTAACCTACATAGTCCAAGGGCCCGCAAGGTAACCTTTAGAGTCCAAGTGCCCGCTAGGTAACCTCGATAGTCCAAGTGCCCGTTAGGTAACCTAGATTGTCCAAGTGCCCGCTAGTTAACCTACATAGTCCAAGTGCCCGCTAGGTAACCTAGACAGTCCAAGTTCCCACTAGGTATCCTGCATAGTCCAAGTGCCCGTTAGGTAACCTAGATAGTCCAAGTGCCCGCTAGTTAACCTACATAGTCCAAGTGCCCGCTAGGTAACCTAGACAGTCCAAGTTCCCACTAGGTATCCTGCATAGTCCAAGTGCCCGTTAGGTAACCAAGATAGTCCAAGTGCCCGCTAGGTAACCTACATAGTCGAAGTGCCGGCTAGGTAACCTAGATAATCCAAGTGCCCGTTCGTTAACCTAGATAGTCCAAAGGCCCGCTATGTAACCTAGACAGTCCAAGTGCCTGCTAGGTAACCTACATAGTCCAAGTGCCCGTTCTTTAACCTATAGAGTCCAAGGGCAAACTAGTTAACCTAAATCGTTCAAGTGCCTCTAGTTAGCCTACATCGTCGAAGTGCACGCTAGGTAACCTATATAGTCCAAATGCCCCATAGGTAACCTAGATAGTCCAAATGCCCGCTAGGTAACCTATATAGTCCAAGGGCTCGCTTGTTAACTTTGATAGTCCAAGTGCCCGCTAGTTAACCTAGATTGTCCAAGTGCCCGCTAGTTAACCTACATAGTCCAAGTGCCCGATAGGGAAGCTACATAGTCCAAGTGCCCGCTAAGGGACGTACATAGATCAAGTGCTCGCTAGGGAACCTACATAGTCCAAGTGCCCGTTAGGGAACTTAGTAGTCCAAGTGCCCGTTAGGGAACCTGCATCGTCCAAGTGTCCGCTAGTTAACCCAGATAGGCCAAGTACCCGCTAGTTAACCTAGATCGTCCAAGTGTCCACTAATTAACCTACATAGTACAAGTGCCCGCTAGGGAACCTAGATAGTCCCAGTGCCCGCTCTGGAACCTACATAGTCCAAGTGGCTGCTAGGGAACCTACATAGTCCAAGTGCCCGCTCTGGAACGTACATAGTCCAAGTGCCCGCTAGGGAATATACATAGTCCAAGGGCCCGCTAGTTAACGTAGATAGTCCAAGTGCCGCTAGTTAATCTACATAGTCCAAGGGCCCGTTAGTTAACCTACATAGTCCAAGTACCCGCTAGTTAACCTAGATCGTCCAAGTGCCCGCTAGGTAACCTACATAGTCCAAGGGCCCGCTAGTTAACCTACATAGTCCAAGGGCCCGCTAGTTAACCTACATTCTCCAAGTGCCCGATAGGGAACCTACATAGTCAAAGTGCCCGCTAGGTAACCTACATAGTCCAAATGCACTCTAGTTAACCTACATAGTCCAAGTGCCTGATAGGGAACCTACAAAATCCAAGTGCCCGCTAGGTAACCTACATAGTCCAAATGCCCTCTAGTTAACCTATATAGTCCAATGCCTGATTGGGAACCTACATAATCCTAGTGCCCGCGATGGAACCTACAGAGTCCAAGTGCCCGGTAGGTAACCTAGAGAGTCCAAATGCCCGCCAGGAAACCCACATAGTCCAAGGGCCCGCTAGGGAACCTACATAGTCCAAGTGCCCGATAGGGAACCTACATATTCCAAATGCCCGTTAGGTAACCTAGATAGTCCAAGTGCCCGTAGGGAACATATATATTCCAAATGCCCGTTAGGGAACCTAAATAGTCAAAGTGCCCGCTAGGGAACCTGCATTGTCCAATTGCCCGCCTGTTAACCTACATAGTCCAGAACCCGCTAGTTTACCTAGATAGTCCAAGTGCCCGCTAGTTAACCTACAGAGTCCAAGGGCCTGCTAGTTAACCTAGATATTCCAAGCCCCGTAGTTAACCTTCATCGTCCAAGAGTACGCTAGTTAACCTACATAGTCCAAGTTCCTGTTAGGTAACCAAGATAGTCCAAGTTCCTGTTAGGTAACCTAGATAGTCCAAGTGCCTGCTAGGTAACCTACATAGTCCAAGTGCCCATTCGTTAACCTAGAGAATCCAAGTGCCTGCTAGGTAACCTAGACTGTCCAAGTGCCCTCTAGTTTACCTACATAGTCCAAGTGCACGTTCTTTAACCTAGATAGTCCAAGTGCCCGCAAGGTAACCTACATAGTCCAAGGGCCCGCTAGGTAACCTACATATTCCAAGTGCCCGCTAGTTAACCTACATAGTCCAAGATCCGCTAGTTAACCTAGATAGTCCAAGTGCCCGCTAGGTGACCTAAGTAGTCCAAATGTCCGATAGGGATCTTACATAGTCCAAGTGCCCGCTAGGTAACCTACATAGTCCAAGTGCCCGTTCGTTAACCTAGATAGTCCAAGTGCCCGCTAGGTAACCTAGACTGTACAAGTGCCCGCTAGGCTACCTATATAGTCCAAGTGCCCGTTCATTAACCTAGATAGTCCAAGTGCCTGCTAGGAAACCGACATAGTCCAAGGGCCCGCTAGGTAACCTAGATAGTCCAAGTGCCCGCTAGGTAACCTAGAGTCCAAGTGCTCGCTAGTTAACCTACATAGTCCAAGAACCGGCTAGTTAACCTCAATCGTCCAAGTGTCCGCTACTTAACCTACATAGTCCAAGTTCCAGTTAGGTAACCTAGATAGTACAAGTGCCCGCAAGGTAACCTACATAGTCCAAGTGCCCGCTAGGTAACCTAGATATTCCAAGTTCCTGTTAGCTAACCTAGATAATCCAAATGCCCGCTAGGTAACCTACATATTCCAAGTGCCCTTCCGTTCACCTAGATAGTCCAAGTGCCCGCTAGGTAACCTAGACTGTCCAAGTGCCCGCTAGGTTACCTACATAGTCCAAATGCCCGTTCGGTAACCTAGATAGTGCAAGTGCCCGGTAGTTAACCTACATAGTCCAAGTGCCCGCTAAGTAACCTAGATAGTCCAAGGGCCCGCTCGTTAACCTACATAGTCCAAGTGCCCGGTAGTTAACTTACATAGTTCAAGTGTCCGTAGGGAACATACATAGTCCAAGTTTCCGCTAGGGAACATACAGAGTCCAAGTGCCCACTAGGGAACCTACGTAGTCCAAGTGCCCGCTAGGGAATCTACATAGTCCAAGGGCCCCGCTAGTTAACGTAGATAGTCCAAGTGCCGCTAGTTAACCTATAGTCCAAGTACCCGCTAGTTTACCAAGATCGTCCAAGTGCCCGCTAGTTAACCTACATAGTCCAAGTGCCCGCTAAGAAACCTAGATAGTCCAAGTGCCTGTTAGGTAACCTAGATAGTCCAAGTGCCCGCTAGGTAACCTAGACTGTCCAAGTGCCCGCTAGGTTACCTACATAGTCCAAATGCCCGTTCGGTAACCTAGATAGTGCAAGTGCCCGGTAGTTAACCTACATAGTCCAAGTGCCCGCTAAGTAACCTAGATAGTCCAAGGGCCCGCTCGTTAACCTACATAGTCCAAGTGCCCGGTAGTTAACTTACATAGTTCAAGTGTCCGTAGGGAACATACATAGTCCAAGTTTCCGCTAGGGAACATACAGAGTCCAAGTGCCCGCTAGGGAACCTACTTAGTCCAAGTGCCCGCTAGGGAATCTACATAGTCCAAGGGCCCGCTAGTTAACGTAGATAGTCCAAGTGCCGCTAGTTAACCTATAGTCCAAGCACCCGCTAGTTAACCAAGATCGTCCAAGTGCCCGCTAATTAACCTACATAGTACACGTGCCCGCTAGGGAACCTACATAGTCCAAGTGCCTGCTAGGGAACCTACATAGTTCAAGTGCCCGCTCTGGAACATATATAGTCCAAGTGCCCGCTAGGGAATATACATAGTCCAAGGGCCCGCTAGTTAACGTAGATAGTCCAAGTACCGCTAGTTAATCTACATAGTCCAAGGGCCCGCTAGTTAACCTACATAGTCCAAGTACCCGCTAGTTAACCTACATTCTCCAAGTGCCCGATAGGGAACCTACAAAATCCAAGTGCCCGCTAGGTAACCTACATATTCCAAGGGCCCGCTAGTTAACCTACATAGTCCAAGGGCCCGCTATTTAACCTACATTCTCCAAGTGCCCGTTAGGTAACCTAGATAGTCCAAGTTCCCCGTAGGTAACCTACATTGTCCAAGTTCCCACTAGGTAATCTAGATAGTCCAAGTGCCCTTTACCTAACCTAGATAGTCCAAGTGTCCACAAGGCAAGCTACATAGTCCAAGTGCTCGTTCGTTAACATAGAAGTCCAAGAGCCCACTAGGTAACCTAGACTGTCCAAGTGCCCGCTAGGTTACCTACATAGTCCAAGGGCCCGCAAGGTAACCTTTAGAGTCCAAGTGCCCGCTAGGTAACCTCGATAGTCCAAGTGCCCGTTAGGTAACCTAGATAGTCCAAGTGCCCGCTAGTTAACCTACATAGTCCAAGTGCCCGCTAGGTAACCTAGACAGTCCAAGTTCCCACTAGGTATCCTGCATAGTCCAAGTGCCCGTTAGGTAACCTAGATAGTCCATGTGCCCGCTAGTTAACCTACATAGTCCAAGTGCCCGCTAGGTAACCTAGACAGTCCAAGTTCCCACTAGGTATCCTGCATAGTCCAAGTGCCCGTTAGGTAACCTAGATAGTCCAAGTGCCCGCTAGTTAACCTACATAGTCCAAGTGCCCGCTAGGTAACCTAGACAGTCCAAGTTCCCACTAGGTATCCTGCATAGTCCAAGTGCCCGTTAGGTAACCAAGATAGTCCAAGTGCCCGCTAGGTAACCTACATAGTCGAAGTGCCGGCTAGGTAACCTAGATAATCCAAGTGCCCGTTCGTTAACCTAGATAGTCCAAAGGCCCGCTATGTAACCTAGACAGTCCAAGTGCCTGCTAGGTAACCTACATAGTCCAAGTGCCCGTTCTTTAACCTATAGAGTCCAAGGGCAAACTAGTTAACCTAAATCGTTCAAGTGCCTCTAGTTAGCCTACATCGTCGAAGTGCACGCTAGGTAACCTATATAGTCCAAATGCCCCATAGGTAACCTAGATAGTCCAAATGCCCCCTAGGTAACCTATATAGTCCAAGGGCTCGCTTGTTAACTTTGATAGTCCAAGTGCCCGCTAGTTAACCTAGATTGTCCAAGTGCCCGCTAGTAAACCTACATAGTCCAAGTGCCCGATAGGGAAGCTACATAGTCCAAGTGCCAGCTAAGGGACGTACATAGTCCAAGTGCTCGCTAGGGAACCTACATAGTCCAAGTGCCCGTTAGGGAACTTAGTAGTCCAAGTGCCCGTTAGGGAACCTGCATCGTCCAAGTGTCCGCTAGTTAACCCAGATAGGCCAAGTACCCGCTAGTTAACCTAGATCGTCCAAGTGTCCACTAATTAACCTATATAGTACAAGTGCCCGCTAGGGAACCTAGATAGTCCAAGTGCCCGCTCTGGAACCTACATAGTCCAAGTGCCTGCTAGGCAACCTACATAGTCCAAGTGCCCGCTCTGGAACATACATAGTCCAAGTGCCCGCTAGGGAATATACATAGTCCAAGGGCCCGCTAGTTAACGTAGATAGTCCAAGTGCCGCTAGTTAAACTACATAGTCCATGGGCCCGTTAGTTAACCTACATAGTCCAAGTACCCGCTAGTTAACCTAGATCGTCCAAGTGCCCGCTAGGTAACCTACATAGTCCAAGGGCCCGCTAGTTAACCTACATAGTCCAAGGGCCCGCTAGTTAACCTACATTCTCCAAGTGCCCGATAGGGAACCTACATAGTCCAAGTGCCCGCTAGGTAACCTACATAGTCCAAATGCACTCTAGTTAACCTACATAGTCCAAGTGCCTGATAGGGAACCTACAAAATCCACGTGCCCGCTAGGTAACCTACATAGTCCAAATGCCCTCTAGTTAACCTATATAGTCCAATGCCCGATTGGGAACCTACATAATCCTAGTGCCCGCGAGGGAACCTACAGAGTCCAAGTGCCCGGTAGGTAACCTAGAGAGTCCAAATGCCCGCCAGGAAAACCACATAGTCCAAGTGCCCGCTAGGGAACTTACATAATCCAAGGGCCCGCTAGGGAACCTACATAGTCCAAGTGCCCGATAGGGAACCTACATATTCCAAATGCCCGTTAGGTAACCTAGATAGTCTAAGTGCCCGTTAGGGAACCTAAATAGTCAAAGTGCCCGCTAGGGAACCTGCATTGTCCAAGTGCCCGCTAGTTAACCTACATAGTCCAGAACCCGCTAGTTTACCTAGATAGTCCAAGTGCCCGCTAGTCAACCTACAGATTCCAAGGGCATGCTAGTTAACCTAGATATTCTAAGCCCCGCTAGTTAACCTTCATCGTCCAAGAGTCCGCTTGTTAACCTACATAGTCCAAGTTCCCGTTAGGTAACCTAGATAGTCCAAGTTCCTGTTAGGTAACCTAGATAGTCCAAGTGCCTGCTAGGTAACCTACATAGTCCAAGTGCCCATTCGTTAACCTAGAGAGTCCAAGTGCCTGCTAGGTAACCTAGACTGTCCAAGGGCCCTCTAGGTTACCTACATAGTCCAAGTGCACGTTCTTTAACCTAGATAGTCCAAGTGCCCGCAAGGTAACCTACATAGTCCAAGGGCCCGCTAGGTAACCTACATATTCCATGTGCCCGCTAGTTAACCTACATAGTCCAAGGTCCGCTAGTTAACCTAGATAGTCCAAGTGCCCGCTAAGTTACCTAAGTAGTCCAAATGTCTGATAGGGATCCTACATAGTCCAAGTGCCCGTTCGTTAACCTAGATAGTCCAAGTGCCCGCTAGGTAACCTAGACTGTCCAAGTGCCCGCTAGGTTACCTACATAGTCCAAGTGCCCGTTCATTAACTTAGATAGTCCAAGTGCCCGCTAGGAAACCTACATAGTCCAAGGGCCCGCTAGGTAACCTAGATAGTCCAAGTGCCCGCTAGGTAACCTAGAGTCCAAGTGCTCGCTAGTTAACCTACATAGTCCAAGAACCCGCTAGTTAACCTAGATCGTCCAAGTGTCCGCTAGTTAACCTACATAGTCCAAGTTCCAGTTAGGTAACCTAGATAGTACAAGTGCCCGCAAGGTAACCTACATAGTCCAAGTGCCCGCTAGGTAACCTAGATATTCCAAGTTCCTGTTAGCTAACCTAGATAATCCAAATGCCCGCTAGGTAACCTACATATTCCAAGTGCCCTTCCGTTCACCTAGATAGTCCAAGTGCCCGCTAGGTAACCTAGACTGTCCAAGTGCCCGCTAGGTTACCTACATAGTCCAAATGCCCGTTCGGTAACCTAGATAGTGCAAGTGCCCGGTAGTTAACCTACATAGTCCAAGTGCCCGCTAAGTAACCTAGATAGTCCAAGGGCCCGCTCGTTAACCTACATAGTCCAAGTGCCCGGTAGTTAACTTACATAGTTCAAGTGTCCGTAGGGAACATACATAGTCCAAGTTTCCGCTAGGGAACATACAGAGTCCAAGTGCCCACTAGGGAACCTACGTAGTCCAAGTGCCCGCTAGGGAATCTACATAGTCCAAGGGCCCCGCTAGTTAACGTAGATAGTCCAAGTGCCGCTAGTTAACCTATAGTCCAAGTACCCGCTAGTTTACCAAGATCGTCCAAGTGCCCGCTAGTTAACCTACATAGTCCAAGTGCCCGCTAAGAAACCTAGATAGTCCAAGTGCCTGTTAGGTAACCTAGATAGTCCAAGTGCCCGCTAGGTAACCTAGACTGTCCAAGTGCCCGCTAGGTTACCTACATAGTCCAAATGCCCGTTCGGTAACCTAGATAGTGCAAGTGCCCGGTAGTTAACCTACATAGTCCAAGTGCCCGCTAAGTAACCTAGATAGTCCAAGGGCCCGCTCGTTAACCTACATAGTCCAAGTGCCCGGTAGTTAACTTACATAGTTCAAGTGTCCGTAGGGAACATACATAGTCCAAGTTTCCGCTAGGGAACATACAGAGTCCAAGTGCCCGCTAGGGAACCTACGTAGTCCAAGTGCCCGCTAGGGAATCTACATAGTCCAAGGGCCCCGCTAGTTAACGTAGATAGTCCAAGTGCCGCTAGTTAACCTATAGTCCAAGTACCCGCTAGTTTACCAAGATCGTCCAAGTGCCCGCTAGTTAACCTACATAGTCCAAGTGCCCGCTAAGAAACCTAGATAGTCCAAGTGCCTGTTAGGTAACCTAGATAGTCCAATTGCCCGCGAGGTAACCTACATAGTCCAAGTTCCCGCTAGGTAACCTAGATAGTCCATGTGCCCGTTACCTAACCTAGATAGTCCCATTGCCCGCTATGCAACATACATAGTCCACGTGCCCGTTCGTTAACCTAGAATTCCAAGTGCCCGCTAGGTAACCTAGACTGTCCAAGTGCCCGCTAGGTTATCTACATAGTCCAAATGCCCGTTGGGTAACCTAGATAGTGCAAGTGCCCGGTAGTTAACCTACATAGTCAAAGTGCCCGCTAGAAAACCTATATAGTCCAAGGTCCCGCTAGTTAACCTACATAGTCCAAGTGCCCGGTAGTTAATTTACATAGTTCAAGTGTCCGTAGGGAACATACATAGTCCAAGTGCCCGCTAGGGAACATACAGAGTCCAAGGGCCCGCTAGTTAACGTAGATAGTCCAAGTGCCGCTAGTTAACCTATAGTCCAAGCACCCGCTAGTTAACCTAGATCGTCCAAGTGCCCGCTAATTAACCTACATAGTACAAGTGCCCGCTCTGGAACCTACATAGTCCAAGTGCCTGCTAGGGAACCTACATAGTTCAAGTGCCCGCTCTGGAACATATATAGTCCAAGTGCCCGCTAGGGAATATACATAGTCCAAGGGCCCACTAGTTAACGTAGATAGTCCAAGTACCGCTAGTTAATCTACATAGTCCAAGGGCCCGCTAGTTAACCTACATAGTCCAAGTACCCGCTAGTTAACCTACATTCTCCAAGTGCCCTATAGGGAACCTACAAAATCCAAGTGCCCGCTAGGTAACCTACATAGTCCAAGGGCCCGCTAGTTAACCTACATAGTCCAAGGGCCCGCTATTTAACCTACATTCTCCAAGTGCCCGTTAGGTAACCTAGATAGTCCAAGTTCCCCGTAGGTAACCTACATTGTCCAAGTTCCCACTAGGTAATCTAGATAGTCCAAGTGCCCTTTACCTAACCTAGATAGTCCAAGTGCCCACAAGGCAAGCTACATAGTCCAAGTGCTCGTTCGTTAACCTAGAAGTCCAAGAGCCCACTAGGTAACCTAGACTGTCCAAGTGCCCGCTAGGTTACCTACATAGTCCAAGTGCCCGTTAATAGCATAGATATTCCAAATGCCCGCTAGGTAACCTACATAGTCCAAGGGCCCGCAAGGTAACCTTTAGAGTCCAAGTGCCCGCTAGGTAACCTCGATAGTCCAAGTGCCCGTTAGGTAACCTAGATAGTCCAAGTGCCCGCTAGTTAACCTACATAGTCCAAGTGCCCGCTAGGTAACCTAGACAGTCCAAGTTCCCACTAGGTATCCTGCATAGTCCAAGTGCCCGTTAGGTAACCAAGATAGTCCAAGTGCCCGCTAGGTAACCTACATAGTCGAAGTGCCGGCTAGGTAACCTAGATAATCCAAGTGCCCGTTCGTTAACCTAGATAGTCCAAAGGCCCGCTATGTAACCTAGACAGTCCAAGTGCCTGCTAGGTAACCTACATAGTCCAAGTGCCCGTTCTTTAACCTATAGAGTCCAAGGGCAAACTAGTTAACCTAAATCGTTCAAGTGCCTCTAGTTAGCCTACATCGTCGAAGTGCACGCTAGGTAACCTATATAGTCCAAATGCCCCATAGGTAACCTAGATAGTCCAAATGCCCGCTAGGTAACCTATATAGTCCAAGGGCTCGCTTGTTAACTTTGATAGTCCAAGTGCCCGCTAGTTAACCTAGATTGTCCAAGTGCCCGCTAGTTAACCTACATAGTCCAAGTGCCCGATAGGGAGGCTACATAGTCCAAGTGCCCGCTAAGGGACGTACATAGTCCAAGTGCTCGCTAGGGAACCTACATAGTCCAAGTGCCCGTTAGGGAACTTAGTAGTCCAAGTGCCCGTTAGGGAACCTGCATCGTCCAAGTGTCCGCTAGTTAACCCAGATAGGCCAAGTACCCGCTAGTTAACCTAGATCGTCCAAGTGTCCACTAATTAACCTACATAGTACAAGTGCCCGCTAGGGAACCTAGATAGTCCAAGTGCCCGCTCTGGAACCTACATAGTCCAAGTGCCTGCTAGGCAACCTACATAGTCCAAGTGCCCGCTCTGGAACATACATAGTCCAAGTGCCCGCTAGGGAATATACATAGTCCAAGGGCCCGCTAGTTAACGTAGATAGTCCAAGTGCCGCTAGTTAATCTACATAGTCCAAGGGCCCGTTAGTTAACCTACATAGTCCAAGTACCCGCTAGTTAACCTAGATCGTCCAAGTGCCCGCTAGGTAACCTACATAGTCCAAGGGCCCGCTAGTTAACCTACATAGTCCAAGGGCCCGCTAGTTAACCTACATTCTCCAAGTGCCCGATAGGGAACCTACATAGTCCAAGTGCCCGCTAGGTAACCTACATAGTCCAAATGCACTCTAGTTAACCTACATAGTCCAAGTGCCTGATAGGGAACCTACAAAATCCACGTGCCCGCTAGGTAACCTACATAGTCCAAATGCCCTCTAGTTAACCTATATAGTCCAATGCCCGATTGGGAACCTACATAATCCTAGTGCCCGCGAGGGAACCTACAGAGTCCAAGTGCCCGGTAGGTAACCTAGAGAGTCCAAATGCCCGCCAGGAAAACCACATAGTCCAAGTGCCCGCTAGGGAACTTACATAGTCCAAGGGCCCGCTAGGGAACCTACATAGTCCAAGTGCCCGATAGGGAACCTACATATTCCAAATGCCCGTTAGGTAACCTAGATAGTCTAAGTGCCCGTTAGGGAACCTAAATAGTCAAAGTGCCGGCTAGGGAACCTGCATTGTCCAAGTGCCCGCTAGTTAACCTACATAGTCCAGAACCCGCTAGTTTACCTAGATAGTCCAAGTGCCCGCTAGTCAACCTACAGATTCCAAGGGCATGCTAGTTAACCTAGATATTCCAAGCCCCGCTAGTTAACCTTCATCGTCCAAGAGTCCGCTAGTTAACCTACATAGTCCAAGTTCCCGTTAGGTAACCTAGATAGTCCAAGTTCCTGTTAGGTAACCTAGATAGTCCAAGTGCCTGCTAGGTAACCTACATAGTCCAAGTGCCCATTCGTTAACCTAGAGAGTCCAAGTGCCTGCTAGGTAACCTAGACTGTCCAAGTGCCCTCTAGGTTACCTGCATAGTCCAAGTGCACGTTCTTTACCTGGATAGTCAAAGTGCCCGCAAGGTAACCTACATAGTCCAAGGGCCCGCTAGGTAACCTACATATTCCAAGTGCCCGCTAGGTAACCTAGATCGTCCAAGTGCCCGTTAGGTAACCTAGATTGTCCAAGTGCCCGCTAGGTAACCTACATAGTCCAAGTTCCCGCTAGGTAACCTAGATAGTCCAAGTGCCCGTTACCTAACTTAGATAGTCCAAGTGTCTGATAGGCAACCTACATAGTCCAAGTGCCTGTTCGTTAAACTAGAAGTCCAATTGCCCGCTAGGTAACCTAGACTGTCCAAGTGCCCGCTAGCTTACCTACATAGTCCAAGTGCCCGTTAATAACATAGATAGTCCAAGGGCCCGCAAGGTAACCTTGAGAGGACAAGTGCCCGCTAGGTAACCTAGAGAGTTCGAGTGCCCGTTAGGTAACCTAGATAGTCCAAGTGCCCGCTAGGTAATCTAGACAGTCCATGTGCCCACTAGGTATCCTGCATAGTCCAAGTGTCCGTTAGGTAACCTAGATAGTCCGAGTGCCCGCTAGGTAACCTACATAGTCCAAGTGCCCGCTAGGTAACCTACCTAGTGCAAGTGTCCGCTAGTTAACCTACATAGTCCAAGTGTACGCTAGTTAACCTAGATCGTCCAAGTGTCCACTAGTTAACCTACATAGTCCAAGTGCCCGCTAGGTAACCTAGATAGTCCAAATGCCCGCTAGGGTATGTACAGAGTCCAAGTGCCCGCTAGGAAACCTACATAGTCCAAGTGCCCGCTAGGTTACCTACATAGTCCAAGTGCCCGTTAATAACATAGATAGTCCAAGTGCCCGCTAGGTAACCTACATAGTCCAAGGGCCCGCAAGGTAACCTTGAGAGTCCAAGTGCCCGCTAGGGAACCTAGATAGTCCAAGTGCCCGTTAGGTAACCTAGATAGTCCATGTGCCCGCTAGGTAACCTAGACAGTCCAAGTGCCCACTAGGTATCCTGCATAGGCCAAGTACACGCTTTGTAACCTAGATAGTCCAAATGCCCGCTAGGGTATGTACAGAGTCCAAGTGCCCGCTAGGTATCCTACATAGTCCAAGTGCCCGATAGGGAACCTACATGGTCCAAGTGCCCGCTAAGGGACGAACATAGTCCAAGTGCCCGCTAGGGAACTTATATAGTCAAAGTGCCCGTTAGGGAACTTAGTCGTCCAAGTGCCCGCTAGGGAACCTGCATCGTCCAAGTGCCCGCTAGTTAACGTAGATAATCCAAGTGCCCGCTAGTTAACATACATAGACCAAGGGCCCTCTAGTTAACCTAGATAGTCCAAATGCCCGCTAGGGGATGTACATACTCCAAGTGCCCACTAGGTAACCTAGATAGTCCAAGGAACGCAAGGTAACCTATATTGTCCTAGTGTCCCCTTGTTAACCGACATTCTCCATTGCCCGATAGGGAACCTATATAGTCCTTGTGCCCGCTAGGTAACCTACATAGTCCAAATGCCCGCTAGTTAACCTACATAGTCTAAGTGCCAGATAGGGAACCTACATAATCCAAGTGCCCGCTAGGGAACCTACATAGTCCAAGTGCCCGTTAGGTAACCTAGATGGTCCAAATGCCCGCTAGGGAACCCACATAGTCTAAGTGCCCGCTAGGGAACTTACATAGTCAAAGGTCCCGCTAGGGAACCTACATAGTCCAAGTGACCGTTAGTTAACCTAGATAGTCCAAGTGCCCGCAAGGTAACCTACAAATTCTAAGTGCCCGCTTGGTAATCTATATAGTCCAAATGACCGCTAGGGAGCCTAAATAGTCCAAATGCCCTCTAGGTAACCTAGATATTCCAAGGGCCCGCTAGGTAACCTACATAGTTCTAGTGCCCACTAGTTAACCTACATTCTCCACGTGCCCGATAGGGAACCTACATAGTCCAAGTGCCCGCAAGGTTACCTACATAGTCCAAATGCCCTCTAGTTAACCTACATAGTCCAAGTGCCCGCTAGGGAACCGATAGAGTCCAAGTGCCCGGTAGGTAACCTAGATAGTCCAAATGCCCGCCAGGAAACCCACATAGTCCAAGTGCCCGCTAGGGAAATTACATAGTCCAAGGGCCCGATAGGGAACCTACATAGTCCAAGTGCCCGATAGGGAACCTACATATTCCAAGTGCCCGTTAGGTAACCTAGATAGTCCAAGTGCCCGTAAGGAACATATATAGTCCAAGTGCCCGCTAGGGAACCTACATAGTCAAAGGGCCCGCAAGGGAACCTGCATTGTCCAAGTGCCCGCTAGTTAATCTACATAGTCCAGAAACCGCTAGTTTACCTAGATAGTCCAAGTGCCCGCAAGGTAATCTACATAGTCCAAGAACCCGCTAGTTAACCTAGATCGTCCAAGTGTCCGCTAGTTAACCTACATAGTCCAAGTTCCAGTTAGGTAACCTAGATAGTACAAGTGCCCGCAAGGTAACCTACATAGTCCAAGTGCCCGCTAGGTAACCTAGATATTCCAAGTTCCTGTTAGCTAACCTAGATAATCCAAATGCCCGCTAGGTCACCTACATATTCCAAGTGCCCTTCCGTTCACCTAGATAGTCCAAGTGCCCGCTAGGTAACCTAGACTGTCCAAGTGCCCGCTAGGTTACCTACATAGTCCAAATGCCCGTTCGGTAACCTAGATAGTGCAAGTGCCCGGTAGTTAACCTACATAGTCCAAGTGCCCGCTAGGTAACCTAGATATTCCAAGTTCCTGTTAGCTAACCTAGATAATCCAAATGCCCGCTAGGTCACCTACATATTCCAAGTGCCCTTCCGTTCACCTAGATAGTCCAAGTGCCCGCTAGGTAACCTAGACTGTCCAAGTGCCCGCTAGGTTACCTACATAGTCCAAATGCCCGTTCGGTAACCTAGATAGTGCAAGTGCCCGGTAGTTAACCTACATAGTCCAAGTGCCCGCTAAGTAACCTAGATAGTCCAAGGGCCCACTCATTAACCTACATAGTCCAAGTGCCCGGTAGTTAACTTACATAGTTCAAGTGTCCGTAGGGAACATACATAGTCCAAGTGCCAGCTAGGGAACATACAGAGTCCAAGTGCCCGCTAGGGAACCTACGTAGTCCAAGTGCCCGCTAGGGAATCTACATAGTCCAAGGGCCCCGCTAGTTAACGTAGATAGTCCAAGTGCCGCTAGTTAACCTATAGTCCAAGCACCCGCTAGTTAACCTAGATGGTCCAAGTGTCCACTAATTATCCTACATAATACAAGTGCCCGCTAGGGAACCTAGATAGTACAAGTGCCCGCTCTGGAACCTACATAGTCCAAGTGCCTGCTAGGGAACCTACATAGTCCAAGTGCCCGCTCTGGAACATACATAGTCCAAGTGCCCGCTAGGGAATATACATAGTCCAAGGGCCCGCTACTTAACGTAGATAGTCCAAGTGCCGCTAGTTAATCTACATAGTCCAAGGGCCCGTTAGTTAACCTACATAGTCCAAGTACCCGCTAGTTAACCTAGATCGTCCAAGTGCCCGCTAGGTAACCTACATAGTCCAAGTGCCCGCTAGTTAACCTACATAGTCCAAGGGCCCGCTAGTTAACCTACATTCTCCAAGTGCCCGATAGGGAACCTACATAGTCCAAGTGCCCGCTAGGTAACCTACATAGTCCAAATGCCCTCTAGTTAACCTACATAGTCCAAGTGCCTGATAGGGAACCTACAAAATCCAAGTGCCCGCTAGGTAACCTACATAGTCCAAATGCCCTCTAGTTAACCTATATAGTCCAATGCCCGATAGGGAACCTACATAATCCTAGTGCCCGCGAGGGAACCTACAGAGTCCAAGTGCCCGGTAGGTAACCTAGAGAGTCCAAATGCCCGCCAGGAAACCCACATAGTCCAAGTGCCCGCTAGGGAACTTACATAGTCCAAGGGCCCGCTAGGGAACCTACATAGTCCAAGTGCCCAATAGGGAACCTACATATTCCAAATGCCCGTTAGGTAACCTAGATAGTCCAATTGCCCGTAGGGAACATACATACTCCAAGTGCCCGTTAGGGAACCTAAATAGTCAAAGTGCCCGCTAGGGAACCTGCATTGTCCAAGTGCCCGCTAGTTAACCTACATAGTCCAGAACCCGCTAGTTTACCTAGATAGTCCAAGTGCCCGCTAGTTAACCTACAGAGTCCAAGGGCCTGCTAGTTAACCTAGATATTCCAAGCCCCGCTAGTTAACCTTCATCATCCAAGAGTCCGCTAGTTAACCTACATAGTCCAAGTTCCCGTTAGGTAACCTAGATAGTCCAAGTTCCTGTTAGGTAACCTAGATAGTCCAAGTGCCTGCTAGGTAACCTACATAGTCCAAGTGCCCATTCGTTAACCTAGAGAGTCCAAGTGCCTGCTAGGTAACCTAGACTGTCCAAGTGCCCTCTAGGTTACCTGCATAGTCCAAGTGCACGTTCTTTACCTGGATAGTCAAAGTGCCCGCAAGGTAACCTACATAGTCCAAGGGCCCGCTAGGTAACCTAGATAGTCCGAGTGCCCGCTAGGTAACCTACATAGTCCAAGTGCCCGCTAGGTAACCTACATAGTGCAAGTGTCCGCTAGTTAACCTACATAGTCCAAGTGTACGCTAGTTAACCTAGATCGTCCAATTGTCCACTAGTTAACCTACATAGTCCAAGTGCCCGCTAGGTAACCTAGATAGTCCAAATGCCCGCTAGGGTATGTACAGAGTCCAAGTGCCCGCTAGGAAACCTACATAGTCCAAGTGCCCGCTAGGTTACCTACATAGTCCAAGTGCCCGTTAATAACATAGATAGTCCAAGTGCCCGCTAGGTAACCTACATAGTCCAAGGGCCCGCAAGGTAACCTTGAGAGTCCAAGTGCCCGCTAGGGAACCTAGATAGTCCAAGTGCCCGTTAGGTAACCTAGATAGTCCATGTGCCCGCTAGGTAACCTAGACAGTCCAAGTGCCCACTAGGTATCCTGCATAGGCCAAGTACACGCTAGGTAACCTAGATAGTCCAAATGCCCGCTAGGGTATGTACAGAGTCCAAGTGCCCGCTAGGTATCCTACATAGTCCAAGTGCCCGATAGGGAACCTACATGGTCCAAGTGCCCGCTAAGGGACGAACATAGTCCAAGTGCCCGCTAGGGAACTTATATAGTCAAAGTGCCCGTTAGGGAACTTAGTCGTCCAAGTGCCCGCTAGGGAACCTGCATCGTCCAAGTGCCCGCTAGTTAACGTAGATAATCCAAGTGCCCGCTAGTTAACATACATAGACCAAGGGCCCTCTAGTTAACCTAGATAGTCCAAATGCCCGCTAGGGGATGTACATACTCCAAGTGCCCACTAGGTAACCTAGATAGTCCAAGGAACGCAAGGTAACCTATATTGTCCTAGTGTCCCCTTGTTAACCGACATTCTCCATTGCCCGATAGGGAACCTATATAGTCCTTGTGCCCGCTAGGTAACCTACATAGTCCAAATGCCCGCAAGTTAACCTACATAGTCCAAGTGCCAGATAGGGAACCTACATAATCCAAGTGCCCGCTAGGGAACCTACATAGTCCAAGTGCCCGTTAGGTAACCTAGATGGTCCAAATGCCCGCTAGGGAACCCACATAGTCTAAGTGCCCGCTAGGGAACTTACATAGTCAAAGGGCCCGCTAGGGAACCTACATAGTCCAAGTGACCGTTAGTTAACCTAGATAGTCCAAGTGCCCGCAAGATAACCTACAAATTCTAAGTGCCCGCTTGGTAATCTATATAGTCCAAATGACCGCTAGGGAGCCTAAATAGTCCAAATGCCCTCTAGGTAACCTAGATATTCCAAAGGCCCGCTAGGTAACCTACATAGTCCTAGTGCCCCCTAGTTAACCTACATTCTCCAAGTGCCCGATAGGGAACCTACATAGTCCAAGTGCCCGCAAGGTTACCTACATAGTCCAAATGCCCTCTAGTTAACCTACATAGTCCAAGTGCCCGATAGGGAACCTACATAATCCAAGTGCCCGCTAGGGAACCGATAGAGTCCAAGTGCCCGGTAGGTAACCTACATAGTCCAAATGCCCACCAGGAAACCCACATAGTCCAAGTGCCCGCTAGGGAAATTACATAGTCCAAGGGCCCGCTAGGGAACCTACATAGTCCAAGTGCCCGATAGGGAACCTACATATTCCAAGTGCCCGTTAGGTAACCTAGATAGTCCAAGTGCCCGTAGGGAACATATATAGTCCAAGTGCCCGCTAGGGAACCTACATAGTCAAAGGGCCCGCAAGGGAACCTGCATTGTCCAAGTGCCCGCTAGTTAATCTACATAGTCCAGAAACCGCTAGTTTACCTAGATAGTCCAAGTGCCCGCAAGGTAATCTACATAGTCCAAGGGCCCGCTATGTAACCTAGATAGTCCAAGTGCCCGTTAGGTAACCTAGATAGTCCAAGTGCCTGCTAGGTAACCTACATAGTCAAAGTGCCCATTCTTTAACCTAGAGAGTCCAAGTGCCTGCTAGGTAACCTAGACTGTCCAAGTGCCCTCTAGGTTACCTGCATAGTCCAGGTGCCCGTTAATAGCATAGATAGTCCAAGTGCCCCCAAGTTAACCTACATAGTCCAAGGGCCCGCTAGGTAACCTACATATTCCAAGTGCCTGCTAGGTAACCTAGATCGTCCAAGTGCCCGTTAGGTAACCTAGATTGTCCAAGTGCCCGCTAGGTAACCTACATAGTCCAAGTTCCCGCTAGGTAACCTAGATAGTCCAAGTGCCCGTTACCTAACCTAGATAGTCCAAGTGTCTGATAGGCAACCTACATAGTCCAAGTGCCCGTTCGTTAACCTAGAAGTCCAATTGCCCGCTAGGTAACCTAGACTGTCCAAGTGCCCGCTAGGTTACCTACATAGTCCAAGTGCCCGCTAGGTAACCTAGATAGTCCAAGTGCCCGCAAGGTAACCTTGAGAGTCCAAGTGCCCGCTAGGTAACCTAGAGAGTTCGAGTGCCCGTTAGGTAACCTAGATAGTCCAAGTGCCCGCTAGGTAACCTACACAGTCCAAGTGCCCACTAGGTATCCTGCATAGTCCAAGTGTCCGTTAGGTAACCTAGATAGTCCGAGTGCCCGCTAGGTAACCTACATAGTCCAAGTGCCCGCTAGGTAACCTACATAGTGCAAGTGTCCGCTAGTTAACCTACATAGTCCAAGTGTACGATAGTTAACCTAGATCGTCCAAGTGTCCACTAGTTAACCTACATAGTCCAAGTGCCCGCTAGGTAACCTAGATAGTCCAAATGCCCGCTAGGGTATGTACAGAGTCCAAGTGCCCGCTAGGAAACCTACATAGTCCAAGTGCCCGCTAGGTTACCTACATAGTCCAAGTGCCCGTTAATAACATAGATAGTTCAAGTGCCCGCTAGGTAACCTACATAGTCCAAGGGCCCGCAAGATAACCTTGAGAGTCCAAGTGCCCGCTAGGTAACCTAGATAGTCCAAGTGCCCGTTAGGTAACCTAGATAGTCCATGTGCCCGCTAGGTAACCTAGACAGTCCAAGTGCCCACTAGGTATCCTGCATAGTCCAAGTACCCGCTAGGTAACCTAGATAGTCCAAATGCCCGCTAGGGTATGTACAGAGTCCAAGTGCCCGCTAGGTAACCTACATAGTCCAAGTGCCCGATAGGGAACCTACATGGTCCAAGTGCCCGCTAAGGGACGAACATAGTCCAAGTGCCCGCTAGGGAACTTATATTTTCAAAGTGCCCGTTAGGGAACTTAGTCGTCCAAGTGCCCGCTAGGGAACCTACATCGTCCAAGTGCCCGCTTGTTATCCTAGATAATCCATGTGCCCGCTAGTTAACATACATAGACCAAGGGCCCTCTAGTTAACCTAGATAGTCCAAATGCCCGCTAGGGGACGTACATACTCCAAGTGCCCACTAGGTAACCTAGATAGTCCAAGTGCCCGCTATGGTATGTACATAGTCCAAGTGCCCGCTAGGTAACCTAGATAGTCCAAGGGACTGCTAGTTAATCTACATAGTCCAAGTGCCCGATAGGGAACCTACATATTCCAAGTGCCCGTTAGGGAACCTAGATAGTGCAAGTGCCCGTTGGGAACCTATATAGTCCAAGTGCCCTCTAGGGAACCTACATAGTCAAAATGCCCGCTAGGGAACCTGCATTGTGCAAGTGCCCGCTAGTTAACCTATCTAGTCCAAGTGCCCGATAGGGAACCTAGACAGTCCAAGTGCCCACTAGGTATCTTGCATAGTCCAAGTGTCCGTTAGGTAACCTAGATAGTCCAGATGCCCGCAAGGTAACCTACATAGTCCAAGTGCCCGCTAGGTAACCTACATAGTGCAAGTGTCCGCTAGTTAACCTACATAGTCCAAGTGTATGCTAGTTAACCTAGATCGTCCAAGTGTCCACTAGTTAACCTACATAGTCCAAGTGCCCGCTTGGTAACCTAGATAGTCCAAATGCCCGCTAGGGTATGTACAGAGTCCAAGTGCCCGCTAGGAAACCTACATAGTCCAAGTGCCCGCTAGGTTACCTACATAGTCCAAGTGCCCGTTAATAACATAGATAGTCCAAGTGCCCGCTAGGTAACCTACATAGTCCAAGGGCCCGCAAGGTAACCTTGAGAGTCCAAGTGCCCGCTAGGTAACCTAGACAGTCCAAGTGCCCACTAGGTATCCTGCATAGTCCAAGTATCCGCTAGGTAACCTAGATAGTCCAAATGCCCGCTAGGGTATGTACAGAGTCCAAGTGACCCCTAGGTAACCTACATAGTCCAAGTGCCCGATAGGGAACCTACATATTCCAAGTGCCCGTTAGGGAACCTAGATAGTCCAAGTGCCCGTTGGGAACCTATATAGTCCAAGTGCCCGTTAGGGAACCTAGATAGTCCAAGTGCCCGTTGGGAACCTATATAGTCCAAGTGCCCGCTAGGGAACCTACATAGTCAAAATGCCCGCTAGGGAACCTGCATTGTGCAAGTGCCCGCTAGTTAACCTAGATCGTCCAAGTGCCCGCTAGTTAACCTAGATCGTCCAAGTGCCCGCTAGTTAACCTAGATAATCCAAGTGCCCGCTAGTTAACCTACATAGACCAAGGGCCCTCTAATTAACCTAGATAGTCCAAATGCCCGCTAGGGGACGTACATAGTCTAAGTGCCCGCTAGGGGACGTACATAGTCTAAGTGCCCACTAGGTAACCTAGATATTCCCAGTGCCCGCTATGGTATGTACATAGTCCAAGTGCCCTCTAGGTATCCTAGATAGTCCAAGGGCCTGCTAGTTAACCTACATAGTCCAAATGCCCGATAGGGAACCTCCATATTCCAAGTGCCCGTTAGGGAACCTAGATAGTCCAAGTGCCCGTTGGGAACCTATATAGTCCAAGTGCACATTAGGAACCTAGATAGTCCAAGTGCCCGTTGGGAACCTATATAGTCCAAGTGCCCGCTAGGGAACCTACATAGTCAAAATGCCCGCTAGGGAACCTGCATTGTGCAAGTGCCCGCTAGTTAACCTATCTAGTCCAAGTGCCCGATAGGGAACCTACATAGTCCAAGTGCCCGCTAGTTAACATAGATGGTCCAGGTACTCGCTAGGAAACGTACATAATCCATGTGCCCCCTAGGTAACGTACATAGTCCAAGAGCCCGCTAGGTAACGTAGATAGGCCAAATGACTGCTAGGGAACGTATTCAGTCCGAGTGCCCACTAGGTAACCTAGATAGTCCAAGTGCCCGCTAGTTAACCTACATAGTCCAAGTGCCTGCTAGGTAACCTAGATAGTCCAAGTGCCCACTAGTTAACCTACATAGTACAGGTTCCCCCTAGGTAACCTAGATAGTCCAAGGACCCGGTAGGTAACCTATATTGTCCTAGTGCCCCCTTGTTAACCTACATTCTCGAAGTGCCCGATAGTGAACCTATATAGTCCTTGTGCCCGTTAGGTAACCTACATAGTCCAAATGCCCGCTAGTTAACCTACATAGTCCAAGTCCCCGATAGGGAACCTACATAATCCAAGTGCCCGCTAGGGAACCTACATAGTCCAAGTGCCCGTTAGGTAACCTAGATGGTCCAAATGCCCGCTAGGGAACCCACATAGTCCAAGTGCCCGCTAGGGAACTTACATAGTCAAAGGGCACACTAGGGAACCTACATAGTCCAAGTGACCGTTAGTTAACCTAGATAGTCCAAGTGCCCGCAAGGTAACCTACAAATTCTAAGTGCCCGCTTGGTAATCTATATAGTCCAAATGACCGCTAGGGAGCCTAAATAGTCCAAATGCCCTCTAGGTAACCTAGATATTCCAAGGGCCCGCTAGGTAACCTACATAGTCCTAGTGCCCCCTAGTTAACCTACATTCTCCAAGTGCCCAATAGGGAACATACATAGTCCAAGTGCCCGCAAGGTTACCTTCATAGTCCAAATGCCCTCTAGTTAACCTACATAATCCAAGTGCCCGATAGGGAACCTACATAATCCAAGTGCCCGCTAGGGAACCGATAGAGTCCAAGTGCCCGGTAGGTAACCTACATAGTCCAAATGCCCACCAGGAAACCCACATAGTCCAAGTGCCCGCTAGGGAAATTACATAGTCCAAGGGCCCGCTAGGGAACCTACATAGTCCAAGTGCCCGATAGGGAACCTACATATTCCAAGTGCCCGTTAGGTAACCTAGATAGTCCAAATGCCCGTAGGGAACATATATAGTCCAAGTGCCCGCTAGGGAACCTACATAGTCAAAGGGCCCGCAAGGGAACCTGCATTGTCCAAGTGCCCGCTAGTTAATCTACATAGTCCAGAAACCGCTAGTTTACCTAGATAGTCCAAGTGCCCGCAAGGTAATCTACATAGTCCAAGGGCCCGCTATGTAACCTAGATAGTCCAAGTGCCCGTTAGGTAACCTAGATAGTCCAAGTGCCTGCTAGGTAACCTACATAGTCAAAGTGCCCATTCTTTAACCTAGAGAGTCCAAGTGCCTGCTAGGTAACCTAGACTGTCCAAGTGCCCTCTAGGTTACCTGCATAGTCCAGGTGCCCGTTAATAGCATAGATAGTCCAAGTGCCCCCAAGTTAACCTACATAGTCCAAGGGCCCGCTAGGTAACCTACATATTCCAAGTGCCTGCTAGGTAACCTAGATCGTCCAAGTGCCCGTTAGGTAACCTAGATTGTCCAAGTGCCCGCTAGGTAACCTACATAGTCCAAGTTCCCGCTAGGTAACCTAGATAGTCCAAGTGCCCGTTACCTAACCTAGATAGTCCAAGTGTCTGATAGGCAACCTACATAGTCCAAGTGCCCGTTCGTTAACCTAGAAGTCCAATTGCCCGCTAGGTAACCTAGACTGTCCAAGTGCCCGCTAGGTTACCTACATAGTCCAAGTGCCCGCTAGGTAACCTAGATAGTCCAAGTGCCCGCAAGGTAACCTTGAGAGTCCAAGTGCCCGCTAGGTAACCTAGAGAGTTCGAGTGCCCGTTAGGTAACCTAGATAGTCCAAGTGCCCGCTAGGTAACCTACACAGTCCAAGTGCCCACTAGGTATCCTGCATAGTCCAAGTGTCCGTTAGGTAACCTAGATAGTCCGAGTGCCCGCTAGGTAACCTACATAGTCCAAGTGCCCGCTAGGTAACCTACATAGTGCAAGTGTCCGCTAGTTAACCTACATAGTCCAAGTGTACGATAGTTAACCTAGATCGTCCAAGTGTCCACTAGTTAACCTACATAGTCCAAGTGCCCGCTAGGTAACCTAGATAGTCCAAATGCCCGCTAGGGTATGTACAGAGTCCAAGTGCCCGCTAGGAAACCTACATAGTCCAAGTGCCCGCTAGGTTACCTACATAGTCCAAGTGCCCGTTAATAACATAGATAGTTCAAGTGCCCGCTAGGTAACCTACATAGTCCAAGGGCCCGCAAGATAACCTTGAGAGTCCAAGTGCCCGCTAGGTAACCTACATAGTCCAAGTGCCCGTTAATAACATAGATAGTCCAAGTGCCCGCTAGGTAACCTACATAGTCCAAGGGCCCGCAAGGTAACCTTGAGAGTCCAAGTGCCCGCTAGGTAACCTAGACAGTCCAAGTGCCCACTAGGTATCCTGCATAGTCCAAGTATCCGCTAGGTAACCTAGATAGTCCAAATGCCCGCTAGGGTATGTACAGAGTCCAAGTGACCCCTAGGTAACCTACATAGTCCAAGTGCCCGATAGGGAACCTACATATTCCAAGTGCCCGTTAGGGAACCTAGATAGTCCAAGTGCCCGTTGGGAACCTATATAGTCCAAGTGCCCGTTAGGGAACCTAGATAGTCCAAGTGCCCGTTGGGAACCTATATAGTCCAAGTGCCCGCTAGGGAACCTACATAGTCAAAATGCCCGCTAGGGAACCTGCATTGTGCAAGTGCCCGCTAGTTAACCTAGATCGTCCAAGTGCCCGCTAGTTAACCTAGATCGTCCAAGTGCCCGCTAGTTAACCTAGATAATCCAAGTGCCCGCTAGTTAACCTACATAGACCAAGGGCCCTCTAATTAACCTAGATAGTCCAAATGCCCGCTAGGGGACGTACATAGTCTAAGTGCCCGCTAGGGGACGTACATAGTCTAAGTGCCCACTAGGTAACCTAGATATTCCCAGTGCCCGCTATGGTATGTACATAGTCCAAGTGCCCTCTAGGTATCCTAGATAGTCCAAGGGCCTGCTAGTTAACCTACATAGTCCAAATGCCCGATAGGGAACCTCCATATTCCAAGTGCCCGTTAGGGAACCTAGATAGTCCAAGTGCCCGTTGGGAACCTATATAGTCCAAGTGCACATTAGGAACCTAGATAGTCCAAGTGCCCGTTGGGAACCTATATAGTCCAAGTGCCCGCTAGGGAACCTACATAGTCAAAATGCCCGCTAGGGAACCTGCATTGTGCAAGTGCCCGCTAGTTAACCTATCTAGTCCAAGTGCCCGATAGGGAACCTACATAGTCCAAGTGCCCGCTAGTTAACATAGATGGTCCAGGTACTCGCTAGGAAACGTACATAATCCATGTGCCCCCTAGGTAACGTACATAGTCCAAGAGCCCGCTAGGTAACGTAGATAGGCCAAATGACTGCTAGGGAACGTATTCAGTCCGAGTGCCCACTAGGTAACCTAGATAGTCCAAGTGCCCGCTAGTTAACCTACATAGTCCAAGTGCCTGCTAGGTAACCTAGATAGTCCAAGTGCCCACTAGTTAACCTACATAGTACAGGTTCCCCCTAGGTAACCTAGATAGTCCAAGGACCCGGTAGGTAACCTATATTGTCCTAGTGCCCCCTTGTTAACCTACATTCTCGAAGTGCCCGATAGTGAACCTATATAGTCCTTGTGCCCGTTAGGTAACCTACATAGTCCAAATGCCCGCTAGTTAACCTACATAGTCCAAGTCCCCGATAGGGAACCTACATAATCCAAGTGCCCGCTAGGGAACCTACATAGTCCAAGTGCCCGTTAGGTAACCTAGATGGTCCAAATGCCCGCTAGGGAACCCACATAGTCCAAGTGCCCGCTAGGGAACTTACATAGTCAAAGGGCACACTAGGGAACCTACATAGTCCAAGTGACCGTTAGTTAACCTAGATAGTCCAAGTGCCCGCAAGGTAACCTACAAATTCTAAGTGCCCGCTTGGTAATCTATATAGTCCAAATGACCGCTAGGGAGCCTAAATAGTCCAAATGCCCTCTAGGTAACCTAGATATTCCAAGGGCCCGCTAGGTAACCTACATAGTCCTAGTGCCCCCTAGTTAACCTACATTCTCCAAGTGCCCAATAGGGAACATACATAGTCCAAGTGCCCGCAAGGTTACCTTCATAGTCCAAATGCCCTCTAGTTAACCTACATAATCCAAGTGCCCGATAGGGAACCTACATAATCCAAGTGCCCGCTAGGGAACCGATAGAGTCCAAGTGCCCGGTAGGTAACCTACATAGTCCAAATGCCCACCAGGAAACCCACATAGTCCAAGTGCCCGCTAGGGAAATTACATAGTCCAAGGGCCCGCTAGGGAACCTACATAGTCCAAGTGCCCGATAGGGAACCTACATATTCCAAGTGCCCGTTAGGTAACCTAGATAGTCCAAATGCCCGTAGGGAACATATATAGTCCAAGTGCCCGCTAGGGAACCTACATAGTCAAAGGGCCCGCAAGGGAACCTGCATTGTCCAAGTGCCCGCTAGTTAATCTACATAGTCCAGAAACCGCTAGTTTACCTAGATAGTCCAAGTGCCCGCAAGGTAATCTACATAGTCCAAGGGCCCGCTATGTAACCTAGATAGTCCAAGTGCCCGTTAGGTAACCTAGATAGTCCAAGTGCCTGCTAGGTAACCTACATAGTCAAAGTGCCCATTCTTTAACCTAGAGAGTCCAAGTGCCTGCTAGGTAACCTAGACTGTCCAAGTGCCCTCTAGGTTACCTGCATAGTCCAGGTGCCCGTTAATAGCATAGATAGTCCAAGTGCCCCCAAGTTAACCTACATAGTCCAAGGGCCCGCTAGGTAACCTACATATTCCAAGTGCCTGCTAGGTAACCTAGATCGTCCAAGTGCCCGTTAGGTAACCTAGATTGTCCAAGTGCCCGCTAGGTAACCTACATAGTCCAAGTTCCCGCTAGGTAACCTAGATAGTCCAAGTGCCCGTTACCTAACCTAGATAGTCCAAGTGTCTGATAGGCAACCTACATAGTCCAAGTGCCCGTTCGTTAACCTAGAAGTCCAATTGCCCGCTAGGTAACCTAGACTGTCCAAGTGCCCGCTAGGTTACCTACATAGTCCAAGTGCCCGCTAGGTAACCTAGATAGTCCAAGTGCCCGCAAGGTAACCTTGAGAGTCCAAGTGCCCGCTAGGTAACCTAGAGAGTTCGAGTGCCCGTTAGGTAACCTAGATAGTCCAAGTGCCCGCTAGGTAACCTACACAGTCCAAGTGCCCACTAGGTATCCTGCATAGTCCAAGTGTCCGTTAGGTAACCTAGATAGTCCGAGTGCCCGCTAGGTAACCTACATAGTCCAAGTGCCCGCTAGGTAACCTACATAGTGCAAGTGTCCGCTAGTTAACCTACATAGTCCAAGTGTACGATAGTTAACCTAGATCGTCCAAGTGTCCACTAGTTAACCTACATAGTCCAAGTGCCCGCTAGGTAACCTAGATAGTCCAAATGCCCGCTAGGGTATGTACAGAGTCCAAGTGCCCGCTAGGAAACCTACATAGTCCAAGTGCCCGCTAGGTTACCTACATAGTCCAAGTGCCCGTTAATAACATAGATAGTTCAAGTGCCCGCTAGGTAACCTACATAGTCCAAGGGCCCGCAAGATAACCTTGAGAGTCCAAGTGCCCGCTAGGTAACCTAGATAGTCCAAGTGCCCGTTAGGTAACCTAGATAGTCCATGTGCCCGCTAGGTAACCTAGACAGTCCAAGTGCCCACTAGGTATCCTGCATAGTCCAAGTACCCGCTAGGTAACCTAGATAGTCCAAATGCCCGCTAGGGTATGTACAGAGTCCAAGTGCCCGCTAGGTAACCTACATAGTCCAAGTGCCCGATAGGGAACCTACATGGTCCAAGTGCCCGCTAAGGGACGAACATAGTCCAAGTGCCCGCTAGGGAACTTATATTTTCAAAGTGCCCGTTAGGGAACTTAGTCGTCCAAGTGCCCGCTAGGGAACCTACATCGTCCAAGTGCCCGCTTGTTATCCTAGATAATCCATGTGCCCGCTAGTTAACATACATAGACCAAGGGCCCTCTAGTTAACCTAGATAGTCCAAATGCCCGCTAGGGGACGTACATACTCCAAGTGCCCACTAGGTAACCTAGATAGTCCAAGTGCCCGCTATGGTATGTACATAGTCCAAGTGCCCGCTAGGTAACCTAGATAGTCCAAGGGACTGCTAGTTAATCTACATAGTCCAAGTGCCCGATAGGGAACCTACATATTCCAAGTGCCCGTTAGGGAACCTAGATAGTGCAAGTGCCCGTTGGGAACCTATATAGTCCAAGTGCCCTCTAGGGAACCTACATAGTCAAAATGCCCGCTAGGGAACCTGCATTGTGCAAGTGCCCACTAGTTAACCTATCTAGTCCAAGTGCCCGATAGGGAACCTAGACAGTCCAAGTGCCCACTAGGTATCTTGCATAGTCCAAGTGTCCGTTAGGTAACCTAGATAGTCCAGATGCCCGCAAGGTAACCTACATAGTCCAAGTGCCCGCTAGGTAACCTACATAGTGCAAGTGTCCGCTAGTTAACCTACATAGTCCAAGTGTATGCTAGTTAACCTAGATCGTCCAAGTGTCCACTAGTTAACCTACATAGTCCAAGTGCCCGCTTGGTAACCTAGATAGTCCAAATGCCCGCTAGGGTATGTACAGAGTCCAAGTGCCCGCTAGGAAACCTACATAGTCCAAGTGCCCGCTAGGTTACCTACATAGTCCAAGTGCCCGTTAATAACATAGATAGTCCAAGTGCCCGCTAGGTAACCTACATAGTCCAAGGGCCCGCAAGGTAACCTTGAGAGTCCAAGTGCCCGCTAGGTAACCTAGACAGTCCAAGTGCCCACTAGGTATCCTGCATAGTCCAAGTATCCGCTAGGTAACCTAGATAGTCCAAATGCCCGCTAGGGTATGTACAGAGTCCAAGTGACCCCTAGGTAACCTACATAGTCCAAGTGCCCGATAGGGAACCTACATATTCCAAGTGCCCGTTAGGGAACCTAGATAGTCCAAGTGCCCGTTGGGAACCTATATAGTCCAAGTGCCCGTTAGGGAACCTAGATAGTCCAAGTGCCCGTTGGGAACCTATATAGTCCAAGTGCCCGCTAGGGAACCTACATAGTCAAAATGCCCGCTAGGGAACCTGCATTGTGCAAGTGCCCGCTAGTTAACCTAGATCGTCCAAGTGCCCGCTAGTTAACCTAGATCGTCCAAGTGCCCGCTAGTTAACCTAGATAATCCAAGTGCCCGCTAGTTAACCTACATAGACCAAGGGCCCTCTAATTAACCTAGATAGTCCAAATGCCCGCTAGGGGACGTACATAGTCTAAGTGCCCGCTAGGGGACGTACATAGTCTAAGTGCCCACTAGGTAACCTAGATATTCCCAGTGCCCGCTATGGTATGTACATAGTCCAAGTGCCCTCTAGGTATCCTAGATAGTCCAAGGGCCTGCTAGTTAACCTACATAGTCCAAATGCCCGATAGGGAACCTCCATATTCCAAGTGCCCGTTAGGGAACCTAGATAGTCCAAGTGCCCGTTGGGAACCTATATAGTCCAAGTGCACATTAGGAACCTAGATAGTCCAAGTGCCCGTTGGGAACCTATATAGTCCAAGTGCCCGCTAGGGAACCTACATAGTCAAAATGCCCGCTAGGGAACCTGCATTGTGCAAGTGCCCGCTAGTTAACCTATCTAGTCCAAGTGCCCGATAGGGAACCTACATAGTCCAAGTGCCCGCTAGTTAACATAGATGGTCCAGGTACTCGCTAGGAAACGTACATAATCCATGTGCCCCCTAGGTAACGTACATAGTCCAAGAGCCCGCTAGGTAACGTAGATAGGCCAAATGACTGCTAGGGAACGTATTCAGTCCGAGTGCCCACTAGGTAACCTAGATAGTCCAAGTGCCCGCTAGTTAACCTACATAGTCCAAGTGCCTGCTAGGTAACCTAGATAGTCCAAGTGCCCACTAGTTAACCTACATAGTACAGGTTCCCCCTAGGTAACCTAGATAGTCCAAGGACCCGGTAGGTAACCTATATTGTCCTAGTGCCCCCTTGTTAACCTACATTCTCGAAGTGCCCGATAGTGAACCTATATAGTCCTTGTGCCCGTTAGGTAACCTACATAGTCCAAATGCCCGCTAGTTAACCTACATAGTCCAAGTCCCCGATAGGGAACCTACATAATCCAAGTGCCCGCTAGGGAACCTACATAGTCCAAGTGCCCGTTAGGTAACCTAGATGGTCCAAATGCCCGCTAGGGAACCCACATAGTCCAAGTGCCCGCTAGGGAACTTACATAGTCAAAGGGCACACTAGGGAACCTACATAGTCCAAGTGACCGTTAGTTAACCTAGATAGTCCAAGTGCCCGCAAGGTAACCTACAAATTCTAAGTGCCCGCTTGGTAATCTATATAGTCCAAATGACCGCTAGGGAGCCTAAATAGTCCAAATGCCCTCTAGGTAACCTAGATATTCCAAGGGCCCGCTAGGTAACCTACATAGTCCTAGTGCCCCCTAGTTAACCTACATTCTCCAAGTGCCCAATAGGGAACATACATAGTCCAAGTGCCCGCAAGGTTACCTTCATAGTCCAAATGCCCTCTAGTTAACCTACATAGTCCAAGTGCCCGATAGGGAACCTACATAATCCAAGAGCCCGCTAGGGAACCTATAGAGTCCAAGTGCCCGGTAGGTAACCTAGATAGTCCAAATGCCCGCCAGGAAACTCACATAGTCCAAGTGCCCGCTAGGGAAATTACATAGTCCAAGGGCCCGCTAGGGAACCTACATAGTCCAAGTGCCCGATAGGGAACCTACATATTCCAAGTGCCCTTTAGGTAACCTAGATAGTCCAAGTGCCCGTAGGGAACATATATAGTCCAAGTGCCCGCTAGGGAACCTACATAGTCAAAGTGCCCGCAAGGGAACCTGCATTGTCCAAGTGCCCGCTAGTTAATCTACATAGTCCAGAAACCGCTAGTTTACCTAGATAGTCCAAGTGCCCGCAAGGTAACCTACATAGTCCAAGGGCCCGCTATGTAACCTAGATAGTCCAAGTGCCCGTTAGGTAACCTAGATAGTCCAAGTTCCCCCTAGGTAACCTACATTGTCCAAGTTCCCGCTAGGTAACCAAGATAGTCCAAGTGCCCGTTACCAAACCTAGATAGTCCAAGTGCCCGCTAGGCAACCTACATCGTCCAAGTGCCCGTTCGTTAACCTGGAAGTCCAAGTGCCCGCTATGTAACCTAGACAGTAAAAGTGCCCGCTATGTAAACTAGACATTCCAAGTGCCCGCTAGGTTACCTGCATAGACCAAGTGCCCGTTAATAGCATAGATAGTCCAAGTGCCCGCTAGGTAACCTACATAGTCCAAGGGCCCGCAAGGTAACCTTTAGAGTCCAAGTGCCCGCTAGGTAACCTAGACAGTCCAAGTGCCCACTAGGTATCCTGCATAGTCCAAGTACCCGCTAGGTAACTTAGATAGTCCAAATGCCCGCTAGGGTATGTACAGAGTCCAAGTGCCCGCTAGGTAACCTACATAGTCCAAGTGCCCGATAGGGAACCTACATAGTCCAAGTGCCCGCTAAGGGACGAACATAGTCCCAGTGCCCGCTAGGGAACTTATATACTCAAAGTGCCCGTTATGGAACTTAGTCGTCCAAGTGTCCGCTAGGGAACCTGCATCGTCCAAGTGCCCGCTAGTTAACCTAGATCGTCCAAGTGCCCGCTAGTTAACCTAGATAATCCAAGTGCCCGCTAGTTAACCTACATAGACCAAGGGCCCTCTAGTTAACCTAGATATTCCAAATGCCCGCTAGGGGACGTACATAGTCCAAGTGCCCACTAGGTAACCTAGATAATCCAAGTGCCCGCTATGGTATGTACATAGTCCAAGTGTCCGCTAGGTAACCTAGATTGTCCAAGGGCCTGCTAGTTAACCTACATAGTTCAAGTGCCCGATAGGGAACCTACATATTCCAAGTGCCCGTTGGGAACCTATATAGTCCAAGTGCCCGCTAGGGAACCTACATAGTCAAAATGCCCGCTAGGGAACCTGCATTGTGCAAGTGCCCGCTAGTTAACCTATCTAGTCCAAGTGCCCGATAGGGAACCTACATAGTCCAAGTGCCCGCTAGTTAAAATAGATGGTCCAGGTACCCGCTAGGAAACGTACATAGTCCATGTGCCCCCTAGATAACGTACATAGTCCAAGTGCCCGCTAGGTAACGTAGATAGGCCAAATGCCTGCTAGGGAACGTACATAGTCCAAGTGCCCACTAGGTAACCTAGATAGTCCAAGTGCCCGCTAGTTAACCTACATAGTCCAAGTGCCTGCTAGGTAACCTAGATAGTCCAAGTGCCCACTAGTTAACCTACATAGTACAGGTTCCCCCTAGGTAACCTTGATAGTCCAAGGACCCGGTAGGTAACCTATATTGTCCTAGTGCCCCCTTGTTAACCGACATTCTCCAAGTGCCCGATAGGGAACCTATATAGTCCTTGTGCACGCTAGGTAACCTAAATAGTCCAAATGCCCGCTAGTTAACCTACATAGTCCAAGTGCCCGATAGGGAACCTACCTAATCCAAGTGCCCGCTAGGGAATCTAAATTGTCCAAGTGCCCGTTAGGTAACCTAGATGGTCCAAATGCCCGCTAGGGAACCCACATAGTCCAAGTGCCCGCTAGGGAACTTACATAGTCAAAGGGCCCACTAGGGAACCTACATAGTCCAAGTGACCGTTAGTTAACCTAGATAATCCAAGTGCCCGCTAGTTAACCTACATAGACCAAGGGCCCTCTAGTTAACCTAGATATTCCAAATGCCCGCTAGGGGACGTACATAGTCCAAGTGCCCACTAGGTAACCTAGATAATCCAAGTGCCCGCTATGGTATGTACATAGTCCAAGTGCCCGCTAGGTAACCTAGATTGTCCAAGGGCCTGCTAGTTAACCTACATAGTTCAAGTGCCCGATAGGGAACCTACATATTCCAAGTGCCCGTTGGGAACCTATATAGTCCAAGTGCCCGCTAGGGAACCTACATAGTCAAAATGCCCGCTAGGGAACCTGCATTGTGCAAGTGCCCGCTAGTTAACCTATCTAGTCCAAGTGCCCGATAGGGAACCTACATAGTCCAAGTGCCCGCTAGTTAACATAGATGGTCCAGGTACTCGCTAGGAAACGTACATAATCCATGTGCCCCCTAGGTAACGTACATAGTCCAAGAGCCCGCTAGGTAACGTAGATAGGCCAAATGCCTGCTAGGGAACGTATTCAGTCCGAGTGCCCACTAGGTAACCTAGATAGTCCAAGTGCCCGCTAGTTAACCTACATAGTCCAAGTGCCTGCTAGGTAACCTAGATAGTCCAAGTGCCCACTAGTTAACCTACATAGTACAGGTTCCCCCTAGGTAACCTAGATAGTCCAAGGACCCGGTAGGTAACCTATATTGTCCTAGTGCCCCCTTGTTAACCTACATTCTCGAAGTGCCCGATAGTGAACCTATATAGTCCTTGTGCCCGTTAGGTAACCTACATAGTCCAAATGCCCGCTAGTTAACCTACATAGTCCAAGTCCCCGATAGGGAACCTACATAATCCAAGTGCCCGCTAGGGAACCTACATAGTCCAAGTGCCCGTTAGGTAACCTAGATGGTCCAAATGCCCGCTAGGGAACCCACATAGTCCAAGTGCCCGCTAGGGAACTTACATAGTCAAAGGGCACACTAGGGAACCTACATAGTCCAAGTGACCGTTAGTTAACCTAGATAGTCCAAGTGCCCGCAAGGTAACCTACAAATTCTAAGTGCCCGCTTGGTAATCTATATAGTCCAAATGACCGCTAGGGAGCCTAAATAGTCCAAATGCCCTCTAGGTAACCTAGATATTCCAAGGGCCCGCTAGGTAACCTACATAGTCCTAGTGCCCCCTAGTTAACCTACATTCTCCAAGTGCCCAATAGGGAACATACATAGTCCAAGTGCCCGCAAGGTTACCTTCATAGTCCAAATGCCCTCTAGTTAACCTACATAGTCCAAGTGCCCGATAGGGAACCTACATAATCCAAGAGCCCGCTAGGGAACCTATAGAGTCCAAGTGCCCGGTAGGTAACCTAGATAGTCCAAATGCCCGCCAGGAAACCCACATAGTCCAAGTGCCCGCTAGGGAAATTACATAGTCCAAGGGCCCGCTAGGGAACCTACATAGTCCAAGTGCCCGATAGGGAACCTACATATTCCAAGTGCCCTTTAGGTAACCTAGATAGTCCAAGTGCCCGTAGGGAACATATATAGTCCAAGTGCCCGCTAGGGAACCTACATAGTCAAAGTGCCCGCAAGGGAACCTGCGTTGTCCAAGTGCCCGCTAGTTAATCTACATAGTCCAGAAACCGCTAGTTTACCTAGATAGTCCAAGTGCCCGCAAGGTAACCTACATAGTCCAAGGGCCCGCTATGTAACCTAGATAATCCAAGTGCCCGTTAGGTAACCTAGATAGTCCAAGTTCCCCCTAGGTAACCTACATTGTCCAAGTTCCCGCTAGGTAACCAAGATAGTCCAAGTGCCCGTTACCAAACCTAGATAGTCCAAGTGCCCGCTAGGCAACCTACATCGTCCAAGTGCCCGTTCGTTAACCTGGAAGTCCAAGTGCCCGCTATGTAACCTAGACAGTAAAAGTGCCCGCTATGTAAACTAGACATTCCAAGTGCCCGCTAGGTTACCTGCATAGACCAAGTGCCCGTTAATAGCATAGATAGTCCAAGTGCCCGCTAGGTAACCTACATAGTCCAAGGGCCCGCAAGGTAACCTTTAGAGTCCAAGTGCCCGCTAGGTAACCTAGACAGTCCAAGTGCCCACTAGGTATCCTGCATAGTCCAAGTACCCGCTAGGTAACCTAGATAGTCCAAATGCCCGCTAGGGTATGTACAGAGTCCAAGTGCCCGCTAGGTAACCTACATAGTCCAAGTGCCCGATAGGGAACCTACATAGTCCAAGTGCCCGCTAAGGGACGAACATAGTCCCAGTGCCCGCTAGGGAACTTATATACTCAAAGTGCCCGTTATGGAACTTAGTCGTCCAAGTGTCCGCTAGGGAACCTGCATCGTCCAAGTGCCCGCTAGTTAACCTAGATCGTCCAAGTGCCCGCTAGTTAACCTAGATAATCCAAGTGCCCGCTAGTTAACCTACATAGACCAAGGGCCCTCTAGTTAACCTAGATATTCCAAATGCCCGCTAGGGGACGTACATAGTCCAAGTGCCCACTAGGTAACCTAGATAATCCAAGTGCCCGCTATGGTATGTACATAGTCCAAGTGCCCGCTAGGTAACCTAGATTGTCCAAGGGCCTGCTAGTTAACCTACATAGTTCAAGTGCCCGATAGGGAACCTACATATTCCAAGTGCCCGTTGGGAACCTATATAGTCCAAGTGCCCGCTAGGGAACCTACATAGTCAAAATGCCCGCTAGGGAACCTGCATTGTGCAAGTGCCCGCTAGTTAACCTATCTAGTCCAAGTGCCCGATAGGGAACCTACATAGTCCAAGTGCCCGCTAGTTAAAATAGATGGTCCAGGTACCCGCTAGGAAACGTACATAGTCCATGTGCCCCCTAGATAACGTACATAGTCCAAGTGCCCGCTAGGTAACGTAGATAGGCCAAATGCCTGCTAGGGAACGTACATAGTCCAAGTGCCCACTAGGTAACCTAGATAGTCCAAGTGCCCGCTAGTTAACCTACATAGTCCAAGTGCCTGCTAGGTAACCTAGATAGTCCAAGTGCCCACTAGTTAACCTACATAGTACAGGTTCCCCCTAGGTAACCTTGATAGTCCAAGGACCCGGTAGGTAACCTATATTGTCCTAGTGCCCCCTTGTTAACCGACATTCTCCAAGTGCCCGATAGGGAACCTATATAGTCCTTGTGCCCGCTAGGTAACCTAAATAGTCCAAATGCCCGCTAGTTAACCTACATAGTCCAAGTGCCCGATAGGGAACCTACCTAATCCAAGTGCCCGCTAGGGAATCTAAATTGTCCAAGTGCCCGTTAGGTAACCTAGATGGTCCAAATGCCCGCTAGGGAACCCACATAGTCCAAGTGCCCGCTAGGGAACTTACATAGTCAAAGGGCCCACTAGGGAACCTACATAGTGAAAGTGACCGTTAGTTAACCTAGATAATCCAAGTGCCCGCTAGTTAACCTACATAGACCAAGGGCCCTCTAGTTAACCTAGATATTCCAAATGCCCGCTAGGGGACGTACATAGTCCAAGTGCCCACTAGGTAACCTAGATAATCCAAGTGCCCGCTATGGTATGTACATAGTCCAAGTGCCCGCTAGGTAACCTAGATTGTCCAAGGGCCTGCTAGTTAACCTACATAGTTCAAGTGCCCGATAGGGAACCTACATATTCCAAGTGCCCGTTGGGAACCTATATAGTCCAAGTGCCCGCTAGGGAACCTACATAGTCAAAATGCCCGCTAGGGAACCTGCATTGTGCTAGTGCCCGCTAGTTAACCTATCTAGTCCAAGTGCCCGATAGGGAACCTACATAGTCCAAGTGCCCGCTAGTTAACATAGATGGTCCAGGTACTCGCTAGGAAACGTACATAATCCATGTGCCCCCTAGGTAACGTACATAGTCCAAGAGCCCGCTAGGTAACGTAGATAGGCCAAATGCCTGCTAGGGAACGTATTCAGTCCGAGTGCCCACTAGGTAACCTAGATAGTCCAAGTGCCCGCTAGTTAACCTACATAGTCCAAGTGCCTGCTAGGTAACCTAGATAGTCCAAGTGCCCACTAGTTAACCTACATAGTACAGGTTCCCCCTAGGTAACCTAGATAGTCCAAGGACCCGGTAGGTAACCTATATTGTCCTAGTGCCCCCTTGTTAACCTACATTCTCGAAGTGCCCGATAGTGAACCTATATAGTCCTTGTGCCCGTTAGGTAACCTACATAGTCCAAATGCCCGCTAGTTAACCTACATAGTCCAAGTCCCCGATAGGGAACCTACATAATCCAAGTGCCCGCTAGGGAACCTACATAGTCCAAGTGCCCGTTAGGTAACCTAGATGGTCCAAATGCCCGCTAGGGAACCCACATAGTCCAAGTGCCCGCTAGGGAACTTACATAGTCAAAGGGCACACTAGGGAACCTACATAGTCCAAGTGACCGTTAGTTAACCTAGATAGTCCAAGTGCCCGCAAGGTAACCTACAAATTCTAAGTGCCCGCTTGGTAATCTATATAGTCCAAATGACCGCTAGGGAGCCTAAATAGTCCAAATGCCCTCTAGGTAACCTAGATATTCCAAGGGCCCGCTAGGTAACCTACATAGTCCTAGTGCCCCCTAGTTAACCTACATTCTCCAAGTGCCCAATAGGGAACATACATAGTCCAAGTGCCCGCAAGGTTACCTTCATAGTCCAAATGCCCTCTAGTTAACCTACATAGTCCAAGTGCCCGATAGGGAACCTACATAATCCAAGAGCCCGCTAGGGAACCTATAGAGTCCAAGTGCCCGGTAGGTAACCTAGATAGTCCAAATGCCCGCCAGGAAACCCACATAGTCCAAGTGCCCGCTAGGGAAATTACATAGTCCAAGGGCCCGCTAGGGAACCTACATAGTCCAAGTGCCCGATAGGGAACCTACATATTCCAAGTGCCCTTTAGGTAACCTAGATAGTCCAAGTGCCCGTAGGGAACATATATAGTCCAAGTGCCCGCTAGGGAACCTACATAGTCAAAGTGCCCGCAAGGGAACCTGCGTTGTCCAAGTGCCCGCTAGTTAATCTACATAGTCCAGAAACCGCTAGTTTACCTAGATAGTCCAAGTGCCCGCAAGGTAACCTACATAGTCCAAGGGCCCGCTATGTAACCTAGATAGTCCAAGTGCCCGTTAGGTAACCTAGATAGTCCAAGTTCCCCCTAGGTAACCTACATTGTCCAAGTTCCCGCTAGGTAACCAAGATAGTCCAAGTGCCCGTTACCAAACCTAGATAGTCCAAGTGCCCGCTAGGCAACCTACATCGTCCAAGTGCCCGTTCGTTAACCTGGAAGTCCAAGTGCCCGCTATGTAACCTAGACAGTAAAAGTGCCCGCTATGTAAACTAGACATTCCAAGTGCCCGCTAGGTTACCTGCATAGACCAAGTGCCCGTTAATAGCATAGATAGTCCAAGTGCCCGCTAGGTAACCTACATAGTCCAAGGGCCCGCAAGGTAACCTTTAGAGTCCAAGTGCCCGCTAGGTAACCTAGACAGTCCAAGTGCCCACTAGGTATCCTGCATAGTCCAAGTACCCGCTAGGTAACCTAGATAGTCCAAATGCCCGCTAGGGTATGTACAGAGTCCAAGTGCCCGCTAGGTAACCTACATAGTCCAAGTGCCCGATAGGGAACCTACATAGTCCAAGTGCCCGCTAAGGGACGAACATAGTCCCAGTGCCCGCTAGGGAACTTATATACTCAAAGTGCCCGTTATGGAACTTAGTCGTCCAAGTGTCCGCTAGGGAACCTGCATCGTCCAAGTGCCCGCTAGTTAACCTAGATCGTCCAAGTGCCCGCTAGTTAACCTAGATAATCCAAGTGCCCGCTAGTTAACCTACATAGACCAAGGGCCCTCTAGTTAACCTAGATATTCCAAATGCCCGCTAGGGGACGTACATAGTCCAAGTGCCCACTAGGTAACCTAGATAATCCAAGTGCCCGCTATGGTATGTACATAGTCCAAGTGCCCGCTAGGTAACCTAGATTGTCCAAGGGCCTGCTAGTTAACCTACATAGTTCAAGTGCCCGATAGGGAACCTACATATTCCAAGTGCCCGTTGGGAACCTATATAGTCCAAGTGCCCGCTAGGGAACCTACATAGTCAAAATGCCCGCTAGGGAACCTGCATTGTGCAAGTGCCCGCTAGTTAACCTATCTAGTCCAAGTGCCCGATAGGGAACCTACATAGTCCAAGTGCCCGCTAGTTAAAATAGATGGTCCAGGTACCCGCTAGGAAACGTACATAGTCCATGTGCCCCCTAGATAACGTACATAGTCCAAGTGCCCGCTAGGTAACGTAGATAGGCCAAATGCCTGCTAGGGAACGTACATAGTCCAAGTGCCCACTAGGTAACCTAGATAGTCCAAGTGCCCGCTAGTTAACCTACATAGTCCAAGTGCCTGCTAGGTAACCTAGATAGTCCAAGTGCCCACTAGTTAACCTACATAGTACAGGTTCCCCCTAGGTAACCTTGATAGTCCAAGGACCCGGTAGGTAACCTATATTGTCCTAGTGCCCCCTTGTTAACCGACATTCTCCAAGTGCCCGATAGGGAACCTATATAGTCCTTGTGCCCGCTAGGTAACCTAAATAGTCCAAATGCCCGCTAGTTAACCTACATAGTCCAAGTGCCCGATAGGGAACCTACCTAATCCAAGTGCCCGCTAGGGAATCTAAATTGTCCAAGTGCCCGTTAGGTAACCTAGATGGTCCAAATGCCCGCTAGGGAACCCACATAGTCCAAGTGCCCGCTAGGGAACTTACATAGTCAAAGGGCCCACTAGGGAACCTACATAGTGAAAGTGACCGTTAGTTAACCTAGATAATCCAAGTGCCCGCTAGTTAACCTACATAGACCAAGGGCCCTCTAGTTAACCTAGATATTCCAAATGCCCGCTAGGGGACGTACATAGTCCAAGTGCCCACTAGGTAACCTAGATAATCCAAGTGCCCGCTATGGTATGTACATAGTCCAAGTGCCCGCTAGGTAACCTAGATTGTCCAAGGGCCTGCTAGTTAACCTACATAGTTCAAGTGCCCGATAGGGAACCTACATATTCCAAGTGCCCGTTGGGAACCTATATAGTCCAAGTGCCCGCTAGGGAACCTACATAGTCAAAATGCCCGCTAGGGAACCTGCATTGTGCAAGTGCCCGCTAGTTAACCTATCTAGTCCAAGTGCCCGATAGGGAACCTACATAGTCCAAGTGCCCGCTAGTTAACATAGATGGTCCAGGTACTCGCTAGGAAACGTACATAATCCATGTGCCCCCTAGGTAACGTACATAGTCCAAGAGCCCGCTAGGTAACGTAGATAGGCCAAATGCCTGCTAGGGAACGTATTCAGTCCGAGTGCCCACTAGGTAACCTAGATAGTCCAAGTGCCCGCTAGTTAACCTACATAGTCCAAGTGCCTGCTAGGTAACCTAGATAGTCCAAGTGCCCACTAGTTAACCTACATAGTACAGGTTCCCCCTAGGTAACCTAGATAGTCCAAGGACCCGGTAGGTAACCTATATTGTCCTAGTGCCCCCTTGTTAACCTACATTCTCGAAGTGCCCGATAGTGAACCTATATAGTCCTTGTGCCCGTTAGGTAACCTACATAGTCCAAATGCCCGCTAGTTAACCTACATAGTCCAAGTCCCCGATAGGGAACCTACATAATCCAAGTGCCCGCTAGGGAACCTACATAGTCCAAGTGCCCGTTAGGTAACCTAGATGGTCCAAATGCCCGCTAGGGAACCCACATAGTCCAAGTGCCCGCTAGGGAACTTACATAGTCAAAGGGCACACTAGGGAACCTACATAGTCCAAGTGACCGTTAGTTAACCTAGATAGTCCAAGTGCCCGCAAGGTAACCTACAAATTCTAAGTGCCCGCTTGGTAATCTATATAGTCCAAATGACCGCTAGGGAGCCTAAATAGTCCAAATGCCCTCTAGGTAACCTAGATATTCCAAGGGCCCGCTAGGTAACCTACATAGTCCTAGTGCCCCCTAGTTAACCTACATTCTCCAAGTGCCCAATAGGGAACATACATAGTCCAAGTGCCCGCAAGGTTACCTTCATAGTCCAAATGCCCTCTAGTTAACCTACATAGTCCAAGTGCCCGATAGGGAACCTACATAATCCAAGAGCCCGCTAGGGAACCTATAGAGTCCAAGTGCCCGGTAGGTAACCTAGATAGTCCAAATGCCCGCCAGGAAACCCACATAGTCCAAGTGCCCGCTAGGGAAATTACATAGTCCAAGGGCCCGCTAGGGAACCTACATAGTCCAAGTGCCCGATAGGGAACCTACATATTCCAAGTGCCCTTTAGGTAACCTAGATAGTCCAAGTGCCCGTAGGGAACATATATAGTCCAAGTGCCCGCTAGGGAACCTACATAGTCAAAGTGCCCGCAAGGGAACCTGCGTTGTCCAAGTGCCCGCTAGTTAATCTACATAGTCCAGAAACCGCTAGTTTACCTAGATAGTCCAAGTGCCCGCAAGGTAACCTACATAGTCCAAGGGCCCGCTATGTAACCTAGATAGTCCAAGTGCCCGTTAGGTAACCTAGATAGTCCAAGTTCCCCCTAGGTAACCTACATTGTCCAAGTTCCCGCTAGGTAACCAAGATAGTCCAAGTGCCCGTTACCAAACCTAGATAGTCCAAGTGCCCGCTAGGCAACCTACATCGTCCAAGTGCCCGTTCGTTAACCTGGAAGTCCAAGTGCCCGCTATGTAACCTAGACAGTAAAAGTGCCCGCTATGTAAACTAGACATTCCAAGTGCCCGCTAGGTTACCTGCATAGACCAAGTGCCCGTTAATAGCATAGATAGTCCAAGTGCCCGCTAGGTAACCTACATAGTCCAAGGGCCCGCAAGGTAACCTTTAGAGTCCAAGTGCCCACTAGGTAACCTAGACAGTCCAAGTGCCCACTAGGTATCCTGCATAGTCCAAGTACCCGCTAGGTAACCTAGATAGTCCAAATGCCCGCTAGGGTATGTACAGAGTCCAAGTGCCCGCTAGGTAACCTACATAGTCCAAGTGCCCGATAGGGAACCTACATAGTCCAAGTGCCCGCTAAGGGACGAACATAGTCCCAGTGCCCGCTAGGGAACTTATATACTCAAAGTGCCCGTTATGGAACTTAGTCGTCCAAGTGTCCGCTAGGGAACCTGCATCGTCCAAGTGCCCGCTAGTTAACCTAGATCGTCCAAGTGCCCGCTAGTTAACCTAGATAATCCAAGTGCCCGCTAGTTAACCTACATAGACCAAGGGCCCTCTAGTTAACCTAGATATTCCAAATGCCCGCTAGGGGACGTACATAGTCCAAGTGCCCACTAGGTAACCTAGATAATCCAAGTGCCCGCTATGGTATGTACATAGTCCAAGTGCCCGCTAGGTAACCTAGATTGTCCAAGGGCCTGCTAGTTAACCTACATAGTTCAAGTGCCCGATAGGGAACCTACATATTCCAAGTGCCCGTTGGGAACCTATATAGTCCAAGTGCCCGCTAGGGAACCTACATAGTCAAAATGCCCGCTAGGGAACCTGCATTGTGCAAGTGCCCGCTAGTTAACCTATCTAGTCCAAGTGCCCGATAGGGAACCTACATAGTCCAAGTGCCCGCTAGTTAAAATAGATGGTCCAGGTACCCGCTAGGAAACGTACATAGTCCATGTGCCCCCTAGATAACGTACATAGTCCAAGTGCCCGCTAGGTAACGTAGATAGGCCAAATGCCTGCTAGGGAACGTACATAGTCCAAGTGCCCACTAGGTAACCTAGATAGTCCAAGTGCCCGCTAGTTAACCTACATAGTCCAAGTGCCTGCTAGGTAACCTAGATAGTCCAAGTGCCCACTAGTTAACCTACATAGTACAGGTTCCCCCTAGGTAACCTTGATAGTCCAAGGACCCGGTAGGTAACCTATATTGTCCTAGTGCCCCCTTGTTAACCGACATTCTCCAAGTGCCCGATAGGGAACCTATATAGTCCTTGTGCCCGCTAGGTAACCTAAATAGTCCAAATGCCCGCTAGTTAACCTACATAGTCCAAGTGCCCGATAGGGAACCTACCTAATCCAAGTGCCCGCTAGGGAATCTAAATTGTCCAAGTGCCCGTTAGGTAACCTAGATGGTCCAAATGCCCGCTAGGGAACCCACATAGTCCAAGTGCCCGCTAGGGAACTTACATAGTCAAAGGGCCCACTAGGGAACCTACATAGTCCAAGTGACCGTTAGTTAACCTAGATAATCCAAGTGCCCGCTAGTTAACCTACATAGACCAAGGGCCCTCTAGTTAACCTAGATATTCCAAATGCCCGCTAGGGGACGTACATAGTCCAAGTGCCCACTAGGTAACCTAGATAATCCAAGTGCCCGCTATGGTATGTACATAGTCCAAGTGCCAGCTAGGTAACCTAGATTGTCCAAGGGCCTGCTAGTTAACCTACATAGTTCAAGTGCCCGATAGGGAACCTACATATTCCAAGTGCCCGTTGGGAACCTATATAGTCCAAGTGCCCGCTAGGGAACCTACATAGTCAAAATGCCCGCTAGGGAACCTGCATTGTGCAAGTGCCCGCTAGTTAACCTATCTAGTCCAAGTGCCCGATAGGGAACCTACATAGTCCAAGTGCCCGCTAGTTAACATAGATGGTCCAGGTACTCGCTAGGAAACGTACATAATCCATGTGCCCCCTAGGTAACGTACATAGTCCAAGAGCCCGCTAGGTAACGTAGATAGGCCAAATGCCTGCTAGGGAACGTATTCAGTCCGAGTGCCCACTAGGTAACCTAGATAGTCCAAGTGCCCGCTAGTTAACCTACATAGTCCAAGTGCCTGCTAGGTAACCTAGATAGTCCAAGTGCCCACTAGTTAACCTACATAGTACAGGTTCCCCCTAGGTAACCTAGATAGTCCAAGGACCCGGTAGGTAACCTATATTGTCCTAGTGCCCCCTTGTTAACCTACATTCTCGAAGTGCCCGATAGTGAACCTATATAGTCCTTGTGCCCGTTAGGTAACCTACATAGTCCAAATGCCCGCTAGTTAACCTACATAGTCCAAGTCCCCGATAGGGAACCTACATAATCCAAGTGCCCGCTAGGGAACCTACATAGTCCAAGTGCCCGTTAGGTAACCTAGATGGTCCAAATGCCCGCTAGGGAACCCACATAGTCCAAGTGCCCGCTAGGGAACTTACATAGTCAAAGGGCACACTAGGGAACCTACATAGTCCAAGTGACCGTTAGTTAACCTAGATAGTCCAAGTGCCCGCAAGGTAACCTACAAATTCTAAGTGCCCGCTTGGTAATCTATATAGTCCAAATGACCGCTAGGGAGCCTAAATAGTCCAAATGCCCTCTAGGTAACCTAGATATTCCAAGGGCCCGCTAGGTAACCTACATAGTCCTAGTGCCCCCTAGTTAACCTACATTCTCCAAGTGCCCAATAGGGAACATACATAGTCCAAGTGCCCGCAAGGTTACCTTCATAGTCCAAATGCCCTCTAGTTAACCTACATAGTCCAAGTGCCCGATAGGGAACCTACATAATCCAAGAGCCCGCTAGGGAACCTATAGAGTCCAAGTGCCCGGTAGGTAACCTAGATAGTCCAAATGCCCGCCAGGAAACCCACATAGTCCAAGTGCCCGCTAGGGAAATTACATAGTCCAAGGGCCCGCTAGGGAACCTACATAGTCCAAGTGCCCGATAGGGAACCTACATATTCCAAGTGCCCTTTAGGTAACCTAGATAGTCCAAGTGCCCGTAGGGAACATATATAGTCCAAGTGCCCGCTAGGGAACCTACATAGTCAAAGTGCCCGCAAGGGAACCTGCGTTGTCCAAGTGCCCGCTAGTTAATCTACATAGTCCAGAAACCGCTAGTTTACCTAGATAGTCCAAGTGCCCGCAAGGTAACCTACATAGTCCAAGGGCCCGCTATGTAACCTAGATAGTCCAAGTGCCCGTTAGGTAACCTAGATAGTCCAAGTTCCCCCTAGGTAACCTACATTGTCCAAGTTCCCGCTAGGTAACCAAGATAGTCCAAGTGCCCGTTACCAAACCTAGATAGTCCAAGTGCCCGCTAGGCAACCTACATCGTCCAAGTGCCCGTTCGTTAACCTGGAAGTCCAAGTGCCCGCTATGTAACCTAGACAGTAAAAGTGCCCGCTATGTAAACTAGACATTCCAAGTGCCCGCTAGGTTACCTGCATAGACCAAGTGCCCGTTAATAGCATAGATAGTCCAAGTGCCCGCTAGGTAACCTACATAGTCCAAGGGCCCGCAAGGTAACCTTTAGAGTCCAAGTGCCCACTAGGTATCCTGCATAGTCCAAGTACCCGCTAGGTAACCTAGATAGTCCAAATGCCCGCTAGGGTATGTACAGAGTCCAAGTGCCCGCTAGGTAACCTACATAGTCCAAGTGCCCGATAGGGAACCTACATAGTCCAAGTGCCCGCTAAGGGACGAACATAGTCCCAGTGCCCGCTAGGGAACTTATATACTCAAAGTGCCCGTTATGGAACTTAGTCGTCCAAGTGTCCGCTAGGGAACCTGCATCGTCCAAGTGCCCGCTAGTTAACCTAGATCGTCCAAGTGCCCGCTAGTTAACCTAGATAATCCAAGTGCCCGCTAGTTAACCTACATAGACCAAGGGCCCTCTAGTTAACCTAGATATTCCAAATGCCCGCTAGGGGACGTACATAGTCCAAGTGCCCACTAGGTAACCTAGATAATCCAAGTGCCCGCTATGGTATGTACATAGTCCAAGTGCCCGCTAGGTAACCTAGATTGTCCAAGGGCCTGCTAGTTAACCTACATAGTTCAAGTGCCCGATAGGGAACCTACATATTCCAAGTGCCCGTTGGGAACCTATATAGTCCAAGTGCCCGCTAGGGAACCTACATAGTCAAAATGCCCGCTAGGGAACCTGCATTGTGCAAGTGCCCGCTAGTTAACCTATCTAGTCCAAGTGCCCGATAGGGAACCTACATAGTCCAAGTGCCCGCTAGTTAAAATAGATGGTCCAGGTACCCGCTAGGAAACGTACATAGTCCATGTGCCCCCTAGATAACGTACATAGTCCAAGTGCCCGCTAGGTAACGTAGATAGGCCAAATGCCTGCTAGGGAACGTACATAGTCCAAGTGCCCACTAGGTAACCTAGATAGTCCAAGTGCCCGCTAGTTAACCTACATAGTCCAAGTGCCTGCTAGGTAACCTAGATAGTCCAAGTGCCCACTAGTTAACCTACATAGTACAGGTTCCCCCTAGGTAACCTTGATAGTCCAAGGACCCGGTAGGTAACCTATATTGTCCTAGTGCCCCCTTGTTAACCGACATTCTCCAAGTGCCCGATAGGGAACCTATATAGTCCTTGTGCCCGCTAGGTAACCTAAATAGTCCAAATGCCCGCTAGTTAACCTACATAGTCCAAGTGCCCGATAGGGAACCTACCTAATCCAAGTGCCCGCTAGGGAATCTAAATTGTCCAAGTGCCCGTTAGGTAACCTAGATGGTCCAAATGCCCGCTAGGGAACCCACATAGTCCAAGTGCCCGCTAGGGAACTTACATAGTCAAAGGGCCCACTAGGGAACCTACATAGTCCAAGTGACCGTTAGTTAACCTAGATAATCCAAGTGCCCGCTAGTTAACCTACATAGACCAAGGGCCCTCTAGTTAACCTAGATATTCCAAATGCCCGCTAGGGGACGTACATAGTCCAAGTGCCCACTAGGTAACCTAGATAATCCAAGTGCCCGCTATGGTATGTACATAGTCCAAGTGCCAGCTAGGTAACCTAGATTGTCCAAGGGCCTGCTAGTTAACCTACATAGTTCAAGTGCCCGATAGGGAACCTACATATTCCAAGTGCCCGTTGGGAACCTATATAGTCCAAGTGCCCGCTAGGGAACCTACATAGTCAAAATGCCCGCTAGGGAACCTGCATTGTGCAAGTGCCCGCTAGTTAACCTATCTAGTCCAAGTGCCCGATAGGGAACCTACATAGTCCAAGTGCCCGCTAGTTAACATAGATGGTCCAGGTACTCGCTAGGAAACGTACATAATCCATGTGCCCCCTAGGTAACGTACATAGTCCAAGAGCCCGCTAGGTAACGTAGATAGGCCAAATGCCTGCTAGGGAACGTATTCAGTCCGAGTGCCCACTAGGTAACCTAGATAGTCCAAGTGCCCGCTAGTTAACCTACATAGTCCAAGTGCCTGCTAGGTAACCTAGATAGTCCAAGTGCCCACTAGTTAACCTACATAGTACAGGTTCCCCCTAGGTAACCTAGATAGTCCAAGGACCCGGTAGGTAACCTATATTGTCCTAGTGCCCCCTTGTTAACCTACATTCTCGAAGTGCCCGATAGTGAACCCATATAGTCCTTGTGCCCGTTAGGTAACCTACATAGTCCAAATGCCCGCTAGTTAACCTACATAGTCCAAGTCCCCGATAGGGAACCTACATAATCCAAGTGCCCGCTAGGGAACCTACATAGTCCAAGTGCCCGTTAGGTAACCTAGATGGTCCAAATGCCCGCTAGGGAACCCACATAGTCCAAGTGCCCGCTAGGGAACTTACATAGTCAAAGGGCACACTAGGGAACCTACATAGTCCAAGTGACCGTTAGTTAACCTAGATAGTCCAAGTGCCCGCAAGGTAACCTACAAATTCTAAGTGCCCGCTTGGTAATCTATATAGTCCAAATGACCGCTAGGGAGCCTAAATAGTCCAAATGCCCTCTAGGTAACCTAGATATTCCAAGGGCCCGCTAGGTAACCTACATAGTCCTAGTGCCCCCTAGTTAACCTACATTCTCCAAGTGCCCAATAGGGAACATACATAGTCCAAGTGCCCGCAAGGTTACCTTCATAGTCCAAATGCCCTCTAGTTAACCTACATAGTCCAAGTGCCCGAAAGGGAACCTACATAATCCAAGAGCCCGCTAGGGAACCTATAGAGTCCAAGTGCCCGGTAGGTAACCTAGATAGTCCAAATGCCCGCCAGGAAACCCACATAGTCCAAGTGCCCGCTAGGGAAATTACATAGTCCAAGGGCCCGCTAGGGAACCTACATAGTCCAAGTGCCCGATAGGGAACCTACATATTCCAAGTGCCCTTTAGGTAACCTAGATAGTCCAAGTGCCCGTAGGGAACATATATAGTCCAAGTGCCCGCTAGGGAACCTACATAGTCAAAGTGCCCGCAAGGGAACCTGCGTTGTCCAAGTGCCCGCTAGTTAATCTACATAGTCCAGAAACCGCTAGTTTACCTAGATAGTCCAAGTGCCCGCAAGGCAACCTACATAGTCCAAGGGCCCGCTATGTAACCTAGATAGTCCAAGTGCCCGTTAGGTAACCTAGATAGTCCAAGTTCCCCCTAGGTAACCTACATTGTCCAAGTTCCCGCTAGGTAACCAAGATAGTCCAAGTGCCCGTTACCAAACCTAGATAGTCCAAGTGCCCGCTAGGCAACCTACATCGTCCAAGTGCCCGTTCGTTAACCTGGAAGTCCAAGTGCCCGCTATGTAACCTAGACAGTAAAAGTGCCCGCTATGTAAACTAGACATTCCAAGTGCCCGCTAGGTTACCTGCATAGACCAAGTGCCCGTTAATAGCATAGATAGTCCAAGTGCCCGCTAGGTAACCTACATAGTCCAAGGGCCCGCAAGGTAACCTTTAGAGTCCAAGTGCCCGCTAGGTAACCTAGACAGTCCAAGTGCCCACTAGGTATCCTGCATAGTCCAAGTACCCGCTAGGTAACCTAGATAGTCCAAATGCCCGCTAGGGTATGTACAGAGTCCAAGTGCCCGCTAGGTAACCTACATAGTCCAAGTGCCCGATAGGGAAACTACATAGTCCAAGTGCCCGCTAAGGGACGAACATAGTCCCAGTGCCCGCTAGGGAACTTATATACTCAAAGTGCCCGTTATGGAACTTAGTCGTCCAAGTGTCCGCTAGGGAACCTGCATCGTCCAAGTGCCCGCTAGTTAACCTAGATCGTCCAAGTGCCCGCTAGTTAACCTAGATAATCCAAGTGCCCGCTAGTTAACCTACATAGACCAAGGGCCCTCTAGTTAACCTAGATATTCCAAATGCCTGCTAGGGGACGTACATAGTCCAAGTGCCCACTAGGTAACCTAGATAATCCAAGTGCCCGCTATGGTATGTACATAGTCCAAGTGCCCGCTAGGTAACCTAGATTGTCCAAGGGCCTGCTAGTTAACCTACATAGTTCAAGTGCCCGATAGGGAACCTACATATTCCAAGTGCCCGTTGGGAACCTATATAGTCCAAGTGCACGCTAGGGAACCTACATAGTCAAAATGCCCGCTAGGGAACCTGCATTGTGCAAGTGCCCGCTAGTTAACCTATCTAGTCCAAGTGCCCGATAGGGAACCTACATAGTCCAAGTGCCCGCTAGTTAACATAGATGGTCCAGGTACCCGCTAGGAAACGTACATAGTCCATGTGCCCCCTAGATAACGTACATAGTCCAAGTGCCCGCTAGGTAACGTAGATAGGCCAAATGCCTGCTAGGGAACGTACATAGTCCAAGTGCCCACTATGTAACCTAGATAGTCCAAGTGCCCGCTAGTTAACCTACATAATCCAAGTGCCTGCTAGGTAACCTAGATAGTCCAAGTGCCCACTAGTTAACCTACATAGTACAGGTTCCCCCTAGGTAACCTAGATAGTCCAAGGACCCGGTAGGTAACCTATATTGTCCTAGTGCCCCCTTGTTAACCTACATTCTCGAAGTGCCCGATAGTGAACCTATATAGTCCTTGTGCCCGTTAGGTAACCTAAATAGTCCAAATGCCCGCTAGTTAACCTACATAGTCCAAGTCCCCGATAGGGAACCTACATAATCCAAGTGCCCGCTAGGGAACCTACATAGTCCAAGTGCCCGTTAGGTAACCTAGATGGTCCAAATGCCCGCTAGGGAACCCACATAGTCCAAGTGCCCGCTAGGGAACTTACATAGTCAAAGGGCACACTAGGGAACCTACATAGTCCAAGTGACCGTTAGTTAACCTAGATAGTCCAAGTGCCCGCAAGGTAACCTACAAATTCTAAGTGCCCGCTTGGCAATCTATATAGTCCAAATGACCGCTAGGGAGCCTAAATAGTACAAATGCCCTCTAGGTAACCTAGATATTCCAAGGGCCCGCTTGGTAACCTACATAGTCCGAGTGCCCCCTAGTTAACCTACATTCTCCAAGTGCCCAATAGGTAACATACATAGTCCAAGTGCCCGCAAGGTTACCTTCATAGTCCAAATGCCCTCTAGTTAACCTACATAGTCCAAGTGCCCGATAGGGAACCTACATAATCCAAGAGCCCGCTAGGGAACCTATAGAGTCCAAGTGCCCGGTAGGTAACCTAGATAGTCCAAATGCCCGCCAGGAAACCCACATAGTCCAAGTGCCCGCTAGGGAAATTACATAGTCCAAGGGCCCGCTAGGGAACCTACATAGTCCAAGTGCCCGATAGGGAACCTACATATTCCAAGTGCCCTTTAGGTAACCTAGATAGTCCAAGTGCCCGTAGGGAACATATATAGTCCAAGTGCCCGCTAGGGAACCTACATAGTCAAAGTGCCCGCAAGGGAACCTGCATTGTCCAAGTGCCCGCTAGTTAATCTACATAGTCCAGAAACCGCTAGTTTACCTAGATAGTCCAAGTGCCCGCAAGGTAACCTACATAGTCCAAGGGCCCGCTATGTAACCTAGATAGTCCAAGTGCCCGTTAGGTAACCTAGATAGTCCAAGTTCCCCCTAGGTAACCTACATTGTCCAAGTTCCCGCTAAGTAACCAAGATAGTCCAAGTGCCCGTTACCAAACCTAGATAGTCCAAGTGCCCGCTAGGCAACCTACATCGTCCAAGTGCCCGTTCGTTAACCTGGAAGTCCAAGTGCCCGCTATGTAACCTAGACAGTAAAAGTGCCCGCTATGTAAACTAGACATTCCAAGTGCCCGCTAGGTTACCTGCATAGACCAAGTGCCCGTTAATAGCATAGATAGTCCAAGTGCCCGCTAGGTAACCTACATAGTCCAAGGGCCCGATAGGGAACCTACATAGTCCAAGTGCCCGCTAAGGGACGAACATAGTCCCAGTGCCCGCTAGGGAACTTATATACTCAAAGTGCCCGTTATGGAACTTAGTCGTCCAAGTGTCCGCTAGGGAACCTGCATCGTCCAAGTGCCCGCTAGTTAACCTAGATCGTCCAAGTGCCCGCTAGTTAACCTAGATAATCCAAGTGCCCGCTAGTTAACCTACATAGACCAAGGGCCCTCTAGTTAACCTAGATATTCCAAATGCCCGCTAGGGGACGTACATAGTCCAAGTGCCCACTAGGTAACCTAGATAATCCAAGTGCCCGCTATGGTATGTACATAGTCCAAGTGCCCGCTAGGTAACCTAGATTGTCCAAGGGCCTGCTAGTTAACCTACATAGTTCAAGTGCCCGATAGGGAACCTACATATTCCAAGTGCCCGTTGGGAACCTATATAGTCCAAGTGCCCGCTAGGGAACCTACATAGTCAAAATGCCCGCTAGGGAACCTGCATTGTGCAAGTGCCCGCTAGTTAACCTATCTAGTCCAAGTGCCCGATAGGGAACCTACATAGTCCAAGTGCCCGCTAGTTAAAATAGATGGTCCAGGTACCCGCTAGGAAACGTACATAGTCCATGTGCCCCCTAGATAACGTACATAGTCCAAGTGCCCGCTAGGTAACGTAGATAGGCCAAATGCCTGCTAGGGAACGTACATAGTCCAAGTGCCCACTAGGTAACCTAGATAGTCCAAGTGCCCGCTAGTTAACCTACATAGTCCAAGTGCCTGCTAGGTAACCTAGATAGTCCAAGTGCCCACTAGTTAACCTACATAGTACAGGTTCCCCCTAGGTAACCTTGATAGTCCAAGGACCCGCTAGGTAACCTATATTGTCCTAGTGCCCCCTTGTTAACCGACATTCTCCAAGTGCCCGATAGGGAACCTATATAGTCCTTGTGCCCGCTAGGTAACCTAAATAGTCCAAATGCCCGCTAGTTAACCTACATAGTCCATGTGCCCGATAGGGAACCTACCTAATCCAAGTGCCCGCTAGGGAATCTAAATTGTCCAAGTGCCCGTTAGGTAACCTAGATGGTCCAAATGCCCGCTAGGGAACCCACATAGTCCAAGTGCCCGCTAGGGAACTTACATAGTCAAAGGGCCCACTAGGGAACCTACATAGTCCAAGTGACCGTTAGTTAACCTAGATAGTCCAATTGCCCGCTAGGTACCCTACAAATTCTAAGTGCCCGCTTGGTAATCTATATAGTCCAAATGACCGCTAGGGAACCTAAATAGTCCAAATGCCCTCTAGGTAACCTAGATATTCCAAGGGCCGGCTAGGTAACCTACATTGTCCTAGTGCCCCCAAGTTAACCTACATTCTCCAAGTGCCCAATAGGGAACCTACATAGTCCAAGTGCCCGCAAGGTTACCTATATTGTCCTAGTGCCCCCTTGTTAACCGACATTCTCCAAGTGCCCGATAGGGAACCTATATAGTCCTTGTGCCCGCTAGGTAACCTAAATAGTCCAAATGCCCTCTAGTTAACCTACATAATCCAAGTGCCCGATAGGGAACCTACATAATCCAAGAGCCGGCTAGGGAACCTATAGAGTCCAAGTGCCCGGTAGGTAACCTAGATAGTCCAAATGCCCGCCAGGAAACCCACATAGTCCAAGTGCTCGCTAGGGAACCTACATATTCCAAGTGCCCGTTAGGTAACCTAGATAGTCCAAGTGCCCGTAGGGAACATATATAGTCCAGAAACCGCTAGTTTACCTAGATAGTCCAAGTGCCCGCAAGGTAACCTACATAGTCCAAGGGCCCGCTATGTAACCTAGATAGTCCAAGTGCCCGTTAGGTAACCTAGATAGTCCAAGTTCCCCCTAGGTAACCTACATTGTCCAAGTTCCTGCTAGGTAACCTAGATAGTCCAAGTGCCCGCTACCTAACCTAGATAGTCCAAGTGCCCGCTAGGCAACCTACATCGTCCAAGTGCCCATTCGTTAACCTGGAAGTCCAAGTGCCCTCTATGTAACCTAGACAGCAAAAGTGCCCGCTATGTAACCTAGACAGTCCAAGTGCCCGCTAGGTTACCTGCATAGTCCAAGTGCCCATTAATTGCATAGATAGTCCAAGTGCCCGCTAGGTAACCTACATAGTCCAAGGGCCCGCAAGGTAACCTTTAGAGTCCAAATGCCCGCTAGGTAACCTAGATAGTCCAAGTGCCCGTTAGGTAACCTAGACAGTCCCAGTACCCACTAGGTATCCTGCATAATCCAAGTGCCCGTTAGGTAACCCAGAGTGTCCAAGTGCCCGCTAGGTAACCTACATAGTCCAAGTTCCCGCTAGATAACCTAGATAGTCCAAGTGCCCGTTCGTTAACCTAGATAGTGCAAGTGGCCGCTAGGTAACCTACATAGTCCAAGTGCCCGTTCGTTAACCTATATAGTTCAAGGGCCCACTAGTTAACCTCGATCGTCCAACTGTCCACTAGTTAACCTACATAGTCCAAGTGCCCGCTAGGGAACCTGCATCGTCCAAGTGCCCGCTAGTTAACCTAGATAGTCCAAGTGCCCACTAGGGAACGTACATAGTCCAAGTACCCGAGAGGTAACCTAGATAGACCAAGTGCACGCTAGGGTATGTACAGAGTCCAAGTGCCTGCTAGGTAACCTACATAGTCCAAGGCCCGCTACTTAACCTACATAGTCCAAGTGACCGATAGGGAACCTACATAGTCCAAGTGCCCGCTAAGGGACGTACATAGTCCAAGTGCCCGCTAAGGAACCTACATAGACAAAGTGCCCGTTAGGGAACTTAGTCGTCCAAGTGCCCGCTAGGGAACCTGCATCGTCCAAGTGCCCGCTAGTTTATCTAGATAGTCCAAGTGCCCGCTAGTTAACCTAGATCGTCCAAGTGCCCGCTAGTTAACCTAGATAATCCAAGTTCCCTCTAGTTAACCTACATAGACCAAGGGCCCTCTAGTTAACCTAGATAGTCCAAGGGCCCGCTAGGGGACGTACATAGTCCAAGTGCCCGCTAGGTAACCTAGATAGTCCAAGTGCCCGCTAGGGTATGTACATAGTTCAAGTGCCCGCTAGGTAACCTAGATTGTCCAAGTGTCCGCTAGTTAACGTACATACTCCAAGTGCCCGCTAGGTAACCTAGATAGTCCAAGGTCCCTCTAGTTAACCTACATAGTCCAATGCACGAAAAGGAACCTACATAATCCAAGTGCCCGCTGAGGAACATACATAGTCCAAGTGCCCGATAGGGAACCTACATATTCCAAGTGCCCATTAGGGAACCTAGATAGTCCAAGTGCCCGCTAAGGGACGTACATAGTCCAAGTGCCCGCTAGGGAACCTACATAGTCCAAGTGCCCGCAAGGTTACCTACATAGTCCAAATGCCCTCTAGTTAACCTACATAGTCCAAGTGCCCTATAGGGAACCTACATAATCCAAGTGCCCGCTTGGGAACCTATAGAGTCCAAGTGCCCGGTAGGTAACCTAGATAGTCCAAATGCCCGCCAGGAAACCCACATAGTCAAAGTGCCCGCAAGGGAACCTGCATTGTCCAAGTGCCCGCTAGTTAATCTACATAGTCCAGAAACTGCTAGTTTACCTAGATAGTCCAAGTGCCCGCAAGGTAACCTACATATTCCAAGGGCCCGCTAGGTAACCTACATACTCCACGTGCCCGCTATGTAACCTAGATAGTCCAAGTGCCCGTTAGGTAAACTAGATAGTCCAAGTTCCCACTAGGTAACCTACATAGTCCAAGTGCCCATTCGTTAACCTAGAAGTCCAATTGCCCGCTATGTAACCTAGACAGCAAAGTGCCCGCTATGTAACCTAGACAGTCCAAGTGCCCGCTAGGTTACCTGCATAGACCAAGTGCCCGTTAATAGCATAGATAGTCCAAGTGCCTGCTAGGTAACTTACATTGTCCAAGGGCCCGCAAGGTAACCTTTAGAGTCCAAGTGCCCGCTAGGTAACCTAGATAGTCCAAGTGCGCGTTAGGTAACCTAGATAGTCCAAGTGCCCGCTAGTTAACCTACATAGTCCAAGTGCCCGCAAGGTAACATAGACAGTCCAAGTGCCCACTAGGTATCCTGCATAATCCAAGTGCCCGTTAGGTAACCTACATTGTCCAAGGGCCCGCAAGGTAACCTTGAGAGTCCAAGTGCCCGCTAGGTAACCTAGATAGTCCAAGTGCCCGTTAGGTAACCTAGATAGTCCAAGTGCCCGCTAGTTAAATTACATAGTCCAAGTGCCCGCTAGGTAACCTAGACAGTCCAAGTGCCCACGAGTTATCCTGCATAGTCCAAGTGTCCGTTAGGTAACCTAGAGAGTCCAAGTGCCCGCTAGGTAACCTACATAGTCCAAGTGCCTGCTAGGTAACTTACATAGTGCAAGTGTCCGCTAGTTAACCTACATAGTCCAAGTGCACGCTAGTTAACCTAGATCGTCCAAGTGTCCACTAGTTAAACTACATAGTCCAAGTGCCCGCTAGGTAACCTAGATAGTACAACAGCCCGTTAGTTAACCTAGATAGTCCAAGTGCCCACTAGGAAACGTACATAGTCCAAGTACCCGCTAGGTAACCTAGATAGTCCAAATGCCCGCTAGGGTATGTACAGAGTCCAAGTGCCCGCTAGGTAACCTACATAGTCCAAGTGCCCGATAGGGAACCTACATAGTCCAAGTGCCTGCTAGGTAACTTACATAGTGTAAGTGTCCGCTAGTTAACCTACATAGTCCAAGTGCACGCTAGTTAACCTAGATCGTCCAAGTGTCCACTAGTTAAACTACATAGTCCAAGTGCCCGCTAGGTAACCTAGATAGTACAACAGCCCGTTAGTTAACCTAGATAGTCCAAGTGCCCACTAGGGAACGTACATAGTTCAAGTACCCGCTAGGTAACCTAGATAGTCCAAATGCCCGCTAGGGTATGTACAGAGTCCAAGTGCCCGCTAGGTAACCTACATAGTCCAAGTGCCCGATAGGGAACCTACATAGTCCAAGTGCCCGCTAAGGGACGAACATAGTCCCAGTGCCCGCTAGGGAACTTATATACTCAAAGTGCCCGTTATGGAACTTAGTCGTCCAAGTGTCCGCTAGGGAACCTGCATCGTCCAAGTGCCCGCTAGTTAACCTAGATCGTCCAAGTGCCCGCTAGTTAACCTAGATAATCCAAGTGCCCGCTAGTTAACCTACATAGACCAAGGGCCCTCTAGTTAACCTAGATATTCCAAATGCCCGCTAGGGGACGTACATAGTCCAAGTGCCCACTAGGTAACCTAGATAATCCAAGTGCCCGCTATGGTATGTACATAGTCCAAGTGCCCGCTAGGTAACCTAGATTGTCCAAGGGCCTGCTAGTTAACCTACATAGTTCAAGTGCCCGATAGGGAACCTACATATTCCAAGTGCCCGTTGGGAACCTATATAGTCCAAGTGCCCGCTAGGGAACCTACATAGTCAAAATGCCCGCTAGGGAACCTGCATTGTGCAAGTGCCCGCTAGTTAACCTATCTAGTCCAAGTGCCCGATAGGGAACCTACATAGTCCAAGTGCCCGCTAGTTAAAATAGATGGTCCAGGTACCCGCTAGGAAACGTACATAGTCCATGTGCCCCCTAGATAACGTACATAGTCCAAGTGCCCGCTAGGTAACGTAGATAGGCCAAATGCCTGCTAGGGAACGTACATAGTCCAAGTGCCCACTAGGTAACCTAGATAGTCCAAGTGCCCGCTAGTTAACCTACATAGTCCAAGTGCCTGCTAGGTAACCTAGATAGTCCAAGTGCCCACTAGTTAACCTACATAGTACAGGTTCCCCCTAGGTAACCTTGATAGTCCAAGGACCCGGTAGGTAACCTATATTGTCCTAGTGCCCCCTTGTTAACCGACATTCTCCAAGTGCCCGATAGGGAACCTATATAGTCCTTGTGCCCGCTAGGTAACCTAAATAGTCCAAATGCCCGCTAGTTAACCTACATAGTCCAAGTGCCCGATAGGGAACCTACCTAATCCAAGTGCCCGCTAGGGAATCTAAATTGTCCAAGTGCCCGTTAGGTAACCTAGATGGTCCAAATGCCCGCTAGGGAACCCACATAGTCCAAGTGCCCGCTAGGGAACTTACATAGTCAAAGGGCCCACTAGGGAACCTACATAGTCCAAGTGACCGTTAGTTAACCTAGATAGTCCAATTGCCCGCTAGGTACCCTACAAATTCTAAGTGCCCGCTTGGTAATCTATATAGTCCAAATGACCGCTAGGGAACCTAAATAGTCCAAATGCCCTCTAGGTAACCTAGATATTCCAAGGGCCGGCTAGGTAACCTACATTGTCCTAGTGCCCCCAAGTTAACCTACATTCTCCAAGTGCCCAATAGGGAACCTACATAGTCCAAGTGCCCGCAAGGTTACCTATATTGTCCTAGTGCCCCCTTGTTAACCGACATTCTCCAAGTGCCCGATAGGGAACCTATATAGTCCTTGTGCCCGCTAGGTAACCTAAATAGTCCAAATGCCCTCTAGTTAACCTACATAATCCAAGTGCCCGATAGGGAACCTACATAATCCAAGAGCCGGCTAGGGAACCTATAGAGTCCAAGTGCCCGGTAGGTAACCTAGATAGTCCAAATGCCCGCCAGGAAACCCACATAGTCCAAGTGCTCGCTAGGGAACCTACATATTCCAAGTGCCCGTTAGGTAACCTAGATAGTCCAAGTGCCCGTAGGGAACATATATAGTCCAGAAACCGCTAGTTTACCTAGATAGTCCAAGTGCCCGCAAGGTAACCTACATAGTCCAAGGGCCCGCTATGTAACCTAGATAGTCCAAGTGCCCGTTAGGTAACCTAGATAGTCCAAGTTCCCCCTAGGTAACCTACATTGTCCAAGTTCCTGCTAGGTAACCTAGATAGTCCAAGTGCCCGCTACCTAACCTAGATAGTCCAAGTGCCCGCTAGGCA